>NC_081556.1:160743947-161343947 GCF_963082655.1 Stomoxys calcitrans | reverse complement strand
CGGGCAGAATCTCTTTATAGGCAAACAAAGAATAATCGATAACCAGTAAGGAAAGGCAAAATTCGGGCGGAGCCGACTATATAATACCCTACACCTACCCTATAATTGAAAATTCGGGCAGTATATATGTATATGAGAGCTATATCTAAATCTGAGCCGACTATTAAACAGATGGTTTGAAAATTGTTGTTACTACGGCCATATAGGTGCAAATCTGGCGATAAATATGTAAGGGTGCTACATCCAAATCTGACCCGATTTTGATGAAATCTCGCACACATGTTAAGATCAGTAGCAAAACAATCCGTGCCAAATTTTGTGGAAATCGGTTACAAGTTGTGTTTATAACAGCCTTATAAGTGTAAATCGGGCAATACATATATATTGGAGCTATATCCAAATCTGAACCGATTTTGATGAAATCTAGCATATATGTTAAGATCAGTAGCAAAACAATTCGTGCCAAATTTTGTGGAGATCGGTTGAAAATTGTAGCTACTACGGCCATTGAAGTGCAAATCGGGTGATACATATATATAGGAGCTATATCTAAATCTGAACCGATTTAGATGAAAATTTGCAGATATGTCAAAATCAGTAACAAAACAATCCTTGCCTAATTTTGTGCAGATCGGTTGCAAATTTTAGCCAATACGGCCATTTAAGTGCAAATCGGGCGATACATATATATGGGAGCTATATCTAAATCTGAACCGATTTGGATAAAAATTTGCAGATATGTTAGAATCAGTAACAAAACAACCCATGCCCAATTTTGTGCAGATCGGTTGTTGCTACTACGGCAATTTAAGTGCAAATCGGGCGATACAAATATGTGGGAGCTATATATAAATCTGAACCGATTTTTATCAAAATCAATAGCGTTCATCCTTGGGCCAAAAAAGTGATATGTGCAAAATTTCGTGATGATTGGACAACAAATACGGCATATACTTTGTGTACAGGAATACATGGACTCGCAGACGGACGGACGGACACAAAGTGATGCTGAGTCGATCGGTATACTTATCAATGGGTCTAGCTCTTCTCCCTCTTAGCGTTGCAAACAAATGCACAAATCTATAATACCCAGTACCACAGTGGTGGTGTAGGGTATAAAAATTGCCATGCTATTGGAACCACATAAGGTTATGGACCGCTTCAAACCATACTTGGTTAGGATGTAGAGGTCATTGTGCAAAATTTCAGCCAAATCGGATAGGATTTCGCCCTTTAGGAGCTCAAGAAGTAATATCGGGAGATCGGTTTATATAACAGCTATATCAGATTATTGACCGATTCAGACCATTTTTGGCACGCATGTTGAAGGTCATAGGAGAAGTCGTTGCATAAAACTTCATTGTCAATCCGAAAGCAGAAAAACCCTACGATTCCTATTAGTCCTATTAGTCTGTCATCCTTTATGCAGAAGAATCTTGAGAGGTTGATAGAAACATATCTTAGGGTAAGGGTCCCTGGAGATCGCCTGTCGCGGCAGTAGCATGCATATAGTAAAGGCAAATCCAATGGGATCGGTGGATCTGTGAGGCTAAGGGAGCTTTCTCTTTGGTCATGTGGCGGCTACGGACACTGTGTTATCCTTGATCCAATATCCGATGTTCTAGGCAGTGTGGATTACACCCTGCCTGAGCCGCTTTTTGATGAAAAGTACTGAACCACTATTCCTAATAGAACCGATTCGATATTCCTGGTAATAGAAGTTACTTAGACTTCTACCAAGGATGGTTCCAAACTAGACGACCAGGTGGGCTTTGGTGAGTGAAAAACTAGACTTGGTCATATCAGAAAGGATACCCGATTGCTGCAGTGTGCATCAAGCGGAGATCTTTCCGATTAAAGAAGTGGTGGAATGGCTAAGATATAATGTCATAACGACGATTGGCATAAATATCTTCTCAGACAGCCAGGCAGCCATGAAATCCCTAGAGACCGTATTTCTGAATTCAAAAACCGCCCTGGATTGTTGCAGATCTCTCAACGTGATGGCGGAACAGTTCAATATTTACCTGTTCTGGGTGCCGGTCCACAGAGATATCCCTGTGAATTGTTAAGCGGACGAGTTTGCGAGACTAGGCACTACCTTACACATTCCAGGGGATCTGGGGTCTGTGGAAGTAGAAGGCATCTTTCTTCTCCTTTTCCTGTGGTATCACAATGGACGAAAACGTCTCAGTGAGTCTGATGGCAATAAAAACTCTTCTTGCGGATAAAAGACGAATTCGTAATAAATTCCATTTCATTATCTGTTGGTATGAAAAGTTTAGTGTGATGGAAACCGGCAGAGGGATAGAAGAACTGTCCCATTTACTAAAGCCCAGATAAACATGGTAGCACTACTAATCGATTATGTCCGTTACAAGTTTCGGCATCGAAACATTCGTTTCATATCGGACCATTACAATTCGTGGCCACTCATCCTGAGGATACTTAAGATTGTCCCCTTTTATAGTTTGCCGATGAAACTTTGCTAATTGTAGGCCATCATGAACTTCATTTTCGCCATTGAGTGCGGGTGAATGATGCAGAGTGCTAGGAGAGCTATGAAATTGGGTCGTTGGTCGCCTGGCAACCCCATGACCATCAATATTCTCATAAAAAGGCGAATTTCTTTTCTTTGTCACAATGTGCCAAGTTTGTGTACACAAACACAAACACACACACACACACGCACACAGTCACAGGCATGCAGAGAATATTAGAAATATCGACTACACTTATTTGGACATTTAACACATCTGTTGTCACTTTGCCAGTGAGGAGGCCATTTCTCCACATTCGCATATGTCGTGGAGCCCTCCTCTGCTACTGCCGCCAAATGTGGATCCAAGGCATGATGCCGATGGCACTAAACATTGAAACATTGTTCCTTGGTTTGAAGGGAGGTTCTCCTGCTGGCAGAGGGCTAAGAGACGCGGCAGAGCGGTTGAGTGAGTGAGGGCGATAAGTCATGTTAATATTTTTTTAAACAGGTTGTTGGCCATCAACCCACCGCCGCATTGGCCTCATTACAAATGGGAGCAACTTAAATTTCCATTCATTCGAATTGATTGGTCGGCAGTGGTCATCTGGCTTTGTGACATATTCCAATTGATTTCGTGCCATTGGTCATAAATTATTGGCATTTGTCGTTGGCGGCGACGGTGTCGGTGGCGGTGGCAGCTTCGAGGCAGTTATGCTGTGTCCACTTTCATTGCTTTTGGTCTGGTGGGGGTCGCATATTATGTCTACTTATTGGCTTAAATGGGCATTATTCTGTTCACTGTGGAGGTGTGGGGAGGGTGTGCGTGTCTCTGGGAAATGTTTCATTGTATCTATGTTGCAAACTAAAGTGGCATGGGTACGAACATGGACTTGGACATGGCACTGGACACGGAGACGAACACGGACATGGACATGGAGCCAGAGACAGATGCGCGGATAGGGGCGGAAGGAAATCAAAGAATCAATCAATTGTTTGGCATGGAATTAATCAATGTGATTGACTCTCCAATGTTTGTCTAGTATTTAGACATGTTCTGTTCTCTCTGGAATTAGACATGACTTTTGTAAGAACACAGACGCAAATACTCATGCACAATCAGGCGCAGCACTCGCAATTGATGCCCGCCAACAAACAACGCAACACAGCAAGCATACGTTAGGGATGTGAGATTTTTTCCCTTGAATTTCTTCATTTTGATGGAATCCAACGAGGATGTGTAAAGGGGAATATGCGATCGGAAACCAATTGCATTCCAAATAGCACTAACAATGAGAAGAAGAAGAAGAGGGAATGGTGTAAAACAAAAACTAGAAATGGGGCTGTGTGAGTTTTTAAAAATATCTCACAACTGGTCCTATTTTTAGCTTTCTCAAAGGGTCTTGGCCAACTATTAATTATTCGTAATTAACATATTAGACACATGTAATTTTTTCTCATTGCGATTATTGTGCGCAATGTTGTACGAGCAGTTGTCATTTGATTACACGCGCCATTGACGTCATACTCCACCGTCTTGAGTTGGACACTGATGACGTCGGCAATTGAACATTCGATTCGAATATCGATTGTTTGCCACATTGTCATGTAAAGTGGCGAAATGTCTCATGTCTCAACTACAGATAAACATCTGGATACAATCTAGAGCTAGCTGCTGATAGATAAATAAAATATGCCAGAACACGAAAGCCAACGCAGCTGGGAACAACAGAAGAAGGTGAGAATTCAGACACTGCCAATAATATGGCCAACTAGTAGTTTGATTTTTGTGGAAGAGAGAGTACGAACTACCAAAAGTAACCGATTTGAATCATACCTAGCGCAGTTGTTGGAAGTGATACCAAAACACCACGTGCAAAATTTCAGTCAAATCGGACGAGAATTGCGCCCTCTAGAGGCTCAAGAAGTCAAGACCCAAGATCGTTTTATATGGCGAGCTATATCAAAACACGGATCGATTTGGCCCATTTACAATCCCAATCGACCTACACCAATAAAAAGTATTTGTGCAAAATTGCAAGCGGCTAGCTTTACTCTTTCGAAAGTTAGAGTGCTTTCGACAGAAAGACGGGCGGACGGACGGACAGACAGACGGACGGACAGACAGACGGACGGACATAGCTAGATTGACTTAAAATGACATGACGATCAAGAATATATACGCTTTATGGGGTCTCAGACGCATATTTCGATGTGTTACAAACAGAATGGCGAAATTAGTATACCTCCAATCTCTGGTGGAGGATAGAGAAATTGTGTTTTTAAAAAAAATTTTAAATTTCATGAAAATTTGTGAAAAAATAAGTTACTTTTTTTTTTGAATATTGGAAACTTTTGCTCTAACAGAAATGTCATTAAAATGTAGTCTTTAAAATTTCATTTCAATGTTCTTCAGCTACATTTTAGCGAAATGTTTGTCGCTAAATGTTGTCTCAGATACAAGTTTCTTAAAAATGTTACAGTGATAGCTGGATTTACATCGTTTTTGGTTCCAAAAATCGCGCCGAAACGAAACGACCTCAATGAAAATTCAACTGTCGCATACGTTTAAATACCAATTTTATAAGTAGAGTTTAACGAAATATATATTTGAGGCTCTCAGAAAAAAAAACAGATTTTTTTCAAACACATACCCTCCTCATTTTCCTTTTGATCCTAATAAGCAAAATACGAAGTATTATGGCTATCAGTTAACCATACCCTGTTTCGACACGAGGGATTATTGTTAACCGATGTTGTACTTTATAAGGGATTCCATTGAGAATTTTAGTTCTAAGCATTAAATTCGTACATATTTTTGATTAAAATATGAACATCAACCTACGTCACTAACCTGTAGCTGTGATAAAATGTATGGTTTGACTGAGAAATGCTTACTGATTCGGCCTAGACATGTCCGTCCTTCCGCATATCCATTCTCTACCGTTTGTCCGTCTATCGTTTTTTTTTTTGATACTCAATCAACTTTTGCCAATGGTTTTCTTGCAGGTTTATAGGGCAAGAGTTGCATTTCTTGTTCTTTCCAAAATGTTGGATTTGATAGTATAAAGCCCAGGCTTAGGCTGAAGCCAAAGTCAGGGCGGTCTCTTACGAACTTCGCGTCACGAATAAATTCGTAAGACAAGTACCACTGTAGGCAACTTGCATCTCCTGCTGTAAGGGGCCTCCGTTTTATAGCCGAGTCCGAACGTCATGCCGCAGTGCGACACCTCTTTGGAGAGAAGTTTTACATGGCATATTACCTCTCAAATGTTGCCAGTTTTAGGAGGGGAAAGCCATCGCTGAAAATTTTTTCTGATGGTCTCGCCAGGATTCGAACCCAAGCGCTCAGCGTCATAGGCGGACATGCTAATCTCTGCTGTTATTTTATCTTGATTTTGAATGATTTCTATTGATAATTCAGCATCTGGCTTATGAATAATGAAACTGTTTGTTAGTTTAATTATTTTTATTTTTTCATAACTTTTACCGAGAGTATCACATTACCATGCAGACCATAGTCCTCTATCACATAAACCTAAAATCGTTTTTCCTAACATTGATTTGAACGAAAGATAAGGAACCTAATTTTCCAACTGTTTGAGGAATCACTTCCCGATTGATTGAATGAATGATTTTTTACTTGATATTAAAGATTTTTTTCCTAAGTGGATGTTTAATCGGTACTTAACTTTGTGTTGTATTTCAAAGAACAAAAATTTATAATCAATGTAAAACAAGGACAACGTTGTACCACCAAAGGTACAGAGAAGCCTTACAAATAGGAGTGTCTTTAAATGTGTATATATTAAGTCAGTGTCCAAATTAAAGATGGCGTCATTATTGTAAAGTTTCACTTCTTTGGCTCGCAATCATTGCCAAAATCCTTTGATCAAGGAAAAATCTTAAATTTTTAGTTATCTTTTTATTATGTGTGACATTTGGAATGCAAAACCTTACCAATAGGCCAATCACAAAAAGTCTGCAAAAACGTAAAACCCCAAATTTAAACCAACTCCCTAAGCTATACATCTAGCCAAAGTTGACTGGTGTACATTTTTAGCACAATCCATGCAATCCACTATAAAGAATCAATCCTTTTTTTTTAATTATGGCCAAGAAGCAGTTTAATGACATTTTTTGGCCTTTGTGGTTCGGTTTTGTTTTCGCTCACTCTCTCTTTTTTCTATTTTCATTTTCGATAAATCCCTAATGTCGGCATGTGTAGATATAATCCGCAGTGAACCGACAACATTCGTTTGAATTCATTTCGGAAATGATGCAGTGGGAATCGTTGCTGATGGGCTATGGTTGGATTGCGATATTTCACTTTATGCGGAAATACATCGTTTTCAGAATTTCCATGTACGAGGCGAGGCATCTGCCGAGCACATGTCTGCAATCTCGTTTTTAATCAGCGTTAACATTCTATCGTTGGAACAATGGATTCCTTCTTTTAAGGACGTAATTGTCTGTCTGTCTGTCTGTCTGTCGATAACCGAAAATCAATAGAACAATTCATTTTGTGATTTCAGGTGTTGTATGCAGACCATAGCAGAGGAGAAGTGATGACAAAAAATCAAATTCCATGAGTTGATGTTAAAGGGAGATGCGCGCGAAACACGAAACATTTTCATGAACTTGCATTTATATTGATTTTCTTTTATTGCTGCAAGCTGTTTGCAAGACAGGACACAATTGTGTGAAGATTCTTTTTTCGTCTTTAGAGAATAAATATTGGAAAGTGGCAAAAATCAAAAATCTAAATTTTTTCTTTATCAGTTTTACATCTTAACTCTGCTCACATGAAGCCTTTTGTGATAAGTAATTCGGGAAAATCGGCTTAAATAAATAATCCGAGAATAGGGATATAGAGGGCGCGTATTACGGGTGGGTATTATGGGTATTGTCGAGTTTCCATTGACGCGAAACGGCTGGGTTGAAATCCTGGCGAGAAAACCCGTGGTGATAACCCCCTCTTATTGCTGGCGACATTTGTGGCATATTTACCTTAGGTTATCAGGCAAGATGTTCAGACTAGGCAATAAAATGTAGATCCTTTGTCATTGCGCTTAAGCTTGTATCGGACAGCACTCATTGTTATAAGAGAAGTATCCGTGGTGTTGCTTAATGCAATTTTGATAGGAAAATTTACATTGTAGGCCCCAATGTCAATGTCTCATGTCAAATTTTAGCCAAATGCAGTAAAATATTCGTGCGGCTCTACAGGTCACATAATGGAAAACTGTTTTAGGTACCTAACTGCGGCGCTAATTGTAAGGGTCTTATATCAAGTGTACATCAAGCACTGCGCTTCAGTCCAATCGAATAGGAATCGGGGCTTTGGGTAGCTCACAAAACAAATCGGGGATAATGTTTTAATGACATTCATATGCCATCGAATGTTGTCTTTCTGCATACATCAACAATCCAAACTAACAATAAGTATCAGTGCAAATTTTCTGTGACAAGTGTTTAAAGCAGTGATGGACACCTACACATTATTGCCCAGCCCCTGGGCGTATGTTCCTGTTTAGTGTATGGGTGTATTTACCCGCCGCTGTTGAAGTCCTCCGATATAATTTTGTTCATTTTAGCTGTCTGGTTCAGGGGGCGTATGATAAATGCGTAGATAAAATCTTTAAGTATTTGCATTACTCATACGCTTTGTTTACTTTGTAGTGTCATTTGAACTAAACTTGTCAGCGGATAAAGATATTTTATTCTCTATGTTCTATGTGCATGAGCAGACGACATGACTGCTCACATTCAATAGGGCTTAAGAAAAAGATTTGAAAAGTTTAGGTGGCATATATAGGCGGCAATGAGACTTTAATGATAACAGTCCCACATTTAAGAGTGGGAATTTGTCAATGATTTTTATGTTTACTGATATTTGGGTTAGCAGCTATTAAGACTCTTCAGAAGGGTTTTTTTTAGGTATATATATATTTTTCTTCTCGACTTAGTGGTGTCGCTCTGCGAAGTAAGCGCTGATGCAACTATGTGCGGATGCGAACTAAGCGTGCAGGCAACTGGATGCAGATGCAAGCCAAGTGCGGATGCGAACTAAGCGCGGATGCTACTGGGTGCGTATGCAACTAAGTGCGGATGCAGCCTAAGTGCGGATGAGAGCCAAACTTTCGGAGGTCCCTTATCATTGAGCTTTGTACAGTATCGGACAGCACTCGTTGATTTATGGGAAGTATCCCTTTTGCACCTTAATGAAATGTTCACAGTCAAATTTGCACTAATTTTTCTTGAATCAATTATTTGTAGGCTAGGTTAGGTTGAAAAGAGGGTGTGGATATTAATCTGGCCCATGGCACTTTAAGCCACTAATCGACTTGTTGTGCGCTCAAAATACTAAAAAGTAACCTCGAAAAAGAAAATCTCAGTTAGGAATTCCGTGCTACTTACAAAATCCTTCATTGTTTTCCATGCCACGGCCCTAAGTTGATTCATGTCTGGTACTGTGTCCCCACCTAGGTGCCAGTATCTGTTAGACGCGAAAGCCGGGCAAAGGAAATGCTATCACTTGCCGCACCGTTTTTACATAAGTGAGCTCGTTCTCCTATGTGTCCCTTTATGATATCAGTAATAGCCTCGTCTTCTCACTATTTAGATCCCCCCATAGGATTTCCACCGTCCTACCGACAACAGGGTTGCATGCGCATTCATCACCCACGCCCTTAACTCGTACTGCGTCGACCCGAAAGGCTTCGGGTTAACCAAGTTTATTGACGGCAGTCCTCTGGCTATCACCGTCAAATCGTCTGCCCTTTCATTCCCTCTTACTCCGTTATGGCCTGACACCAAAACGTTGCGAATTTCGCCATCCTTAGAGAAGGGATTAATCTCCTTCTAACACTGCAAGACTGTTCGTTACCTTACCGCCCTGCTTGTTATTGCCTTTATGGGCAGTTTACTGTCCGTAAATATGTTTACACTCGACGTCCTCGCGGTAACTCCACATAACCTCACCTATAGAACCGTATTATGGTCAGGCAGTCTAAAACAGATCTCAGTCCCTGGGTTCTCAATGTAGACCGCCAGGTCCACTCTGTCCTCTAGATTTGTTCAATCCATGTAACATGATCTTCCAGATGACAATACTAGTGTTCCTGCTGCCAGAGGCACACTCTTGGATTGACGGATACCTGAGATGAACCTTAGGGTTCGATCGGTAACCTCTTCCCTTTCTTCCGGGTTTCTTATCGTCGCCTCGATTATACCGCGATGGTATGAGATGCTCTCATCCTCAATCGCTCATTCGCTCTATTTATACTTTATGCCCAGAACTGAATTCGAGTTTTTGCCCTAACAACTGTTAAAACAGACTATAAAAAATGGTTTCGAAGAAAACACAGACGCATGCAGATTCTGGCACTGAGTTCTACGAACAACACATCAGCGACATGTCGCGGCTTCAATATAAATTTTGCCGCAATTGTGATCAATTACTCACGAATTGGGTCACAAGCAACTCTGTTTCAATGTAGTTGCTTTAGTTGTGTGCCGTTGCACAGTGGGAGAAAATCGAAGAAAAAACTGTTAAAAAAATATGCCTTGTGAGAACGGGTAGAGATATCTCATTGAAATTGAAACGGTTAGAGCAGAGGTGTTAGCGAGATCGTGTGCAAAATTTAGGGCATTATGTTGTTCGAGCGCCTTTTGGTAGGCCCCTAAAGTTGTTTACCTCAATATTTCGAAAAATTGTTCGGACTGCAAAATCTTAATTTGTGGTCCGATTTTCAGAGCATAATCCTGTGCTCAGATATCCCTATCAAAAAAAAATCCGCTCGAGATCCACTGGTTTCAAGGATATGCGAGTTTTCATTTTAATTTCGTGAAATTTTGGCCGAGATTGGCGTCGTATTTTGCAGTTAACGAATGTGGTTCGTTATGATCGTCATTCTTTATGCATGATTGACAAAATTTACACAATTGAAAAATTCTAAGAAAAAACCGAGTCGAGGTATCTTAGGTTAGGTTATGTTGAAAAGAGGGTGCAGATTTTAATCCGCCCCATGCCACTATGGACATATACCTAAGCCAGCAATCGGCTTGTTGTGCGCTCTCGAGATATTTTAGTACTTCAGATAAAAGTGTCCTTAAAAAATTTAAAAATAAATTCTGCCCGAGTTTTTTTACGAAAATCCCCCAAATACCTCTTTCGGGCAAAGATGATTTCAAATCGGAATTTTTTAGTAAATTAGCTGTGGAGGCTACAAATATTTTTAGGTGCAAAAATGTGCCTAAATTTGAAATGTAGAATTTCGACCAACATCCAGACTTGTTGTGGGAGTCATAGAGAAAATCATTGGGCAACATTTTGAGAAGATCCGTTGATAATAAAAAATATAATTCTGAACCGATTTCTATGAAAAATTAAGAGAAAGGTTAGTGCCAAATTTTTTGAGGATCGTTAAGCAAATGACCAAATTATTGGAGTATAAGTCGAAATCGGACGAAAATATAAATGAGAGCTATATCCAAATCTGAACCGATTCTAACCAAAACCGTCACACATACTAAAGAGAAAATTTTTAAGAAATACTTTGTCAAAGACTGACCATATTATTGCAACATTAGTTCAAGTCGGGCGAACATATATATGGGAGCTATATCCAAATCTAAACAGATTGTGATCCGCAAAATTGTGAGAAAATCGGTTCATAAATGCGCTTGCAAAGGTTCTAAAAGTGAAACGATACACATATATGAGAGCTATATATGAATCTTAAACAATTTCTATGAAATTTAACAGCAATGGCGGGACTCACAAGAGTTTTTTTTCGTGCAAAATTTCATTTCATTTCGATTTATTCCAATTTCAATAGGCTTCGCATTAGGGCCTTTTGTTTTTTTTTTGCAGTTTCTTTGCCTAGTGCTGAATATTAACCATCTATCTAATTTTAATCTCTAGTGTGCTTTAGGCACTTAAGCCCAACACACGTCGTGCAAAAAGTTTGCTGGGATGCACTTGGCACATGTTTAGTCATAAATAAGATATTGCTTTTACAACACTTTTGGCGTTATCTGCTCACCCAAGTCTTAAGGATGGATGGAGATTGGGGTGGAGGAGGGAAGCGGAAAGGAAACAATGTTCTTTGGGCTGGTGGGTAGGTAGGAAGGAGGTGATTTGATTGTTGTAGTATTATTATTGCCTCCATGCCTCCACACCGCCATGCCATCAGTCTATCAGTTCATCAATCTATGTACATTCTTTTGGATTCGTTTGTGCACACCGACATAAATAAGCTCATGCAACAGCTGGCCATGTAATCTTCGTTTATCGCTGAATTTACGCATCAACGATATTAATACATAATAAACCAAACTACAAATGAGCACACACACACACACACACACACATGCACACATGTGTGCACCTTCTTGTACACGTATGTGGTATGTAATTCCAAATTAATCGCTGTAATTAGTATTGACGTCAGTTATGAAGTCTTGCCGGACTAGACGCTTTTTTGTTGCGTTGACGGCAAAGGCAAAGACAAAGTCACGGAATGGGAAATGAAGTGTGTCTCTAATCCGAAGACAACGCCTGCTGCTATGCCTCCTTGTCGCATGGCAATCTGAGCAGCTGACATCAATCGTCCTAGCCGAACATTTTGACTTTTATGGCTGGAAATCATTTTTGGCAGCCAGCAAAATTGTTTTAGTTTTACATACAGCAAAAGTAGTAAAGAAAAAAAAATGATTTATTCCGTAAGTTGTGAATAATTTTTCGCTAAACAAAGAGTCCAGAGCAGACCGCCAGGGAGCAAATACACACACACACACACACATTCACACGGCCTGAGATAGAGCAATGAATTGCCGTTGACGAGTCGACGACTGTTTCCAATAAATCGTTGCAACCACAAAGCTGTCGTTGGGCAGCAACTCGATCGCACATTTCTATTGTCTTGGCCCCATAGACAGGCGGCCAAAGTGTAAACAAATGATCGGTGTTTATGCCGCCTTTTGAAACAAAAGTCGGACGGCAGTAGCCAGTGATTTGGTGCAGCAAAGCGATGAGGGGGCTACCAAGACGCTTCTTGCGTCGTCTTACTGGACAAAATGTTTATGAATAATTAAATTGTCCATTTAATGTCTACGGCGTGCTTTGTGGTAGACAGACCGACAGACGTATCGATAGTAAAAGCAACAAATTTGTAGCTTATACAGATATAGCATTTTGAAATCTAACGAAATGAAATTACACTCCTCGCAAATGGAGTAGGTACATACAGATTAAGATCGTGCTACACAGATGGATCAAAGCTAGAGGACACCGGGAGGATATGGGGTCTACCTTGAGAACCAAGGGACTGTGATATGTTGTAGACTGCCTGACCATAATACGCCTGTCCAAGAAAAGTTTAACATTCTGAGGACATTATTTGGATTGTATATTACACTGATCGGTCATCATGCCCGCTAAGGGGCTTCTGAGAAAGTGAAAGTCGTGTGTTTGCAACGACCGGCAGTTGCACAAAAGCCATTGCGCTTTATTGTGTACGCACCCAAGAACATAAACCCTTGGGCTTGGAAGTTTTGTGCAAATGTGTTGGGGTGTCCATCACTGCAAAAAAGGCTAAACAGAAATTCGCTTAAAACCTTTAACACATCTCTGAGGTATGACTTTTAAAAAGTTATGGCAGGCAAGAGCCCTTTCGCTTATATGCAAGCTATTTGCGAAACAAACAAATTTGTATAAGATGTCGTGCTTATAGCTTAACTCATTCGAAACTTAATGGGATGACTATTGTGGTCGAGTGCGTGGCACTGCTGCCAGCGGTACTGTATTGGATTGGGCAACACAGATGAATCAAAGCCAGAGGACAGAGTGGGGATCTGGGGTCTACCTTGAGAACGAAGGGAATGAGATCTGTTTTAAACTGCCTGAACGTAATACGGACCTGCAGGCGGAGATCCGGGCGATCACAGGCTGCGTGAGGTGGTGTACTGTTAACGAGAGGACGTCGAGTGTAAACAACTTTGCGGACAGTAAACTGGCCCTAAGGGCAATCACAAGCAGAACGGTAAGGTCACGAACAGTCTTGCAGTGTAGGAAGGAGATTAACACCTTCTCTGAGGATGGCACGATCCTCATCGTTTGGTTGCCGGGCCATAGCGGAGTAAGGGGGAATGATAAAGCAGTGAAGGACAAAGGACTGTGGTTAATAAACTTGGTTAACCCGAAGCCTTTCGGGTCGACGCAACCGTATTAAGGGCGTGGGCTTTGAACACACTGTGGAACAATGAAACAGTCGGTAGGACTACGAAAATCCTATAGGATTTTCCTATATTGTGATAAGATGAGGCTACTGCTGAAAGGAAGTAGGCAGGATGTCAGTATAGTTTTCGGCATTATAACAGGACACATAGGACTTATCACTTATGCAAATAATGTGGGGAAGATGATGAGACGTTAGAGCATTTCCTATGTCATTGCCCGCCTTTCGCGGCTAACAGACACCGGTACTTAGATTGGGACGCAATACCAGACATGAACCAACTAAAGGGCGTGGTATGGAAAACAAATAGGGAGTAAGTAGCAATGAATTCCTAACTTAAAATTTTCTTTTTCGAGGTTACTTTTTAGTTTTTAGAGCGCACAACAAGCCGATAACTGGCTTAGGTGTATATCCATAGTGCCATGGGGCGGATTAATATCCACTCTCTCTTTTCAATCTAACCTAATCGGTTTTTTGACAAACTGACGATTTCAAATTGTAGTTAATCTAGCGTTCGGTAGAGGGTTTAAGCCCCAATTTCTTAAAAAAGTTTTAAAAATGCACCCAAAATAATTATTCATTTGCCATAAATGAAATTTTCGACTAGTAAACTTTCTTTGTGAGAAACATTGGGACTTTGTTTACGATAAAATTACATCTTTTATGATAAAGTCATGCAAAAATTTGTGACGAATACAAAGTTTCCCCAAATATTACCATTGATTACTAATGAATAAAACACGTTATTAGGAATTCCATCTGGTTTTTCCTAATGTATTCATTACTAACAAGTAAAAGAGCGCTAAGTTTGGCCGGGCCGAATCTTATATACCTTCCACCATGAATCGTATTTGGCAATATCTTTGCCCGGTATCTCTTTAAAGTCAAACAAAGCATAATGGATAGAAACTGCTATGCTATTGGAGCTATATCAGGTTATGAACCGATTCGGGCCATACTTGGTTTGGATGCCGAAGGCCATAGTATATGCCATTGTCCAAAATTTCACAAAATTCAGAGAAGAACTGCGACTTCTGGGGACTCAAGAAGTTCATTGGGAAGATTGGTTAATGTGGGAGCTATATCAAGTTATAAACATACTTGGCACCACGTATGTTGGAGGTCATAGAGAAATTAACTGCGCCAAATTTCAGCCAAATCGTTCTTTCGCATCTTTTTATTAACACCACCATAGTTTGGGGGGAAAACTAATTTAGTCATTCTGTTAGCAACAGCTCGAAATATTGATCTGCAACCCTTTAAAGTGTATATATTCTTGAACGTCTTGACATTCTATGTCGATCTAGCCATGTCCGTCCGTCTGTCGAAATTACGATTGCGTTCGAACGAACTAAGATATCCTCATGAAATTTTTACGGTAAAGACCATCATAGCGCAGAGGTTAGAATATCCGCCTATGACGCTGAACACCTGGGTTCGAATCCTGACGAGAAATTCAGAAAAAATGTTCAGCGGCGGTTTATTTTCCCATCCTAATGGTGGCATCATTTGTGAGGTACTTTGCCATGTACAACTTCTCTCCAAAGTGGCCCTTCTTTTATAGCTTAAAAACTTGAATCGGACAGCACTCATTGATATGTGACAGGTCTGCCCTGTTCCTTAATGGAATGTACATGGATAAATTTGCATTGCGCACGTCATGTAGAACTGCAGTTCCAACATGGCCACTCGATGGCATTGGTTTTGCTTGATGTGGAAAAAGCTTTCGACAATTTCTTATTAAAATTATATAGTCGTTTGTGACAAATCGCCCAGTCTGCGTCAATATGGATAAAAGCTCTTACTGTCACAGTTATGTACCGGCTGATGTTTCCCAGGAATCGGTGTTGGTGATTTTCCGCAAAAATCTGAATGTGATAAATATAGGATTTTTTTTTTGATTCAGCTTTGTAATGTTCGGGGTTATATGCCAGGAGTATGTATTATGGATAGACTACTATCTTCGTTGAAAAAGTTTATTGAATATTCATCAAAATATTAAATTATTTTGTTCTGCCAATGAAAATAAATAAGTAAAAAATCTGTTTACTTCAGATCCAATTATATCTGCCATCAGAAATATTTGTAACAAGGCTTTTTTTTGCTATAAACAAAAATTTTTGGTGAAGTTCCTAAAGGTTTTGTTGTTGTTGTTGTAGCAGTTTGTTGTGTTTTATCTCTCAAATTTCAGCGAAATTGGGTAATAAATAAAGCTTTTATGGGCTTCAGACCCTTCATCTGGAGATCGGTCTATATGGCAACTATATCTAAATATAGTCCGATATGAACCATACTCGGGTCAGTTGTCGGGAAGCCTTAAACGACTCACTGTTTCAAATTTCGATAAAAAAATAAAGCATTTATGGGCATTAGACCCTTTATTTTCAGATCGGTCTATATAGCAGCTGTATCCAAATATGGTCCGATTTGGCCCATTTAAGAACTTAACCAGCATGCAACAAAAATACGCACCTGTGCCAAATTTCAGCTCAATATCTCAATTTTTGAAGGCTGTAGAGTAATTACAACAGACGGACGGACAGACACACGGACATCTTTAAATCGTCTTAGAATTTTACGACGATCCGAAGTATATATACTTTGTAGGGTCGGAAATTCATATTTCGATGTGTTGCAAACGGAATGACTAAATGAATACGGTCACTATCCTACGGTGGTGGGTTTAAAAACAGGCATATTCACGACTAATGTTCAACAATTGAGGGACATTTTTCAAAGTTACTATAAAATTAGTACTTCCCCAATAAAACAAGATTTGCTTGTCGCAAACGTTTTATTTTTTTCGTATAGATTTTCCATAGCAAAAATCCAATCACAAAAAATTGACACGGATACAAGCAAATTTCAACTTGGCTGAATTCCTGCGAGCGAGTTCTTCTACCAGTGACAACAATTTTTTTTAAAAAATAAAAATTCTTTCTTACATAATACCTTGGATATGAAATCAAACTTTTCGATGGATAAGCAATGCTAAAAAAAAATTCTAATCTTTTCGTTGAATTTCAAACCATGATTTGATATGAATTCTTTTAATCATTTTAGTCGTAAACTCTTATCTGGGTATTGTCTCGGGTATTGTTTTGCTTGTCAATTAAATTTTAAATGTCGCTTTAATGTCATTCATATGAGTTTACTTTACGAAAGCAATGTATTGGGTTGCCCAAAAAGTAATTGCGGATTTTTTAAAAGAAAGTAAATGCATTTGAATGAACTTTAGTCAAATATACTTTTTTTACACTTTTTTTCTAAAGCAAGCTAAAAGTAACAGCTGATAACTGACAGAAGAAAGAATGCAATTACAGAGTCACAAGCTGTGAAAAAATTTGTCAACGCCGACTATACAAAAAATCCGCAATTACTTTTTGGCAACCCAATATTTGGTTTCAGCCCAGCTGAAATTAACGGCTACGGCAATTTCCACCATAAGTAGGAGGTACATTAACATCGTCTTTCCAATGCGAACACCTTCGGCACGTTCGAAGTAACGCGTTCTTACTTGTTTCGTATTGCATTTCTTTGCTACTGATAACGATTTTATATAATTTTTGGAATTTTTTGTTATATAACGAGATTTGTTTTCGCATTTCACAATTCAAACAGTCTCTGCTTCGAAATGATCAACCGCAAAATGGCTGAGGGCTTTCTATTTTTAAGTATTTTAATATTATTTTGTATATTATTCTATTTAGAGAATTAGTTTGTGGCTGTGTGTTTTTCAAGTGAGTTTGCAAGCAAAGAATAACAAGTTTCAGTGTGAATGATGTTCCCTTAAGCCGCAAGGGTGACTTAAATCGCAGCACAACGCAAGCATACAAAATGTACAAACATGCGTAGTCCTAAGGCAAAAATGGATATGTACACAAAACTTATTTGCACTTTTCTGATCCGGTTGGTTTTTTATCGCAATGAAAGTGTATGAGACCGGATTTTTCGTCAACTGCCCACCATGTATTTGTGTTTTGTATCGATTGAGAAATCCAAAACACTTAAGGGCAAGTTCGTTGCTTCAATCGTCATATCAGGCTCTGAGTAAGCACAACTGCAAAAATGCATATTTGAAAACATTCTACTTTGAAAATTTTGAACGCCCGCACTTTAAAACTCATTTTTTTTTACTTGGCCTTGGCGAGAAATGGAGATTGTGATTGACATTTGCGTTTCGCTTTTGTGACAGTAGCGGCAGCATTCTGAGACTGTCTACAAACAGTGGTAACGAATTAAATATCTCACCGAAAGACCGGCCCCCTATCGTTGATTGTGTGGTCTAAATTCAAATGCGTGAGACGCCGGCTTGCCTGAGATGCACGCACATGTAAGTATGCATGTACTTAGTTTGTATGTATGTGCATGCGAAGCGTACGCACGTTGTACCTACGTGAGTTGAATTACAAACAAAATATGGACAATTGTTTTTCTTGTTGTTTCTTTTTTTTCACAAACCAACTGTGCGAGTAGAGGAGTTAATGCGCGTTTGAATCACTTGCAACTGTTTGATCGCCTCTTGCAAGGGCGATCGTGTTTTATCGAAAAGATTCAATTTCCCCCGATAGGGTTAACGATCGCATTTGTTTATGCATTTTCAGCTGATTGCCTTCTTGTTTTGCATTTGCAAACGCCACAGATGCCGCCGCACCACTAAAGGTTTAAAAAAAATGTGATTTGCAGTCGCTGCCACCGCCACCGTTGCTGTCGCAGCTGCACGCGGTGAATAGCATGACATACACAGATGACCATAAATTGTGTGGAGTGATACAGTGGTGCAAACGGCTTGCTTGAGATATTAACTTTGGGTCAATGGCCTGTCATAAAACATTCTTACAATGCAAAGATATCTGTCAATGGGGGGCTGGGGAGATGAAATTCCTATGCCCACCTTGGCACTTGAGGATATGAGTTGATTCAAACTCTTTTACTGCTTCTAAGAAGCGATGGTCGGAGGCTTCGTTTTATGACTTATGAATTTTTGTGAATTGGAGATGTGCACGTGAGTGATTTTATATTCAAGCTCACGCACGATTATGAGAAAAAAAAAATAACTTACGCACGTTTAGGCACGTCTTTTTTTGTCGTCTCAAGTTGACGCATGCTCACGAGACAAACATTTTACTCTAACGACTCAAAAACACTCACGAGAGAATGACGACTCACTACATTAATCACCATAGCGCAGAGGTTAGCATGTCCGCCTTTGAAGCTGAACGCCTGGGTCCGAACTACCGCATACGTGATCGAGTGAACTTTCGTACGACTCACGAGACACTCACGACTCTCTACATTAATCACCATAGCGCAGAGGTTAGCATGTCCGCCTTTGACGCTGAACGCCTGGGGCCGAATTACCGCATACGTGATCGAGTGTGCTTTCGTATCGAATGTAATTTCATCTCTTATTTAATGGATTTTCAGCGGTGATTTTCCCTTCTTCATGCTGGCAACATTTGTGAGGTCATGTAAAACTTCTCTCCAAAGAGGTGTCGCACTGTGGCAAAAAGGAGGCCCCTTATCATTGAGCTTACAACTTGAATCGGACTGCACTCATTGATATGTGAGAAGTTTGCACCTGTTCCTTACTGGAATATTCATGAGCAAAATTTGCAATTTGCAATAGTGGCGACATTTGTGAGGCACAGTGTTGTCAGATAAGGGGAAATTTCCCCTATTTTTTCTCTATTTTTTCCCTATTTTTTCTCATTTGAGGTACGGGGATTTTGATGGGGAAAAAGGTTTAAATTGGGTTTTTTTCTAGGGGAAATTCCACTATGAGGCATAAACCTTAGTCCATCGTACTATAGCTGAAAAGGTTTCGGACAATTTAAGGTCGCCTAAGGTCACGGCATCCAAAATACTAAGATAACTTTTTATACCCATTACCTTCGGAGGGGGTATATTTATTGCGTTCGAAACACCTCGAAATATTGATGTGGTGTATATATTATTGATGGTCTTGACATTCTTAGTCGATCTAATCATTTCCATCCCTCCGTCCGTCTGTTGAAACCTTGATAGTGGTCGAACGAATTTAGCTATCCCTTGAAATTCTGGACCACTTGCAAATGGGCCATATCGGTTCCGATTTCGGTAAAGCTCCCATATTTTGACTTGATTTCTAAACCCCTAGAAACTGCAACTTATATCTGATTGGGCTGAAATGCACGTAGTGTTCTGTTAAGATTTCTAACAATCATGCAGTATTGTCCAAATCGGTTTATAACCTGATGTAATAGCTCCCATATAAACCGAATAAAACTATCTCCCGATAGACCGCAATTGTTATCTGCTAAAATTTTCCACGTAGTGTTTTTTTATTACCTACAATGACAAAATTAAAAATGGTTGTGGGCAAAAACTTAATTTTTTATAATATAATCAGTATATGTTTTTCTTTAGGGGATTTTCTTAGGGGAAAAGCATTTTATTTGGGATTTTTTGGGGAAATTAGTTTGGAATTTTGGGGATCTGTTTCAAAAAAATCTGGCAACCATGGTGAGGTACTTTACCATGCAAATTCAAATCCTTCCTAAATAGATGTCGCTCTGCGGCACACCGTTCAGACTCAGCATAAAAAAGGAGGCTCCGTATCATTGAGTTTAAACTTGAATCGGGCAGCACTCATTAATATGTGAGAATTTGCCCCTGTTTTTTAGTGGAATGTTCATTGGCAAATTTGCATTTACTACATTAATCATGACTCACGAGAAAAATCACGACTCACGATTGAAAAAATATTTTTCCACGGAGCGAATATTAGTTTTATTCTACGCTTCTCAAATCATACGGTATTTTAACTTACAAATATAAATGTATGAAATGTATCAATCCTGCATAATCACTTATTTGCTCTTTTAATTTTATGCATCTGTAGTCAGAAATTGTTTTTACTTCTTCCATACTTTTTTAATAGTGGCAGTATGTCTGAATTTGTTTCTCATAAAATGTATTTCTCATTTTAACCGTTATCCTGTTTTTGAGAGTGTCTCGTGAGCATCTCATGAGTGTCATGGAAGTCGTGATTGCTCGTGAATTGTGATAAGAGTCGTGATTACGATTTCACCGACTCACGTATAAGAATTTTAATTCAATCACGACCACAGTCAATTATGTGATTGAATTTTGATCTCACTCACGAATTAGTGACTCATGGGTGATTCATGCGTGACAAGACGAGACGAGACTCACGTGCACACCTCTATTGTAAATATTACCACACCTGCTCTAAGAATAATTCATGATTGAACATTTCTTTCGTCGTCAAAGCTTTTAACTAACATTTTTATATCCATCCTATAAATTGCCCCAGAGATGGGCATGTTACATTTGTATGGTTGTTTGTCGTTTGATAGGCCATGTGGAATGTAGGCATAAAAATTGAGATGCTTGAGCGAAGCTGAATGAACTATAAGAAAGGAAACATTGAAATGCAATCAACTAAAAATGAGAACAGTAGGGAAATATGATAGGTTCGGCGGTGATGAACTTTGTATACCTAACACCAATACATGTTTAGTTTAGTGACATAAAGCGAAGTTAGCCAATCCAAATTACAGCGATATCTGTGATGCAGTCTTATTATAGAGTAGTCAGGGATTAAAGATAGGTATTTCAAAAGCAAAGAGGGACTACCGTGTCATATAGGAAAGCATGTACCAGTGTTACCGTTGTGCGACTAAAGTCTGATATTCCGACACTTTTGGAGGTGATTGACTTTTGTGCGAAAACTCTAAATTTACACTAATTTACTACTTTTTGCCAAATTGTGCGACTTTTTCTACAATTTATGAGTAGTACTTAAGTTTAGCCAGGCAATGACGCACAGTATTGCCAAATCGAAAAATCTTGGAAATAATTCTAGAACTCTTAAACGGAAAGAGATTTATATAGGAACTTAACGTTGTTTATGTTGAGGTGTTACCATTATTCTACGACTTTTCAAACTACGACTTTTCAAACAATTGGTGCAGATTGCTTCTTTATACTAAAAGTAATTCGCTTCATAACCTAAAATTTCCGGAAAAATCAATATTTTGCATTTTTCTCCAAAAAATGTTACATCATCATTTCCTTAACAACTCTTTGATTCTTCCAGAAAGTGTTGTTTTATTTTATATAACATAAAGAGATCTAAATGCGGTTAATGCTGTGCCAATCCAGTTTATATAGCCCAATTTATATGAATTTACAGTGCACGCATTAGCTTTCACTCATAGAAGCTCATGTGAAAAAATAATTTTTACCAAATTGGGTTTGATGAAAAATAAATTGACAGATAGATAAAAGTAGTTCTTTAAGAGCAAACAGTGCTTTAAATGCTTGAAACAATGACTTTAAGAACCTTCGTTTATTAAAATCATAAAACAAAAAAGTGAGACTATTTTTTGGGAAAACGACTTTTTGATGCGGCCTTTTTCCGAAGAAACGTCTTTTTGTGCGACTATTTCAAAATTCTCAGCGGTAACGCTGGCATGTACGAAACTTTTAGGTCTTCTTGGAGATATCGTTCTGTGGCTCGATGTACAACGGTAACGCTGGTAATGTACGAAACTTTTAGGTCCTCTAGGAGATATCGTTCTGTGGCTCGATGTACAACGGGATGAGATAGAAAAATAATGTAAATGTTTTCATTATTTTCCGACAGTTTTGCTGTTGTATAGTACTCGAAAATGTCCGACTTTCAAATATTTTGGTTTTGAAATTTTTGACCAGTGCCAGTTTCTTTTGCAAAGCATTTGTTGCTAGATTTTCTATCTAAATTTGATTTTATTAAGTTCCAACATTTCTAAAAGTGTGAAAACGTGAATTGAAAACTCTCTTAGACATTTACTATTGGATCGAGTTTTTTACACTCAAAGAATAGCATAATCGTATGTAGCTGGATGTTAATTTATGAGAAATTCAGTTATTAGCTTTCAACTTGAGGTTTGTCAATGGGAAAAATTAAAAAGTCATTAGCCAGCAACTTATTGGCATGGCTTCTATTTAAATTAGTACAACCAACTAGCCAGACCATTATGAAATTCTCTAGGGTATGTTCGAAATGGCAAGGCGTGTTGTTGAAATAATTTTCATCAATTAAGTTATTTGTATGAAATTTTGCCCGCCATTAATTTTTTCAAATCAAATAAAAATAGCCGAAATAGTTTTGGCAACATTCCTAAAAACAAAAAATAAATAATGGACGTCACTTATAATAAAACATGTTATATTTTTATGCCTCCTCCTCCTCCGCCTCCTCCTCCTCCGCCTCCTCCTCCTCCGCCTCCTCCTCCTTTGTCATTATGCTTGGTTCAGCTAATATTTTGTACAAGTTATTTTGTTTTTTTGGCTCTTCATTTCACTACGCTGGTATTTGGTCAGGCATTCTGGATGGTTGAGTGATTTTTAGTTTATTTCCCTAGTTTCTCAAACTTTTTTGTTTTGTCCCATATTTTTTTTTTTGTTATAGAAAAGAAAGCTATTCGAACTTAAATGGGTATCGAATTATACCCAAATTGTTACTGACTTCGTACTGATGTACGTTTATAATACCTACCGATTTCTTTTCTTAGGTCAACTTTAGTGAAATTCTATGTAAAATGATTCTTCAATTGAAAAAGTTGTCTTTAAGTGAAGAAGAAGGACAATATGCCAAGACTAAAGAAACTCGACAAAATTAAACCAAAATGAATTCTTCAGTTTATTTTCTCTTTCGAGTCGGGCTTAATAATCGAAGTATTTTTTTGCCATACAAAAGGAAAACCAAGGTATATAACACACCAATCACAGTGTGATGCGTTTTGATCGTTGGCATAGATCTCATAAAAAAGCTGTTTCTTTCCCATGCATATGGTTTGTAGTAGTATGGTACTGCTGAATGTTCTTCCAGTAATAAATATACCACAAAGGCACGGCATTAAACTAAGAACTAAGCATTTTTGGATAAACTTTTGCAAACCTGCTTTCCTCTAATCGTTCCTTTTTATAAAGGGAAGTGACTTCTAGAATTATTTTTCTTACTGCCAACCCCTCGACTGACACTTAATCTTATTGCATGAGAGCAAATAAACTTTGAGAGAGAGAGATTGCAAGTCGATTCTCCACAACAGAAGCAAACACTTCAACTACTCATTACTTTCTCCATATTTGAAATTTAAACGGAATACATTCCACAACATCTTTTGAAGAAGTTAATGTGGAAGGGGGTTATCAAAATATGGAAATGAAAAACTTAAATCAGAACGAGAAATGGAGGCACTTTTTGTAGCATCAGCTTGTTAAAGAATGTTAAACTTTTTGCTGGGTTGTCTCTGGAACTGCAGTAGCTTCCATGATGTATAGACTTCTTGGGTGCAACTTTTGGAAGTTGTGTAGATGGATTTGCCGCTAAGACGTCAGCAACCGTTTTATGCTACCATTGGTTCGAGTCAATCCTGGTCAGGCTCATTAATTAGGATCATATGTTTTCCATATGATCAATCATCTGATTTACCATATGATTTCATTTGTTGTTTATTTTTAAGGATTAGTTTGTAAGAATAGACTAAGTACCTTTGGATGAATTAAGTATGAAAAGATGATGAAATAAAAATAAAAATTAGAAGTGAAACAGAGCCTAAAAAGGCTTCTACACGCAAGAACATAATTTGTTAGACATAAAGGAAATTTTCGCCAAGTAAACTTCTTTTGCGAAAAACGTCGGACGTTGTTTACGATATTGTTTTGTATTTTGATCTGTAATCGTTATGCTGTAATCGTTGTGCTATAAATAAAACACAAAGTGGTTGTTGTTTTCGCACATTTAAATACCTACTTTGTGATGGATATTTCTTTAACGCGTAAATGTTATTAAACAATGGATTTGCCTTAGAAATTCTTGTTGTGCTTTCATGTACCTGTCAACCATTTGTGTATTGTTGTAATGATTTTTGTCATTGAACATACCAGCATTTTTGTATCAAAACTTCAAAAATTGTCGCTTTCCGAGCTTACCAACCGCACTCGTCCGAGCTGCTCAATATACTGACTACTCTTTCTCAGTCAAAACAACAAAGGAAAAAATGTTTTGTGTGAGATTATGTCTATACCAGTGACGAGCACACACTTACAATTATTTGCATGCCTATGCTTGGGATTATTTTCTTATATACATACAAAGTAATGTGCAATAGAGTGAGTATTTTTGCCAACCACTGGTCTGTAACGCCCAATATGCTAATAGGAGAGACACAAGAGAATAATTATTGGTCCAGAACACGAATAATCGTTTGCGGCTAATGAAACACTTTTGGAAGTAAAGAGTTTTTGGTTTTACAACAAAAGGAAGGTCCGAAACTTTTAAAGGTTTTACAATAAACAAAGTTAATTACGTCCAATAATACTACGTTTATTGCTAATGTTTTATATGTTGAAGCGAAACGTTACACAGTTACATGAATTCGCTCGGAGGGTTTAGGGTCATTTAAGTTTGGATGTTAGATGTACTCCATTCTTAAAAGACTTTATTTGAGCCCCATATTCTCATGATGTCCGTTAAAGGGTAGTTTTAGGGGGTGAGGTCCCCCAGACACTTGGCCATGAAAACAATATCAGGATCGCAGTCTTCTCTTAAATACCATTTATTTAAACCCCATATTGCCTTTAGTTTATGGGGAGTTTATGGGGCGCCCCTCAAACACTTGTCCCCAAAATTGGTTATCAAATTTGTTTTCTTATCTCAAATACCTTTTAATTGAGTCATATATTGCCATGGTCGGTAAATTTGTACTCTTTGGGGAGTGTTTTGGGGAAGGGACGGTGCGCTAACTACGTGGTCCTACATTTGCATATCAAATTCGTATTATAATCCCAAATAACTTTATTTCAGCCCAATTTTACGATGGTCAGGAAATAATTGCTGTTTGTGGGGTGTTTTGGGGAAAAAATTGGTCCCTAAAGTGGGTATTAGTTTCGTGCTTTACTCCCCAATACCTTTCATTTGTGTCCCATATTGATATGGTGGGTAAATATGTCAGATTTAGGGGTGTATTGGGAAGTGAGGTTGTCCCCCAAACACTTAGCGCTGAAAATATATCAGCATCGTGCTCTACTCTCAAATATCACTTATTTGAACCCCATATTGCCATTGGTCTCAAAATTGGTTATCAAACCGCTTATTGCAAAAGTCAGCAAATTTGTCCGGTTTGGGCTATGGGCCTTAAAAACTATCTCAATCTCTTTGAGACCCAAATTGTCATGGTGAGCAAATACGTCTTATTTGGGGGTTGCTATGAAGGTTGGATGTCCCCTAAACAGTTGGTCCCGTATGTTGATATTAGATTCGTGGTCTACTCCCAAATACCTTTCATTTGAGCTCCATATAGTTCCCAAACATGACCGGATTCGGGGGTGTTTTCGGGGATGGGGCGCCCACTTAGTGAGTTTGGAAATTATATGTCAGATTCGTGTTCTACTCTACAATACCTCTTATTTGAGCCCCATATTGCAATGGTCAGCAAATACGTCCTATTTGGGTGATGTTCTGGGGTGGGGTGCTTTACTCCCAAAGCTCTTTCATTTGAGTCCCATATTGCTATGGTCGCAAATTTTTCCTTTTTCGGAGTGCTTTTGGGGAGGGGCGGCTCCCCTTTAATTTCAAAATAGATTGTGTATACCGAAAATGATGCCATATTAAATTTAATGTTGCCACATAATTTGCACTTAAATTTTTACCAATTAAAAGCAGATTTTAGTTGGTAATTCCGAGTTAGTTTGGTTTTTTTTCGATGTTACGATACACGATTGTATTAAAAGCCTTCCATTTTCGAACAACTCCATAATGATTTTGTATTATGATCTGCTGTACTTGTTATGCTATAACAAGTAAATAATGCTTATGGGGTTGTTGTTTTCACACATTTAAGGAGACACTTAAAAATTATCACTTTTCGAGTTACCATCCGCACTTGGTCGACCTGTTCAACATACTGACTGCTCTTTGCTCAGTCAAAAAAAAAAAAAAGCTTAGGAAAAAAATGTTGTGCGTGAGAATGTGTCTATTCCAGTTGTGAGCACACAATTGCTATAACGTGCAAGTCCATGGGCTTGCTTGGGATTATTTTCTTGTGTACGTACACACTAATGTGCAATAGCAGGAAACCCCCAGCCATTGTAAAACCCGTGATTGAACGAAAAAAACTGTACGGTCGACAAGCGTTGCTTGACCAAAATTGAGCCCGATATGAGATAATGCATATTTGAGAAGAGCCCATAGCATTAGAGAATATTTTTTTTTCAATTTTGGTGACCACACTTCTCTGTTTCTCACTTGTTTTGCGCTTTAGGCCATCTAACAAAAGAAAATCGAAATTTTGGCATTAACACAATTACCTCGTGTTTCACTGTGCTACTGATATACGACTCATAGTTGTGGTTTAAGCGTTGTTAACGATTTAAGTTTGCGGTAATTTGCTAATGCCGTCCTATTTGGAATGCTGACTAACCTAGAAATATAGAAAAATATTTCTAATGCCACCTTCGGATGGAGATTTCATTCGAACCGAGCTAAGAGCAAACAAACAGGCCTCTCGTCATCATTAGAAGCCAGGAAATGCTTCTGAATTCCCTTATCGCCATTCTGGCCGTCCGTCCATCTGTCAGTGCGTTCAATTGTCTGTCCGTAAAGTGAATGAATGTTAAAAAATTGTGCTGCTCCACTGGGTGGGCTGTTCCCCCGGGTGGGCTATTAACGGCCACTTAGTCCCATATGTCATGTCACTACGAATCAATGTCAGTGTTTGTGTATTTGTGTAAATTGCTACTTAAATGTTATAATTTAATAAATTATAGTTGTTGTCGCCACTCTTCTCTCTTTGGCTCGGCATGAGGCTCGTTGGCTCGTTGGCTCGTTGAGCGTTGGGAGAGGTGCGAAGGCAAGTATTTATTTGCAATATCTTGATAAGATTTTTAGTTCCACTAACCCAAGAGTGTGGTTGCCGATGGTGTGAGGCGATAACACCCAAAACGATGACGGCCATCATGAATCACACGGCCCTCGTCGTCGTTTCCCCCCCCCCCCCCCAAAACAGCAATGCAGTGCTATAAACTTCCAACGCTGCCTCGGCAGGGCTAATGAATTCATCTGAACTATGCAAAGGTTAGAAATCCCATGGACACATGAGCCAGACAAACAGACCGAAAGACACACAGACAGACAGACACGCAGGCAATGGCCTACTGGCTGTGAGCCCATATCGCCACCTTAACCTGGCCAAGTGTAGGCAGGAGCCATTTACCAATAACAAATGTCTCGACAGTTGAAATTTGTTGAGAGTTCCAAGATAATAAAGTTAGGCGATTGTTTGGAACTTTTGAGCCATAACTCTTGAAATTGACACGTTACCATTATCGAGTAATCGCTTAAATTGGAAAGACATTTTGACATCAGCCATGTATGCTCGTTTCAAGATGGTGACATTTGGAAAATGTGTGCCGTATATACTTTTTTTTTAGAGTAAAGTAATCACTGTTCCCAACTTCAGGTTGTACCTGAAGATTTCCATTGGCACATGGCACTCACAGCATGGACTTACTACTGACTACTTCTTTAAGTCCTTACGCATCTGCCTGCACACCTTTTGTGTGTGGCAGACAAATAGCATTTTAACTGTCAACACATAGGCCATATAAATGAAGCCTGCACAGGGTGAAAATTTGTTGGTGTCACATTTTGTGCTACACATTGTCATCACTATGTCAAGAAATAGTTGAGAAAACGATGAACTTATCTGCGCAACTAAGCATGGGGTACTGATGGATTGTGCTTTTATTTAAAGACCGAATTGTAGTGGAATTTTTTCAAAAGATCAAATTTGTCAGATTGTTTCAAAACAAAATTCCAATACTCACAACGAGTCCTACCCCGATAGTTTCTTAAAAATAGGGTCGCCCAAAAAGTAATTGCGGATTTTTTAAAAGAAAGTAAATGCATTTTTAATAAAGCTTAGAATGAACTTTAATCAAATATACTTTTTTTACACTTTTTTTCTAAAGCAAGCTAAAAGTAACAGCTGATAACTGACAGAAGAAAGAATGCAATTACAGAGTCACAAGCTGTGAAAAAATTTGTCAACGCCGACTATATGAAAAATCTGCAATTACTTTTTGGGCAACCCAATAGATTAAGAACCCATACGCCGACTGTTTGAGACCATAGAAGCCATAATAAATATCCGATTTGATTTTGTTTGAAAATAATTCAAATATAAACTGAGTTATTAAGGGTACATTTCTAGCAGAATCCATTGTGGTAAGTACCCAAGATTTGGGCGGCCGAACTTAGCACGCTTTTACTGGCTTTGTAATTCAGTAGAAGAAAAAAAAAAAACGAATAAAGATGTCGTAGTTGTTCTCTTTGAATTTTGCAGATAAAAGTGCCATTAAAAAACTGAAAACAAATTCTACCCGAATTGTTAGGTGCAAAAAGTTTTTGCGTTGGTTGAAAGGTTTATCCATTTTTTTGAGAAAAAATTGCTTATTTTGACGTACTTAGCACCCGTTTAAGTCGACACATCTCATTAAAATTTCACTTAAAACGCATCCTCAATATGTAGAGATGGGTTTCTACCGGATAAATACCCAACGCACAGTGGGATGGGGGAAAAAGTAAGTGAAAATAACTCTGCCATTTTGGAACGGATAGAGATATTTTCATGAAATTTTACATGGCTATAGCTGAGGTGTTATAAGGTCTCTAGAAGTCCCAGGGGCCCATTGGTGGGCCTTCAAAGTTGGTCCTCGGCCCTTTACAATGCTGTCAAAAGCGCATTAATTGCTCAATTAATTCAAAATTTTAAAGTGCTTAAAAAGACCTACAAAAACTGGCCTATATGTGCCAGATCGTTTATCGTTTATGGCGTCCAAGAAATTTGACTAAATTTTTTTTTAATTTTTGCAGAGGCTTTTCGATTTTAACTGATTTGGAAAGCTAATAAAATTAATTACTTTTTGTAGCGATATATGCTAAGATCCGATTCTTCAGTGAAAAGTTATGCGAGTTACAAAAATTTTGAAAAAAGTACCAATTTTTGGTATTTTTTCGTAAAAAAAAGGTAATTTCATTGTTGAGTCTCTATACAGAAAACTTGGCCCAGCACTATCAATTTTACTTAGAAGTAAAGAAGACTTAACGTAGATGCGTTTTAAGCGTAATTTTTATGAATTGTGTCAACTCTAATAGGACATCTGTGAAGTACAATATTGACATTTTTTAACAAAAAAACTAGGAAAACCCTGAGAGTTATCGAAACCCAAAGCTGAGACCCTCGACTTTGTAACATATTTTCATTGCCCCAAGTATTGAGGTCTCTACTTATTAGTAAAATGTCCGTAGAGACCTCAATACTTGGGGATTGAGGTCTCTACGGACATTTTACTAATAAATGCCAATTTTGCAAACATATTTTCCCAGTGTGGGGATTTTGGGTGTTTTCATCGAGAAATGTGGCCTGAATTTGTACTCATTTTTTTTAGAAGATATTCATCTACAAATTTGTGAAAAATTATGTATTTTTTCGAAATAGGATGAAAAATGCTCCTTTTATAGGCTCATTACACTATATCGATAGTTCGGTGTATATGGTAACTATATCCAAATATGGTCCGATCTGGACCACATTTGACAGAAATGGGTGGGGGTCTTCCAGAACACACTGTGGCAAATTTCATCGAATTCGTGTAATAATTGGATCTTTTATGGCCTTAATACTCAATATCGGCAGATCGGGCGGTCGGTCTATAGGACAGCTATATCCAATATAGACCGATCTGAACCACACTTCGCAGAAATAGGAAGAGGTCTACCAGAACTCACTATGCCAAATTTCATCCAAATTGGATGAAAAGTGACCAATATATTGCCTCAACACTTTAAGTCTAGAGATCGGTCTATATAGCGGCTATATGTAACTAAAATCCGATTTTAGGTTTATATACAAAGAATACGAAACCATCAAAAATTATTTGGAAAATGTTTTGATGCCCAAGACATCAAATGGACTTATTTATATGGGGGAGCAATATCTAAATCTCAACCGATTTCCTTGATATTTGGCTGACAAATGTGTTTCCAAAGGCTCTATGAGTGAAAATCAGATGACAGCAACAGCAAAGCCACATCCAAATCAGGGCCTTTTTCCACAAAATATGACATTAAGCTTTAGAAATAAATAAAATAAAGTATATTTCTGCCGAAGGCTCTAAAAAGCATCGATAATTGAGAAGGTAGACAAGTAAGTACTTCGAGTTTTCGAAAAAATTTTCTGAGTAAAACAAAAAAAAAAAAAAAAAATAATCAAAGTGGATGGAAAATATCAGATTCATAGAACTCATAACATGTAACATCCAGTTTGCGTAACTCATTAATAACAACCATTAGAGATGGCCCAGTTATCTATAGTACGAATATGTAGAGGAATTGCCATTTGCTATATAATCACTTGAATATATCAGTTTTATTTTTAAGTGATTATATAGCAAATTGCTCTTCGGACGGACAGGTTGCACAGGGCATCAATTGGAGAGAAAGATGAAGTGGGCAATGACATCCCAAAACTTTATAACAGACATTGGTAAAGATGCGCATAAGGTTGATAATATCATACAACTTCTGTGAGAACCCATCTCATGTTAAACTCCAAAAATGTGCAGCTATTATAAGGTATGAAAAAAAATTGGCGCTAGAGTTTGAAAAAAAAAAAAATCATTTCACTTCTAGTCTGGACCGTAATAGTAAACCCAGCCTTCAAACTTCCTCGGGATCCATAATTTTCATAACCCCACATCCAATCTTTTGATTTAAGTTTTCAAAGTAAAATATATTTTGGCATCCTTAATTGATTGTTAGAGAAGTTTTCTCGCTGGTCCTTAATGGCATGCCAGTGGACGAATTTTATTTTTTTACATCCAATATCTGAATCAGTTGATTGTTCGCATCTTACACGATTTACTCTGGCCATAGCATGAACAGTTATTTTTCTTATTTTTATTTTAATTTGTTTTTTTTCGGCCCTTGGTTAGCTCACGTATTTCTTCTTAATGGCAAACTCCTGTGTCATATTGAAGTATTATGTAATATAAAAATAGAAAATAACGCCATTGCATGACATACCTCCTTCCTTCCTTCCTTCCCATTTATCATCAGCCACTTTCTTTTGTTTTGCAAACACGTCTTCATTTAACGAGTACCACTTATACTCGGCATTCATGGCGTGCAACCCGCAAGACAGAGTCGTGGTTTAATTTTCCAACAATACGATTAAATGTTTGTGTTGTTCTTTTCCATTGGCGATTATCCCCTTGATAATGCCGGCAACATTACCGCAGGATGTGTGACGGTATAAAAGAGGAAGCTACCGTATTGTGGCAATGCAAATTCTGCATCATCATGGGTAATTCGCACATTGTTATTACATATGTAGATCATCGTGTAGATTTGTGATACAAATAAAATATTATATCTTTCTAATGTCCCCCACCATAGAAGGTGGGTGTACTTATGTCGTCAATTCATTAGTCGATCTGCAAACGCATATAATAGACCCTTCTACATTATGTTCTTCCTTTATATCGATCTTGCCATTTCCGGCAAGAGAAAAGAGAATTTTGTAATGATTTGAGTGTATATGAATGAAACAAAATCGGTGGCTACTAATAGTTGAAGACGTCAATTCGAAATTTTTGTTTATATTGAGTTGCCCAAAAAGTAATTGCGGATTTTTTAAATGAAAGTAAATGCATTTTTAATAAAACTTAGAATGAACTTTAATCAAATATACTTTTTTACTGATAACTGACAGAAGAAAGAATGCAATTACAGAGTCACAAGCTGTGAAAAAATTTGTCAACGCCGACTATATGAAAAATCCGCAATTACTTTTTGGGCAACCCAATATATGACGAACAATATGTAAACAAAAATTTCGAATTGACGTCTTCAACTATTAGTAGCCACCGATTTTGTTTCGATTTCATATGCACTCAAATCATAACAAAATTCTCTTTTTCTCTAGCGGAATAAAGTGTCAAGTCTTATAACTTTCATGAAAGGCACACAACAAAATGAGGTATTGATGATACAGTTCATGTTACATCCGTTTTTATTGACAACAGTTAGTGAGAAACAAAAGGTTATGCAGTTTTTATGAATGTGGTGGGAAACTTAACTCTCATAAGTTAGTGCCGAACTGCCCTTTGGGTTATTTACTATAGTCACTCCGTTAACATTCAATTTAAGGAGTAGAAGGAAAGTGCAGTTTTTATTGATGTGTGTGTTTTCCGTTGGCTACCTGTGCTTACTCTGCTATGAATCCACCGTAAAAAAAAGATGCGCCCATTCATAAATAACAATTAGTGAAATATTGAAGAATGTGTAGTATAAATAGGTGTTCATTGATCGCTTTGTGTCATTCAACAAATTCAGACAAATCTGAATAACGGCAAGGCATTTTCCATTCAAGTTATCGAATACAAATCAACATGTCATTCAAAAAGAGCTCTTTTAAAACGTAGAAGAACAAGAACATCTGCAAAAAGAACCTGGCCCAAGCACCGTCAAGAAGATGTAACGTGGACCATGAATGAACGGAGTCGCCTGTCCCTGAAAAACCACGTCATTGGACACATCAAATTTCTTAAGTTCACTAACGAAGAATGAGAGTGAGTCAGGAAGCCATGTCAGTCAGGAATCTACAAGGCTTTATAGGCTCGTGTGAAGGAGTACTTGCTAAACAATCTTTATCTGCGGAAGTGGAGCATACACTATGACGGCAAACACCTTGACAGTGTTGAATATCAGGTCATGGTCCTAAAGGATGATTTCAAAGAATGTAAGTTGATTGGACTCAAATTAAAAGATACGATAACTCAGACATGACAGAAGGACTTCAGAATGTGTAAGGTGAGTTCAACTCGCCTAAACCACCATAGCGCATAGCCCGGGTTCGAATGCAGAAAAAAAATCAGGTGTAGTTTTGGGCTCCTAATGCTGGCGACATTTGTGAGATAGTGTACCATTTGGTATGGCAGCCCTGTAAAAACTTCTCCACAAAGTGCTCTGCGGCACGCCGTTCGGACTCGGCTATAAAAGGAAGACCCCTTATCATTAAGCTTAAACTTGAATCGGCTCATTGTTGAGAAGCTGCCCCTGTTCCTTAATGGAAGTTTGAAGTGCAAATTTGCATTTTTACCCTTAATTCATCAGTTGCCAGCACCATGCGCTGGATCGCGTTCTTCGCATTGTCATGGACGATGGGCTCTATGGATCGACATGATCACCAAACATTGAGTACTTCTTTGTGCAGGAATTGATGAGCAATTATGAATTGAAAGCAGCCTTCAGAAGGATAAAACTCCGATCACGGAAACAGGCGTTTGGAGAGACGACATGAAATTTTTCTTAGACAAGTTGTTTCCCTTTTGTAAAGTGTAACAAGATTCTAAACATCTGCAATTCACTAGTTTTTTTGCGTTCATTCTGATGCCTGAAACCCGCAACAGGTTGTGTCAAATCTGTTCATTCATTTCTTAATCATGGGCTGATCATTGGTTCAGTACTCAATTGTTTGACGCTGAAGATTTTGAAGAACTATCTGTAGCTTTGAATTTCTAACCAAAAGCTCTCAAATGCTTGAAACACACACTGGAAAAAGATTAATCTCCAATAAACCTTGCCCGGTGCAACAAGTGCTGTGGGTGTGCGATCAAAGTTATGCTAGACACATATAACTCCAACCCAAGACTTATATAACTCCAACCAGGACAACCTCCCACTACGATTCATCCTCTCTGTTGACAACGTGAATATTTAACTTCCTTGGGTGTTTGATTATATGTGGCTGTAAAGCTTGTGCTCAATTATGCTTACAGTGACTTCAAAAGATTGCCCAAAATGCCGAAAAAATTTTTGAAATCATTTTGTGAGGTTTTTTTTTTTTGTCTAATCACATTAAATGTTGCCTAATTTGAAGTGCTTCCTTCCAATATGATCTGGTGGAAAGATGAACAGTTAATAGTATCGAGTTGTCCCTGCTTGCATGCGGGACACACATCCCGCTCGTTGACGGCTTTTCCCAAACGAGTTTAGGTGGCTGAATCTACCGGATCGTTTTTGGGTCGCCCTACTTTTGGGATTAGTATAGAGGTATACTTCTGCTATTTGATCTTCATGAATGCTATGGCGGTCTGCCTTTATCTAAGGGCAGGCTTTCGTGTAGCTCGAACGTGAATAACACATTTTTCGGGCGGTGGGCGCTTTTGTTATGATAAGAAAGCCACTTAAGGGTTAAATCTTATTTCTGAATTTGTCATAGATTCCAGTGAGCGGAGTAAATGCTGCAGAATGTGGGAAATTTATTTTTGGCTAATTTATTCCATTAAAGAACATGCGGCAAACTTCCCGCGTATCAATGTGTGCTGTCCGATTTAACCTTTGGCTCAATGATAAGGAACCTCCATTTAGTATCAAAAGCTAAAAGGTGTACCGCTGCGACATCTTTTTATATTGGGTTGCCCAAAAAGTAATTGCGGATTTTTTAAAAGGAAGTAAATGCATTTTTAATAAAACTTAGAATGAACTTTAATCAAATATACTTTTTTTACACTTTTTTTCTAAAGCAAGCTAAAATTAACAGCTGATAACTGAGAGAAGAAAGAATGCAATTACAGAGTCACAAGCCATTAAAAAAATTTGTCAACGCCGACTATATGAAAAATCCTCAATTAGCCCGCTTTTTGGGCAACCCAATATTTGTTGATCTTAGAACATCAAAATATGGACCGCATATCTTGGTATAGTCATATACGAATGCTGGAATTCTCATCCTTGATAGCCAATAAAATTGAAAAACGTATGCAAAACTCCTATGGTACAAGCCGTTTGGGGTGGGAGAAACTTACAAAATTGCTATCTTGTTTTTGATAAGAAATTAAAAAAATATTTCCGGACATAATGAATTGTTCGCAAATAGTAGGAAGTGGTATAATTTTTTTTTAAATAATAATTTTTTTTTATCCCAACTCCCTTTGTTAAGGCAGAATAAGATTTTAATACACAACTTTGGCCCCAAGTGTCGGGGGTCGCCCCACTCCAAAAAATATCCCCCAAATCACATTTTTCCAATTGGGCAATATGGGTATCAAATGAAAGCTATTTAACTGAAGATTTTTATATACAAATTTGGCTTCTAATGTCGCGGAGGTCGCCCCGCGTCCAAAATACATTTTTACCGATTTGGGAAATATGGGTACCAAATGAAATATGGGTACCAAATGAAATATGGGTACCAAAAGAAACTAGGGGCCAAAGTTTCTTTTGGTACCCATATTTCATTTGGTACCCATATTTCATTTGGTACCCATATTTCATTTGGTACCTATATTTCATTTGGTACCCATATTTCATGTGGTACCCATACTTCCCAAATCGGTAAAAATGTATTTTGGACGCGGGGCGACTCTCTCTCAAAATAAATTTTACCGATTAGGGCAATATGGGTATCAAAAAAAAGGTATGTAAGAGCAGAGTAATATTTTGATAAACAACTTTGGCACCTAGCATCAGGGGGGTCGCCCCTTCCCCAGAAACAGCTCCAAATTGATTTTTACCGATCAAGGCAATATGGGTATAAAGTGAAAGGTATGCAAAAGTGGAGTAAGATTTTGATACAAAAGTTCGGTCCCAACTGTCAGGGGGGTCGCACAGCCCCCAAAAACTACCCCCAAATCACATTTTTACAGTTGAGCAATATGGGTACCAAATGTAAAGTACGTGAAAGTAGAGTAAGATTTTGATACCCAAATTTGGTCTCTGGTATTAGGAATGTTGCCCCACCCCCGTAAACGGCTCCCAAAATGTATCTTTACCGTATAGAGCAATGAAAGGTATGTAAAAGTAGAGTATGATTTTGGTATACAACTTCGGCCGATAGTATCAGAGCGGTCGCCCTACCCCCAAAAACAGCTCCCAAAATCCACATAAGAATTGTCCAAGACCAGAACCTACTCCCATAGAATAAAGTGTTCATTTACTGTGAATAGTGTGAAAGTGTAATGAATTTTGATTTCCATGACCATCGTAGGCTTTGGCTTTTGCTTCTAGAAAATACAGTTTATTTGTGAATCTCAAAGAAGTGGTCGACAAATTATCAGTTATTAATGAAAGTTAGGGCTATTTGAAATCAAATGCGAAATCGGTTTAAAGGAATTGTATCACAAGAGATGTCTGCCTGTCTGCTGCTTTGATGAAGATTATTAATTTCATTTTACGACCTGTGGTTCTTCTTTTTCCTAGTCCTCATTTTTTGTCCCAAAAATCAAATTGAAATTATTACAAAGTACCTTCGTATCCTTTTAATACCTTTATGCCGACCTATAGGCATCTACAATACATAGCACTGGTCTTGCTAGAGAACACTTTTATGAAATATTCTTTAGAAGCATTTTCACTCTTATCATCGTCATCGTCATCATCATCATCATCATCATCATCCTTATCGTCGACCATTACTGTGGTTAGTCATACACGATTTCATCACTTCAGCATGACTTAATGCCAAGACATATTCAAATGCTTCCTGCTTGGATGATTTGGAGAATGTTCACCTTTAGCTTTTTTTGTTTTCTTTCTTTTCTTTGTGCCAATCTACACCTACGAAATGAAAGGCTTTGAAACAATGCTAGTCGCAGGCTGAGTGATACCATAATGACCAAGGAGACATGGCGATGTTTTGTGGGGTAACACTGGGAATTGCCCAGTGGACTACATTGGGCCAGTCATTAATTAGCTGGAATGTTTTGAGAAACGGGGACGGACCATACGCGAATATGACACAAATGGTACAAATGACATTGGTGTCATTCACTGCTGGTGGCCACCACAGCCACGAGTATGTCGTCATCCACTCCAACATGGAAAGGCGGCAGTACCAACGCCACTGACAGCGTCATCAAATAAGTTGTCCCCTTGCCTAGTTGTTGTCAAACAATAACAAACCCCAGCAACTACCTTGGATGATTACAATCAGAGTGGTCACTGCTGGACATCGGTGTCCTTAATGTACGGCAAACAATCCTTTGTCGAATTACATGCAGGGGCCCGTTAAAGGCGGAGCAGCTGCAGTGGCATGGTTGTAGTTTTTAATTAGTCCTCGTCTCCTCTCGTCAGTGAAAGTATTTGCGATTTCACTTCGTTTCGTTTGTCAGTCACATGAAAAATTATTAATTAAAGAAGAAGAAGAAGCAGAAAAAGAGAATCGCTCACAATAAACTCAAAGAAAAAAGCCTCTGACCGTCCTTTTCCACCTTATCGGCAGTGTTGTCGTTTTAAGTACAAGTACGAGTCGGCTATGGCCTAAGGTGCTGACTGTCATGCACTTCTAGCGGATGGAAAACTCAGTGAGTAGAGCTAGAGACAAACAAACACTCTGTCACTCACCGCTTGCACTGTGCACCTCCTGGGTCCTTGGATTGTATGTCTGTCTGCTTGGCGGTGCCTATGGTGATGGTGTGGGCTATGCCGAAGGTGGTGCGCACAAACTATTGGAGGTTTCAATTGCACCAACTTCCTTCCTTCCTTTCCGTTTCCGTGTCGGCCCTGCTTCTGGGTGGGGTGTGTGGTTGTGGCGGAACAGGTTTCGTTTTCCAAGGCAGTTGTTGTGGGCCACGTCCTGGAGGTTGGGTTTGGGCGGTTGTGGGAAACTGATACTTGTTTGCTTTTCTAGTGCACTCCGATGGAGAGAGGGAGATACGTCACTTGCTAAATGCCACAATTGCTGTTGTTTCCTATTAGCTGATATGCGAACTGTGAGTTTCTTGGGTTGCTCGACTGGTTTTTTCTTCTCGACTCCTTGTTTTCTTGGCAAATATTTATGTATTACACACACACACACACACACACGCACACACATATGCTGGCACATGCAAATAAATTATATATCTGTGTAATGGTGCCCTTACGTATGTGTATGTGTATGTGCTGCCATGTACGACCGACAGCCAGGAATGTTGTCTCAGGCAAGGCACGCCGAGGCCAGGCGGTAGGGTGCTTCTGTTATTTTAGCTGAGCACAACACGCAATAAATCGAATTTACGTCCGTTTTGTGGAGAGGCTATGTACCGCACGCTTGCGAAAGGGGACTTTTACTGCAGTCCCCGAAGAAGAAGAAAAGCCTTTCGCCACAATTCTTGCTTTGCTTTTGCCTTTGCCATAGTTATGGCAGTTATTACGGTTATGGCCCAACAATGGCCATAGGGTATTATTAAAAGACGCTTTCAAAGCACTGCGAATTATTAGTGGTACATTTTCCATTTCCATTTCCCGTCCCCATTGTTCCCGTGTCGGCTCTACAGTGCTGTGCAAGGGAATGCTGCTAAATGGCAAGCCTAACACACACCAATTGGTATCGGAAGTTGAAACTGAAATTGACCAATACAGTCGTTTCCGTTTCGCCAGCATAGCTTAAGGGGTTTAGTTTGGTGAAATAATGGCACACCTCTCCGTTTTCCGTTGAGGTGTGCCCAGTGATGGCAGGCTTTCCTCCCCATGGGCCCAATAATTTCAGATGTTGTCGTCATTAAATACCAAAAGCAACAACGAATGATGTTTATTTGCAAGGCCAAACGCCTTTATGGCAATCCAAGTTAGACTTGTTTACAAATATTTTGTCAAAGCGTTGTGGTGTGATTTTTGTTTTTCGGTTAGCCCACCAATCATGATGTGTAGAATAAATATTTTTCAATAATTTATGAAATTCTTGCAGCCGTATTAACAAAAAAACTTCCAGCATTAAAGTGCAAAATATTGGGTTGCCCAAAAAGTAATTGCGGATTTTTCATATAGTCGGCGTTGACAAATTTTTTCACAGCTTGTGACTCTGTAATTGCATTCTTTCTTCTGTCAGTTATCAGCTGTTACTTTTAGCTTGCTTTAGAAAAAAAGTGTAAAAAAAGTTTATTTGATTAAAGTTCATTCTAAATTTTATTAAAAATGCATTTACTTTCTTTTAAAAAATCCGCAATTACTTTTTGGGCAACCCAATAGGTATATATATAATGATATAGCTCCCATATATTTAAGCTGTTCAACTGTGTTCAAGAAAAGATTTATTTATTATACGCAGACTTTAGAATAAGAATCAGAATGTGAATTAACTTGAATGTAATGAAATTTAATTTGAATTTATTAATATACCAAACTAGCCGAACCGGGCCCGCTCCGCTGCGCCTTCTTTAACTCTCTAAAATCTTTGCCCTGAATGCGCATATCGAATTCGTGCCATTTTATCCTATGACGCTGAATGCGTTCGAATCATGGCGATAACATCGGTCAAAGCGGTGTTTATCCCCCGACATTTGCAAGGTTCAATGTCATGCATGGTCATTTAAAAAATTTTCCCCAAAGAGGTGTCGCACTGCGGGACGCCGTTCGGAAAGCACTCATTGATGTGTGAGAAGTTGCCCCTTCTCGATTCCTGGTGGTAATGTTCTTCCCTAGGGTAATTTTCTCATTAGGGGAGAGATGGCACGTCGGATATTTCGACTCAAATATGAATATCAAATTCGTGCTGCACTTCAAACTCCCTCTAATTTGAGCCCCATATTGCCATGGCCGGTAAATATGAATCATTTAGAGGGTGTTTTGGGGCTGGGGCGGCCACCGACACCTTGCACTAAAATTCAAATTCGTTCTTTATTCCCAACGGAAATGAAGTTCAGTTTAGGGGCTACTGTAGGGCGTTCCCCAAAACACTTGGCTCCGAAATTGCATATCAAATTCGTTTTCTACTCTCAAACATCTTTCATTTGAGTCCCATATTGTCATAATAGGTCAAATAACCCATTTGACATATCTTAAGGAGGAAAAGAGCCACCTAGACATGAACGCAAATTTTGATGTCGTATTCGTAATCTACTCCCTAATACCTTTTATTTGAGTTCCATAAAGCTATGGTCGGTTAATAAGCCCATTGGAGGTATATGGGTGCAGGCGACCTCCCATTACATGGACCCAATGTTTAATGCCATATTTGTAATCTACTGCCTAATACTTTTCATTTGAGTCCCATATTGACATGAACTTCGAATATATCTGTTGAGGGAAGGACCTAAATTTGAATACCATATTCGTTTTCTGGTCTCCAATACCTTTCATTTGATACCCTTATTGTGCCCCTCGAAGCACTTTCGGATATGGGTGGCGTTTTTGGGGTAAGGGGAGGGTCCGCCTCCACCCGATATCCAAAAATTATATAGCCTATGTTTCCTTCCAGACAAAGGTATACAATCTATGAAAATTTCAAGAAAATCGGTTCAGCCAAGCATCATATAGTCATAATGGGTCTAATGGCGTTTTTGAGTGGTGACGTGACCCTCTATACTTCGATGTGATTTTGTATGCCAGATTCGAAATCTACTCCCTAATACCTTTCATTAAAGCCCCATATTGAAATGGACGTCCAATATGTCTGTTTGGGGTGTTTTGGTGTTGGGGCGGCCCGATGGGTACATAGACTCAAATTTGAATACCATATTCGAATTCTGCTCTCCAATATCTATCATTTGATACCTATATTGTCCCGATCGGTCCATTTTTGATTTTGGGTTGTGTTTGTGGCATGAGGGGGAGGGTCCGTCCCCCTTCCGATACCGAAAAATTATATAGCCTATGTTTCCTTCCATACCAACCTACACAATATGAGAAAATTTCGAGAGAATCGGTTCTGCCGTTTTTCAGTCTATACGGAACAAACAAACCGAGTGGGAGTGGGGTGACCCCCTATATTTCGACATGAGTTTGTATGCCAAATTCATTATCTACTCCCGCATACTTTTCATTTAATACCCATATTGTCCTTATCGGTCCGCTTTTGATTTTGGGTGGTGTTTTTGGGGTAACGGTGGAGGGTCCGCCACCGGATGTTTACGCCTCTGCGCCACGATAGCCTTAATTTAATAATATGCAACCGTTAATTTGCTTCATTCATCATAAATGCGCTTTTACTACTGCGGTAGCTAAAGTTTTCCTATGAGCTTTTTAAAGGGTTTCAATAATCTAAATCTGATTGATATAGCTTCCATGTACATCGTTCATTGCTTATCGCATTCGCTTAAAAGCTGTTTTAATTCCATCACCATTGAATGAGGGGTATATTCATCTAGTCCTTCCTTTTGTAATACCTCGAAATGTGTACATATTTTTGATCATCTTGATGTATCTAAGTCGATGTATCGATGACTTTCCGTCCGCCCTTTCTTTGTGGAAATGATGATAGCGGCCGGACGAATAAAGATATCCGCTTGAAACTTTGTACGGATACTTCTTATTGATGTAGATCGTTGGGTATTTCAAAGGGCCATATCGCTTAAAATTTGAATATGGCTCCCATATAAAATGGTCCTTTGACTCGACTAAATTCTGACTCTTGCGCGCCGTCTTGGCTCAAGAAGTCAAGATCCAAGATAGGTTTATATGGCAGCTATATCAAAACATGAACCGATATGGCCCATTTACAATCCCAACCAACCTACTCTAATAAGAAGTATTTGTGTAAAATTTCAAGCGGCTAGCTTTACTCCTTCGAAAGTTGGCGTGCTTTCGACAGACGATCAGATGGACAGACGGACGGACATGGCTAGATCGACTTAAAATGCCACGACGACCAATCAGAATGACGAAATTAGTTTATCATATGGTAAAGGGTTTAAAAAGAGAAAATAACTCGCATCCGATATGGATTAAATTTACACGGATCTGAAACACATGCAGCAAGCAGGGTTCAAACTGGTCTATGGTTTGCTATGAAGCTCATATTAATTGAACTTGGGACCATCGGCTTGTTTTTTTTTTCTCCAAACACTATACAGCGAAACAGCGGTCGTCCGAGAAAAACATGGAACCGCTGCACAAAAAGAGAGTTGGAATCCACCCATATATCAAGGAACCAAACCAAGGCTTTGGCCAACGAGATAGACTTAGATGGAGAGATGCCCCATGTTCACACTGAACTTTTGACCATTGGTCATATATTTTCGTAACATATTTAATAAACTCCTAAAAGTAAATGAAGGAAAAAAATATTCATACATACAGTGACACAGAAAAGTCTTCATACTCCACTCAAAAAATACGTTTTACCAAACGAAATTTTTATACGAAAAAGTTTTCCGCCAAATATCAAATGTTGCTAAAATTGTTCACCATGGTCACCTGTATTATAGTTAGTTAAAATTTGTTGGATTATATCATATCATATCCACATAATGAAATTGTCAGTTTACGAAGCTGCCATTTATGAAAAGGTATGTAGACTTATCTGTGCCACTGTTCATGTCTCATTTCTCCGTTTTGAGTGTAGCGGCGTATAAAAGTCGGTCTACTCGCGATAGTTTTTTCTTCTCTCGTCTATTTCAAATTGGATGCCAGATTTGTTGTTAATCCTGCCCGGGTATCTTTTTGCTTTGTTTTGATTCAGTTGAAGCATTTGCTTGATTTGTCATCGAAAAAATCCCTCTGTTTTTTCAAGACTTTTTTTCTCTTACTTTAAAAATAGATTGTCCACCGAATGTGGGTATGAATAATCTGATCTCTGGGTCTAGTCTAATTGGGGTGATCTTTGGCGTCTGGGCGCATACACATGGCCACTGAGTGTGTGGTGCGAGAATGCGTGACGACTGCTGACTTGGTCTGTGGCCGGTGGTCAGTCACTCCATCCATCCGTTGGCGAGCAGTGTAGTGGGTCCGCGTTTTGCGGCCTATTTGAATATGAGGCAAGGCATGACAAGCGAAAAAAAGGTAAACGAATCGATATTATCGATTTGTTTTTTGTTTAAGTATTTCTTTCTTTTTTTGCAACTCTTGCTGTTAGCTAAAAGACGGCAACAGCAGAAGCAGCAACAATGAAAACAACAACCCAAGGAACTGAAGAAAAAAACAAAAAGAAACAAATAAACAGACACTCTCAGCGTTTTGTGAACTGCCCATCAAAACTCGCCAAAAGAAAATACATTCCGATGGACTAGCATACGTAGGCAGTCGTACCTGCTCGGACTATTTGTGGGGGGTATGGGACACATTGTATCCCCACCGCCGTTAGCAGCCGGTCGGTCGACCCTCAAAAGCTTACGCAGCATATTTTCGCTATTGTATTCGCGATAGTTGTTGGTGTGCTGTTGCTTCTGCTGCTGTCTGCGTCTGGCAGCGCCAGTGCCAGTGCCACTGCCACTGCTGGTGTTCGTTCTGTTTTCTTCTTGTCTAGACTGGACGTGAAAATATCGAATATATCTGCGTACACATGGCCACATGCATGTCCGTCCTTCCCCTGCAGCACTATACGGCTCAATCTCTCCATCGGCCAATCTCTATGTGCCTTTCTATCTGCCTGTCCGTCCGTCCGCACGTTCGTCTGTCTGCGCGTCTAGCGTTAGTAGCTGTGAACATATTAAGACATAAGAAAATTAACAACAAAAGTAGCCAAGCATGCTAATATCTCTCGCATACAAATTTGTAAAAATATTAAATAACAAGTGGGGCCACCAGCCCAGCTCAGTCGTTCGGTCATATGTCTGTCCATTCTTCCTTCCGTGTGGCCATCGCCGCCGTTGTCTTCCACCACATGTCCATCCTAATTGTATTTGAGAAAGATGTTTGCTGTGATTTGGAATGGCCAGCCGGCATGGGTGTTGTGACTGTTGCTTTTCGCCAACCAACCCATGGTTGGTTGTGGTGGCTGCCGATGGTGTGCCAACAGATTCAGGCCATTCTTATAAAGGAAAAAAATCCCTTTGGAGACTTTGAGTGGGGGTTGGTGGGGGTTGGGGCGGGGGCACGCAAACAAACTATTGTGACTTTTCCTCTCTTTCGTCAGATTCTCGCCGAAAGTCAGTCAGTCAGTCGAGTTTCTGCCATTGTCATTGTTGCCCAGAAACTTATTACGTGGTAAATAAAACGTGAAATAGAACGTTTCCTTTGTTGTTGCCACTGGAACTGTTGCATGATAGGCAAACACCACACCACACCACACCAGCACGGGGATTAACACACGGACACCGACATGTGTTTTTCGCCCCATGTTTGCAAGCAACACAGTTGGGATACATGTGTTTGTATACAAAGATGTAGTGGTGTCTTGTTATTTAGATTGCAAACATGTCCACCTCCTTCACTCCCGCCTTTTTTGTAGCACCCCTGTGGTGTGCAACAACCCTTGGTCAAGGGTGGTTGCAGCAGGCAGCAGGCAGCAGCGGTGTCCACCACACTCATGCATTCGAAATGATTTGCTTTGCTTGTAGCAAAAATATTCCATTTTTGTTTCAAAGAAAACGGAAAAAAGCAGTAGCTTGGGGCTTCAGGTACTGAAGAGGAAATTCCGATTGACTTCCATTTCAGTTCTCCTTCACCTCGGTGACCCTGGCAGCAGAAGCAATTGAATGTATAGCTGGCCAGTTGGGTTTTTTTTTTTTTTGTATTGTAACGCTTATTTGCTATGCCCCAAAGTGTCGTCGAACAATCACAAATTCATTACCGATTTTATGGACTGCTGCACTGCTTTCGGAAGTTACGAGTCCATGTGGGCCAGATAACCAAGCACGGAAATGCAACCATCCTTCTTAGCCACACTTTAAGGCATTTGGTTGTATCCTGCTTCCGCTGCAATATTCCGGTAGCTGGCAAATCGGCTTGAATGCAAGTTTCGTCTCATCCACGAGGTGGAAATGCCAATCGCGCCGTCTGCCAATGAAGTTACTGCAGATTGTGGCTAACCCTCGCTATCAGCGACTTTTGCTGCAGAAAGAAATTTAAAATTTAAATCTCAGGCATGGAGAAAACTTTGCCAAAATGCTTTTAGCTTAGAAATAGAGGTGCGGGGTTTTTGGCGGAGAATATAGAAGTGAAAGGAGTTTTTTTTTACCAAATGCACCATTTAGAGATTCTTTGCTGGGCTTTAATTACCAAACTAGGAGGGAAAAATTCGGCCCCGGTGATACTCATCACAACGAGGGAACTTGCAGAACTGCGATGGTACATTGCAATATTAATATTTTGAAACTCCTACACTCAGAGAAACGAGACGAAAAAAAAGGTTTGTCTTAATTTTAAAGATTCGAGCCAAAGATTAGCAAACTTACATTAAAAACGATAAATTTTTCAACTTTTTTTAATCAAACATTGCCTTTCGTTTCTTCTTATTAAGGATTTTGTATTTCAAATGGAAGATTAATAAATCCTTAACTTAAGCGCCTTGTTAATTGGGACAAAAATCTAAAATGAAGATCAAATTTTGTTGAAAGTTAGGAAATTGAACTTGGGTTGAACCGTAGTTAAGGACGCAAAATAGTCTTACAAATAGGAGCTTCTTTAAATGTTTATTTTTTTTTTGGTAAAGATGCTATGTATAAAAAGGAATTTTTCAAAAAATAATAGTCGGACAGTCATCTACGAAGTAAATTAAGCATCAATCAGCGAACAAAATTTGAAAAGGATGGTCATCTCTAGAGATGGGCGATGGGTAAATACCCAAAAGGTATTTTCCCGGTAAATTGGTTTAATTCCCGGGTATTTACCCAAAAGTTGGGTACTTGTAATTTTGCAGCTATCTTGGGTATAAACAAATTTTCCAAACAATTTTTGATGATTTCGTATTCTTTGTATATAAACCTGACCCACGATCTCATAAAATCGGAATTTAGTTATATATGGCCGCTACTTAGACCGATCTCCTGACTACCCAAAAATAAAAGTGGACCGATCGGGACAATATGGGATTCAAATGAAAGATATTCAAGAGTAGAGTACGAATTTCATAATAAAAGTTGGGTCCAAGTACCTGGGAGTACCTTTTGGCCCCAACCCCAAAAAATAAAATAGGTTTATTTGACGATCATGACAATATGGGACTCAAATAAAGGTATTCGGGAGTAGATTACGAATATGGTCAGGTAGTAGGAATAGGCGTAATAATTTGTTGATAACGAAAGGGGGCGAACCCTCGCCCGTTACCCCAAAAACAAAGCCCAAAATCAAAAGAAGACCGATAAGGACAATATGGGTATGAAATAAAAAGTATGCGGAAGTAGACAACAAATCTGGTATTCAAATTCATGTCGAAGTATAGGGGGTCACCCCACCCCCACAAAAACGCCCAAAATGATCACATTAGCCAGTCACGGATATAGGGTACTCGGTTTGTTTGTTCCGTATAGACTGAAAAACGGCAGAAACGATTTTCTCGAAATTTTCGCATATTGTGTGGGGTGGTCTGAAAGGAAACATAGGCTATACAATTTTTCGATATCGAACGGGGACGGACCCTCCCCCTTATGCCAAAAACACAACCCAAAATCAAAAGTGGATCGATTGAGGCAATATATGTATCAAATGAAAGGTATTGGAGAGTAGAATACGAATATGGCATTAAAATTTGAGTCTAAGTACCCAACGGGCCACCCAACCTCAAAATTCAAGGTTTTCGGGAGTAGATTTCGAATCTGGCAAAGAAAATCAAATCGAAGTATTGGAGGTCATGCCACCCCTCAAAAAACGCCATTAGACCTATTACGACTATATGATACTTGGCTGAACCGATTTTCTTAAAATTTTCATAGATTGTGTACGTTTGTCTGCAGCCAAGTGTTTTGGGGTACGCCCTAAAGCAACCCCTAGCCCCAATACTTCGATTTGATTTTCTTTGCCAGATTCGAAATCTACTCCCGAATACTGAACCTCATTTTCGTTGGGAATACAGAAAGAATTTGATATCTATTTTCAGTGCAAAGTACCGGTGGCCGCCTCAGCCCCAAAACACCCTCCAAAAGGCTCATATTTACCGGCCATGGCAATATGGGGCTCAAAGTAAAGGGATTTGAAAGTCCAGCACGAATTTGATATCCATATTTGTGTCGAAATGTCTGAGGTGCCATCCCTCCTTTAATGAAAACATTACCCCCAGGAACCAAGAAGGGGCAAATTTTCACACATCAATGAGTGCTTTCCGATTCAAGTTTAAACTCGATGATAAGGGACCTTTTTTTATAGCCGAGTCCGAGTTTTTAAACGACCATGCATGGCATTGTACCTCGCAAATGTCGCCACCATTAAGAGGGGATAAACACCGCTTTGTCCGATGTTCTCGCCATTATTCTTACGCATACAGCGTCATAGGCTACAATGGCACGAATTCGATATGCGCATTCAGGGCGAAGTTTAAAAAATATTAGTGAGTTAAAGAAAGCGCAGCGGAGCGGGACCGGTTCGGCTTGTACTAGCCATATAAGTGGGATGGCCATTGAGTAAGGTAGCCTTAAACTCTGAAGTCCTCAAAAAAATGTATATAAAGTTTCCATTGATGCTCGGTTGAAGTGTTAGCAGTGATACAGGCGTAATTTAAGTCCGATTTCGTTGAAACGATTTGTGCAACTACGGCAATGCAACAATATTTGGTTGGAAGTAGATTTTAATTGTACATGCAATAGTTAGGCTTCTGCTTTGGATCACTTGTTATTCCCTCCACCAAAAGTTCACCAATCAAGTCCATTCATTTGTAACACCTCGAATAATGGATATAAGGGTCTATTTTTCTTGATTGTCTTTACATTCCAAGTCGGCATAGCTGGGTCGTCCATTTGCCTTTCGAAGAAATGATAGCTTTTGAACGAATAAAGTTACTCACTTGAAAGTTAGGTCATTGGTGAGTGCATATTGACCAGATCGGTTCATATTTAGTTATAAAACCAAGTACTACACGGGGTAGCTGACATAAAACGTTACTAAGTTCACACTGGCATTACAGCTCATTACAGGTCGCCCTGGCAGCAGAGTTGGTAGTGTACGGGAGTGATGGGTTCGATTCCCATCAGGGGTCGGGCCGTTCGCTACTGTGGTATAACTTAATTGTCTATAAAATAGACTGTCACTCTAACCAAAGCGTGATGGATTTCAAGCGTAAAAGGGTGACTGCGTTATATTTTTTTTGGAAAATCACAAACGGCTATTGTTGACGAACTCAAACACCTCAAAGCTAACAAAATGTTTGTGTATCGCACTAAAACTCGTTATAGTGATACTGGAGCGTTGCAAAAAAAAACTGCAAATTCTACGGCGAGTGAAGGCTCGTTATCAACAAAATTCACGCCTTTGTGTAAACCAAATGGCTAAAGATTTAAAAAGGATTCAGTGAAAGGATGCCCCTAAGCACACAATCTTACGCTTGCACGACCGTGGTGAATTTCCAAAAATCTTGTTCTCTGACAAGAAAAATATCCCAATTGAGCAATTCGTTAGCTGAATTTCGCTTCAATTCGAAATGTTCATATATTTTAACATTTCCATCAACTATTGTTCACCAGAGTGCTGGGGAGAATTCTCCACATATCTGGGTGAACTGGTGTACGTAAACTGTATTCCGTGCATAAATGTAACAAATGCTTCCCACACTTTGGTTTTGTTAGATTCGTCCCAGTCTTTATGTTAATGTTCCTAATGTTCACTTCGATTTGTAATAAATTGAAATGGATGTCTCAGATTCAGTCGGAGTCGGAGGCCAGCGTAGCACAGAGATTAGCATGTCCGCCTATGACGCTAAACACTTGGGTTCAAATCCTGGCGGGACCATGAGAAAAAATGTACGGCGATGGTTTTTCCCTCCTAATGCTGGCAACATTTGTGAGTTACTATGCCATATAAAACTTCTCTCCAAAGAGGTGTCGCTCTGCGGTGCGCCGGCACCGGACTCGGCTATAAAAAGGAGGCCCCTTGTCATTGAGCTTAAAACTTGAATCGGACTGCACTCATTGATATGTGAGAAATTTGCCCCAGTTCCTTAATGGAATGTTCATGGAAAAATTTCCATTTGCAAACTTTTTTGATGTTATTTTGCTTCTTTTACCCTGGAATACCGGAAATGGGTCTGTCATTATTACTTGTCTCAGGCTTGCTATCACATTCAGGCGTTTAATGGTAAACTTTTTCAATTATCTTTTTTTCCGTGTTGTTTGCTTGTGCTCCAGTTTGGGCTACTCATGATAAGAGAATGCGTTTTCAGCTATGGCCAAAACCAAACAAAACAAAAAAAATGGTAAATGGTATTGCACTACAACATTGATGGCATCATTCCCTTGAGATTGGCTTCAAATATTATTCGCAACATATGGCATATATGGATAAAATTCGACACGTCGATGCTCTGCGTGAAAATCACTCGCCTAACACTCCTCATTTCTATTGAGCCCGGCAATGGTGATATGGGACATGTTTGCAAATTATTTAAATCACTTCAGTTGCAAAATTGCGACATTTGGGATTCAAGGTGAGGCGAATACAAATGCAAATGTACCCCCATAGACCTCCATACAGCCTACTACACACTTGTGACATCACTTAGGGTTACCAAGCAAACAAATTCAATATTTCATCGAATTACTGCGATAGAAAATTCCAATGTAAACAAATGAAAAACGTGAACAATTTGTAGCAATTGATGTAGTAAATATGGGTTAAATAATTGATGATGTCTTTACAAATTTTAAAGTCAAATAACAATTCGCACAATTTTAGCTTAAAGGAAATGGGTCCTTCTCATACAGCAAAGACTGAACGGTGTCACAGACTCAGGTAAACGAGTCACGATGGCACAGGCCGTTAAAAAAAACCAAGTTAAAGCGTGCTAAGTTCGGCCGGGCCGAATCCTATATACCCTCCACCATGGATCGCATTTGTCGAGTTCTTTTCCCGGGATCTCTTCTTAGACAAAAGAGGATAAAAGAAAAGATTTGCTATTAGAGCGATACCAAGATATGGTCCGGTTTGGACCACAATTAAACTATATGTTGGAGACCTGTGTAAAATGTCAGCCAATTCGAATAGGATATCAGGCTATAGACCGATTCAGATCATAATAAACACGTATGTTGATGGTCATAAGAGGATCCGTCGTACAACATTTCAGGCAAATTGGATAATAAGTGCGACCTCTAGAGGCTCAAGAAATCAAGATCCCAGATCGGTTTATATGGCAGCTATATCAGGTTATGAACCGATTTGAACCGTATTTGGCACAGTTGTTGAAAGTAAGAATAAAATACGTCATGCAAAATTTCAGCCAAATCGGATAGGAATTACGCCCTCCAGAGGCTCAAGAAGTCAAGACCCAAGATCGGTTTATATGACAGCTATATCAGGTTATAGACCGATTTGAATCTTATTCGAAATAGTTGTTGAAAATCATAATAAAATACGTCGTCCAAAATTTCAGGCAAATCGGATAAGAATTGCGCCCTCTAGAGGCTTAAGAAGTCAAGACCCAAGATCGGTTTATATGACAGCTATATCAGGTTATGGACCGATTTGAACCATACTTGGCACAGTTGTTGGATATCATAACAAAATACGTCGTGTAAAATTTCATTCCAATCAGGAGACATATTGCAGAGCTCAGTGGACTTTTGTGTAGGGTCTCTTGAGCACTATCAAGCAAAAATTGGAAATCAGACCACAAATCAAGATTTGGCAGCCCGAACAATTTTTCGAAATACCAAGGTGACCAACTTTAGGGTCCAGCCAAGAGCACATGATATCGACGAACATTCAATATTTGAATGAGTTTTTTTACCCCTCCTCAAAAGACAGATTTATCCGTTTCTATTCCACTGTGCGTCATTGTGTTATGTGAAACACAGAGGATAATTACACGAAAAACTAAGTGGATTATGATAGAGGGGCAAAACTTGCGGGTCGACGTTTTGATAGTAGACACATTGCGGTTATCTAAAATAAGGAAAGCGAGTCCCTTTGAACATTTCGGTTTAGTTATACATACGACAAAACACTTTCGGCAAAATTTTTGCGACTCGCTGAAATCTTTGTCTCTAGTCCCTCTCTGAAAACGTGGATTGTAACAGAATACTCTCCCAAAAAATGCCACCTTAGAAGAATGGTTGCAATGTAAGAGCAATTCTACATATGGGCCATCGCACAAAAGAGATCTGTAGGTGTTACACCTATCAATCAAATGTAGGTAAAATTCTAAGACCTCTGTGCGTTAGTCTGTCCGTCAGTTGTTATCGCGCCATAACATTTCAACAATAAATATATTGTGCTAATATTTGGCACAGAGCTGCTTTTTTTCCCCTACAAAGATTAAGTTATTGAAATGTGCTAGAGTACAGAAGTTTGTGCCATACTAATTTTGCTGAAACGGTGAGTTGTATTGTAACTTTTGTATATAGAATTCAAAGTACAGCCACGACAACGAACTCAACCCATTTTGAAATTTTTTTCTTTTTATATTAATAAAGAAATGCAATAAATTTGTAGTCATTCCTTTTAGTTTCTCGAATTCGTTAAAGCTTCCAAGTGAATAACTTCTGCGAAAACTTTAGTCAACTAAATTCGTGATTAAAGTCCCTTTGTTGTTGTATTCTTTTGTATAGGCAACTTCTTATGAAACCTCATTAAAATGGTGTAAGGAATTCATTTCCCAGTTTAGCAGTTTTTATAACAACGTTTCCGAAAGTAGCTGCTAAAGTTTTCTAATGGCGACCATGACACGTTTTTGCCTAAAGAGAAACGCAAAAACCACCAGCACTAGCACCAGCAGCAACAATCTCGAAATACTAGTAAATGTCGAATTGCACATGAATCATTATGGCAATAAAATAACTTTTCATATACTATTCCGGCGGCCATAAACCTCAACGCCAACCCCAACCCCAACCCCAGCCAAAAGCAAAAACCTTGCCATGACACACAGCACTGAAATTAACATGCCAAGGGGCAGGGGGGCAGGGGGGCGGCAGTGGATTAACATTCTCATTTTTGGATAATTAGCGATGTTTGTCAGCCCAGCCCAGCCCAGCCCAGACTCGGCTATTATTTCATGTTAAGGAGCAACAAATGCTACCACACCAGCAAGAGAAAACAGGCGGCCACCTGTAGACCGAAAGCCTTCGCAATAATCCACATATGACAGGCGCTCATACTCCGCCCACAGCAAGACATCCTGCTAATATTGGATGCCGTCTAATGTGAGCGATAAAAGTGTTCAATGTTGACTTAAGGTTGTTTGTTAAAAAAAAAAAAATTAGCAAAATTTGATATTCGCCGGATCCTTTGCGTCCTCTTCTCATTAAGCGAATACGCAACGGAAAGCTCAAGCGCAAATATAAATCATATAAGCGAAGAGAATGTGGGGATTAGGAGCACAGGGATATTTTGGACTGAGAGCAAATGTCAACCGAAAGGCAGGATTTCCATGAGGTGCCAGCAGCTAAATTACAACAGAAGCCTTTAATACCCACTTCCTGATTCTTTTTTTTTTTTCGTTTCGCCATAGTCCTGTTTATCTTTCGATTTAATTTTCGGTTATACGAACATTTGTATAACCTCAAACGAAATGTTTTGTTTGTTTTGTTTGTTTTTAGGCAACGACATGTAGGTGGTTAAGTTTTTATCATTCTGATTATGTGAGCTCAGTGAAACGTTCGTTTCATTTCCTTTTTTGGAACAGTTAATCTCTTTTACAGAATATCCATAAAGGACTTAATTAACTTTTATAATGGGCTCTTAAAGTAGCGTTTATTCCATTTTTACTATGCATGTGTGCTGGATTTTGTGTACCCAACTTTCAACACTCAATCAATCGAAGGAATACCGCAATACCGAGATATGAGCGGTGTTGGACCATGTTTGGGTCTTACACAAAGCGAATGACAAAATTGAAAAATCAACTCATTTGGGGAAATATCAAAGATTCTATGCCAACTACTAATAGATGGGGCTTGGAAGCACTTTTTCACTCAGTGTACTTTGCCATGTCTGCGGCAGCATATTTTGCTGGAGTACAAACAAGTTCCTTACTGGCGCATTAGAGAACGGACGGGGACGGACGAAGAGAAGCTTACTCTTAAAAAATAACAAATTTCTGGAGTTACGAGTATAGGTTTTACGTAATGGCCATGTAGCCGTTTTGCACTTTTCTTCCAAATGATTTACAAAAAGAGATCTCGTGTCTTAAATTCACCTGAAATACTTGGGCGTTTGCTGTGGCACTTCTTGACCAATAAACAGACTAGTAGCGACTAATTTATGGTGATTGAGTTTACCGCTCAAGATAATGCCGAAATAAAAAAAACATCTAATTTGGTTTTATTTGTCAAAGATTTTCACGCGCGCACACCCCGCCCCTCTGTGTGTCGTAATTAAGTTCTTCTACAATATAAACAGCAACCCCCCTCCACCAGGGTAATTAAAATCTAATGCTGAATTCGAAACGATCAAAATGAAACCGGTAAGGGCAAATGTACCTGCTTTTCACAATCATATGCAGTAAGAATAATAATAAAAAAAAAGAGAGCAATTAATTGAACCAGTTCGAACGAGTTAATTTGCTACCATAACACAGAAGCTGTTATCTTTCGATTAGGAGAAGTAGAAGGAGAAATTCAATAATTGGACTAGGGTGCTTGCTGTCGATGGTGTATGAAACGTTTAATGGCAAGCATATAAAACGATACTACTCAGCGCTTAGACTACGTCAATAGACAAAAAGACTGAGCGCAAAAAATGGCTTCCAGAGCATATGACTGTTGGTTTTTCTTTTGGCAAAAAGTTGAAAATGCAATTGGCTGAGAAAATAAATCTGGGCAGATTGATGGGTGATGGTCGCAGAGGATGCAATGTCTAATGATTTAAAAGACAAATTCAAGATGATCTAAATAAAGTGCGGAAAAGAAAAAAGAAATCTTTGACATTTTAGAGATAACGATTTGTTGAGACTCTTTTTCACACATGACGAATGTTGCAAACTTCATTTTAATCCGAAGCAATTTTAAAATAGCTTCCATAACGATCCGATACGGCCTATTATTTGACATTTTAGAGATAACGATTTGTTGAGAATCTTTTCACACATGACCAATGTTACAAACTTCATTTAAATCCGATGCGATTTCAAAATAGCTTCCATAACTATCCGATACGGCCTATTAGGTCGGCAGTAGTCACAGTTTCCATCACATACAACTTCCAATTGAAGTTTTCTTTAGTAACTGTAATTTTAATCTAGACCCCTACCGACCCCTACCGACCCCTACCGACCCCTACCGACTACTGCCGACTTAGTAGGGCGTTTATCTTTCCCCGATATTCATTTCTATTTCTATTGCCTTGGTCCTTTCGCAAGACTTTCAAATTTCTTTTCCCCGACTTTCTTATTACCACAATGAGATTATTATTGTTTTTCTCCCGTACTATTGTACAACACCTAGTGGTCCTGAAGGCAATAAGTTCAAATCGGTTAGGCTACGTTGAAAAGAGGGGTAGGATATTAATCCGCCCCATGCCAGTACGGACATACACCTGAGCCAGTAATCGGCTTGTTATGCGCTCTAAGAAGTAAACCAGAAGCAAATCTAAGTCAGGAATTCTGTTCTATTAACAAAATCCCTAATTTGTTTCCCCTTAGATGGTTCATGGATGGCATTGTGTCCCCATCTAAGTGTCGGTGTCTGTTAGCCACGAAAGCCGGGCCATGACATGGGAAATGCTCCAACGTCTCACTTGCCTCACCTATTTTGCACAAGTGAGCTCGTACTCCTATGTGATACCTGATCTCCTTCTAACTTCCTTTGAGTGATAACCTCGTCGTCCCACGATCTGGGTTTCCCCATAGGAGTTTTATCGTCTTACCTATTATTTCGAATAAGCTGATCAATTCGCTTTTTAAAACACGATTTTTTGGTTTTTTGCTGAAAAGACTGAATGGAGGCCACCGTGGCGCAGTGGTAAGCATGTCCGCCTATAACGCTGACGGCGTGAACATCAACAAAATTTTCAGCGTTGGTTATGCCTTACTAATGCTAGCTAAATTTGTCAGGGTCCGTCCCCCGTCCGATATTGAAAAATTTTACAGCCTATGTTTCCTTTCAGACCATCCTACACAATATGTGAAAATTTCGAGAAAATCGGTTTAGCCGTTTTTCAGTCTATACGGAACAAACAAACCCTGGCTAATGTGATCATTTTGAGCGTTTTTGTGGGGGTGGGGTGACCCCCTATAATTTTACATGAATTTGTATTCGTTATCTACTCCCGCATACTTTTTATTTGATACCCATATTGTCTTTATCGGTCCTCTTTTGATTTTGGGCGGTGTTTTTGGGGTAACGGGGGAGGGTTCGCCCCCTTTCGTTATCAACAAATTATTACGCCTATTCCTACTACCTGACCATATTCGTAATCTTAGGGTTTATTGTTCATCCTAAACAGTACACTATGTTCCACACAGAATTTGAGAAAAATTTCTGGTATGTGGCTTAAACTTTGACGAATTGGACTGGCTTAGCTGGCCCATTCTGCTTCGCTACACCCTTAAGAGTTCGCGGCGCGCGTTTGGGAGTAGTTTTTGGAATGAAGTAGCTCTGAGACCTGGCCTCAATGTTTTATATAAGATTCATAGATAACTTTCAATTACCTTTCATTTGAAAATCATTTTGTTCTGCTCGGTAAGCATGTAAAATTTGGGTGGTTCTGGGTTGGGGCGGTCCCCCTGGGTCTTGGGGACAAATTGTTATATCAAGTTCGTACTTTACTCTTAAATAAATTTCATTTGATACCCATATTGCCCCAATTATGAATTATGTTCGCTTGGGTGGGCTTTATGGTTGGGCTTCCCCCACGGTTTTATGACCCCAAAGTTTAGTGTTTTTGGGTTACCATAACGGGAAATACAAAATTTCGATTAAATCGATGCAGCAATACCCGAGATCTGGCGTTTTGATGGAATTACGGGGAAGGTCCGCTCCCCTCGCGGATATCATAAAATAGGGTACCCTACATCCAGGGGGGGGTCATTCTCTGCCATCTGAGAAAATTCCGTGTTACCATAATAGGGCATACAAAGTTTCGATTAAATCGATGCACCAATACCCGAGATCTGGCGTTTTTGATGGAATTAGGGGGAAGGTCCGCTCCCCTCGCGGATATCATAAAATAGTGTACCCTATATCCATCGGGGGCCATCCTCTACCACCTGTGAACATTTTATGAAAATTGTCCAGCCGTTTATGAGTTTATAGGTAACATATAGACTAACTTACAAACAAGGCGCATCACTTTTCTTTTCAAATAAAAGGTAACTAGAAATAGTTAAAATAAAGACACTTCGCCATTGTTTATGTAAGCCTGTTATAGGCGGGTCATGTATATGATTTCTTGCTTGGAGTCAAGCTAATGACCATGAGAATTATATTAAGCGGAAAAATTAGATTATTAAAAAGGTACTGAAAAGAAAGGAGGCCACCGTAGCGCAGAGGTTAGCATGTCCGCCTATGACGCTGAACGCCTGGATTCGAATCCTGGCGAGACTATCAGAAAAAAATTTCAGCAGTGGTTTTTTTTGTTAAAGCTTGAAATTTCGATTTTGAATTGAACGACACTTTTGAGGTCAAATTTCCCACACTGCGGCGACCCGCTTAACTGGATAACTCACAATCGGTTCTAAATGGGGCTTTAAGCCTCATAACCTTAAATCGATCTTCAAATTAAATTATTTTGCCAAATTTTATTTTAAACCAGAAAGGAAAGGCAAAAGTCGGGCGGTGCGGACTGTATAATACTCTACACCTTCGCTAAAAGTACAAAGGGGAAACTATATCTAATTGTAAACCCATTTTGATGGACCTCGGACCTCGTTATGAACCGATTTAGACCCTACATAGCACAGTTGTTGGAAGGCATGCCCAAATCATATGTGCCAAATTTTAGCTAAATTGGATAAGAATTGCGCCCTCTAGACGCTCAAGAAGTCTAATCGGCTAATCGGTTATGAAGCGATTTGAATAATGCCAAATACCAAAACACCACGTTCAAAATTGCAGCTAATCGGATGCTAAATTGCGCCCTCTAGAAGCTCAAGAAGTCAAGACCCAATATCGGTTTATATGGCATCTATATCAAACCATGAACCGATTTGACACATTTACAATCCCAACCCACCTACACTAATAAGAAACATTTGTGCAAAATTTCAAGCGACTAGCTTTACTCATTCGAAAGTCAACGTATTTTCTACAGTCCAACAGACAGGCGGAAGGGTATGGCTATATATCTTAAGGGGTCTTATATACAAAGGCAATGACGATTTTGTTATAACCCCATCCTATTGGGGAGTGTCATTAGCATGAACAGCGTTGTTGAAAATATTGTCAGCATGCGGGGATGATTTTGTGAGCGCGCGTTGTTCATTTCATGCACCGAATCATATGACGAAATGAAGGGTATGAAAACACATACAAACATAATACGTAAATGCTCTATAATAGTGCATATATGAAATTTCACCAAAATCAGGCAATACTACTGAGGGTCAAGAAATTTGAGTGTCTGTCAACATTTCTTAAGATCAGGTCAAGCTCATTCTTTCGCATATTTCGGTTGATGCAAATCGGTTCCATAAACTAATTGGACCACTTTGACATTCTGTATCGGACCTTACATTTGGAAATACTGCTGTACCACAACCTTGGACTGGTGACTTTTATCCTTCTCTAGAAGTCTTTGTCTCTGTACTGCTCACTGGAGCTACAGATCAAAAGTTGTGGACTTGTATCTACTTTTTCGAACATAAAGGCGGTAGAATCTAAAACTTGTAGCCTTTTTTGAGAAGTGAAATATAAATTTGTAAAATAGCTTTCAAAGGCTGTTTGCTTTTCATTTTCATGCCATTGTTTCTGGTTGGCCAAGACTAAAAAGAATCATCGCAAACGACGCCGCTGTGGGTGTAAATAGAAGCTCAGAGAAAAAAGATTTGCCATTGTGCTGGTCATGCCGAGATTAGAAGCTTAGAATTTGGCCTTAAGAGCCAAACAAGCGCATACAAAGACGCACATATTAAACATTTATAAAATTCTTTCATTTTTTGTGTTCTTGTGAAAACGGAATGTTTGTTTGCAGCCTTAAAACTTTTATCGTTACAAACAAAAAAAAAACATGAGAACTCGGCTGAAATTTGGTTTTTAGCTCACCTTACCAGGAGGTACAGCAACACCCACATTCACAGACACTCTCTTGATATGCAAATTTAAGTTGTGTTGAATGGGAGGCCCAGTTTTGCTTTGCCGCAGGTGGAGTGGATTATTGCAAAAATGAATAAGTCATACGGGGGGCTTGGAATAGAATACCAGGCCGAGGGTCATGCATTCAAATCCCTGCCACAATTACTGTTGCCACATGGAACGACTTTCATTTGAGGTGCATGATCAGCTGGGCAATGGCCAAGTGAACTTAAATAGTTGCCTTTTTTTGAGGCCAAACCGCCAGGACACGAGACTTTGTTGAGTTTTATGTGACCCTTCAGCATAGGCCAACTTGACGACGATGGCCTTGTTGCTGATTTGGACCATTGGAGGCTGTGCGCGCTGACATGTGGAAATGTGTGACAAATGTGAAATTTTCAATTAATTACATTTCGTTGGCACTGTTTGCTGTTGCCATTGCTTTTGCCGTTGTTGTTGTAGGAGTAATGTGTTGACGTTGCGGGACATCGATATACTCGATGGCAGTGCCATTCGCAAATATTTAGCCAATGGAGCAGTGATGGGATATGTGCAGGCATGGCAATTTTATGGATGTTATTTTTATGGGTTTCCATTAAAAATATTATACGCATTTAAACCGCAACAGTAACGGGGGGCTATGGTTTGGTGCAGGGGGATGTACGATTTTAGAGTGAAGAGGTGGGGCTTTCCCTTTCTGTTGTTGTTGCTGATAATGACGATGATGGTGTGATATACACACATATCGTCCTCGTCGTCATGTAATGAGCAAACCCACCAACCTAAATTCAATTTTCTCCTTCAAAATGAGAGTGTGTGTATGTGTGTGTGTGTGTGTGTGTGGTAGTGGTGATGGCGGTGTAACCCAAATACCTTCGTTCAGCCTTTGGGAGACTTAATCTTGAAAACTACTCTTAGTTGATAGTGTTTGGCAATGTGTGTATTAATAGACTCACACTAATATATTTACACACAGGCACACGCACACACACACACACACACAGTCTGACACATTTACTCCCTTTTGGCATGCCTCGATTGTTTATTTATTAAAAGGAATACCAGGCCACGTGAGTATATGTGCGTGTGTGTGTGTGTGTGTGCGGGTGCGAGGTATGTAAATGCTTTTATGTTGTTGGCGATAATAAATATGGACTCTAGCTGTTGTTGTTGGTGTTGGTGTAATTGTTATTGCACTACTTACCCTTAGAGTTAAAAATAGGAAATTACAAATAAATTTAATTTATCACAATTGATTCGTTGTTGTTGTAGTTGAGGGAACTTTGAATGCCACTGCCAATGCTGCTGCGACTCCTGCTTGATGTTGTTGTTGTTGTTGTCCTTTTGCTGCTGGGAGGGATGAATAGGAGTTGGATGTCGTTATTCTTGTTGCTGATGCCGTTGCCGTTGCCGTTGCCGTTAAATGTGCTGATGTTGCCTCTTTTGCTACAACTGTTTGCTGTTCAATATCTAATGGGGCTGGTAATGGTGATGGTGTTAGTTGTGTTGGTAGTGTTGGTGTTAACGATGCTGATGCTGATGCTGATGTCGATGCCGATGCTGATGATGTTTTTGATATGGCTGCTAGTGTTGCTGTTGTTGCTCTTGTAATTTCTTGTATCAGATATGTGTGCATATTAGACCTGACGCCTCCCGCAACTGGTACAGTGACAACGGTTGGCGCCAGCATTTCCGCCGTCACAGCACCGTTAAGCACCTATTTCCGCTCGGGGGCCTGTAGGACGTGGTTGCTGAAGCTCGTCCCTTGCGCTGCGGCCCTTGTGCTGTGTGTGTGGTGCGAAATGTTTTTCGTTTTTTTTGCTCCTCAATGACCGTTGGTCGTTGGCCCGTTGTCCGTTGTTGCTTGCCCTCCGTCCTTTCCTGATTGTTTGGCAGTTGTGTTTATGGCTATTCCCTCCCCACTTGTGGGGCGCACACACACACGCATACACTAAATTACACACTTTGTGGTCTATGCTTCCGTTATTTTCGTGTATGGTGTATGAGTGTGTGTGTGTGTGTGTGTGGTGGTTTTAGCCAAAGCTTCTTTCTTCTTAACTTGTTTCTCTGGTCTATGATGAACTTTTATGGAGTTCAGTGCGTTCGTAGATGTTTTTAAGTTGATTGGATTCTGATGACACTAATAACAACAAACAGATAGACAGACAGACAGACAGACAGACATAGAGATAAACAATTCAATAGGATCGACTACAATTTGATATAATAGCCCAAAATAACAAGAACATCAACTAGGGGCATATACACAAACACGCACTGACACACACACACTACAGTCTAAGGGGGCACCCACCAACAAAGCGAGGGGGTGGTATGGCGGCGGTATAATAAAAACGCGTTTATTGCGAATCGGTTGTTGTTTTTTTTTTCGTTTTTCTTTAATGAAGGCAACGACGAGACGAAAATTGGAAATTGAAAAATTTGTTTTGGGCACGGGAAAGACGAAGAGTGTAAGGCCAGGCAGCCAGCTAAGCAACGCGCGATATCCAAACAATGTTCACTGACGACCACTGCCGTTTTCCGTTTGGGGCCCACCGCCGTCGTCGTTCCAAGTGTTAAAATGTGTTTTCCGTTTTCCGTGGTAGCGACGAAGCGCGTCCTATGAAAATTAGACTATCCCAATGCTACGGTGTGACGACCGACCGACCGACGTTTTTCTTTTCAACGTTCCTTCTTCTCTTCGCTACCGATGATGACTGCGCTGAGGCGCTGCTGTTGAGCTTGATGATGGCAATGGCAATGGCTAAAACGATGACGATGGTTGATGATGATTCTGCCGCCGCTGCCGATGGTGATGTGTGGTAAGGTTTTGGCGTGGTGTGTTGTGTTGTATGCCGTTTTGGTGTGATGTACCGTGTGGTGCTTTTTACTGTCGTGGTTGTTGACGTTCTTGGCTTGTTTGTGTTCCCTCTGTGCTCGGTGTGTGGTATTGTCGTGTTCCGATAGTTGAGGGGATACTGATACTGACTCTGGTTGCTTTCTGCCTGCCAAAAGACTTTTCCGTGCTTTGCATGGTGGTTGTTGCTCTTGTTGCCAACGTTTTGCTGATTTTTTGCCTCGTTTGTTATTGTGTTGTTAATGCTTTGGCATTTTCCCGTACCTTGGCTAGCTTTCCCCCACCCCCTTTCTCACGTTCCTGTACTCGAATGTGTTTGTGTATATCTGTGTGTGTGTGTGTGTTTGTTTGTGTTTCTCTGTTGATGTTGTTGTTGCTGCTGTTGTTCTTAAACTTTCACTTGTGCATTTTCCCCCGTTTACTGTTATTTTTCTTTTTTGCTTTTCACCTTCTTCACCTCTCTCTCTCGCTCTCTCTTTTTTTGGTATTTTGTTATTGTTACTTCTACACCTCTTACTTTGCGCCTTTGTACTTTTTTTTCGCAAATGGTCTATCTCTTGTTCTCGCCCGAATTCACCACTAGCCGAATGTGCTCCTCCGATGAATGAACATCACAAATGGAAGGCAGCGATAGAAAATATTCCTTCCGTCCGTACGACGACGAGTGTTTGCATACGAAAAACGTTTGTAAAGCGCCCGAAATGCGAACACCGACTGAAACACTCTCTTCAGCTGTGAACACGTTCGCCTCGCCACAACACCGGTTGTTTCGGCACTGAAACGTCTCTGCAAGCGACGACAGTACATATCTGCACAGTACTCGCTGCTCGCATGGATGCCAGATGGGTGTCTGGTGGCTGGCGACTCATAGCCATGAATCTTGGTTGAACAAGGACAACAAGTCAAGCGGAGAATTGCCCAGGGTGCTCTAAAATTCCCATACATTGTTATTTTTATTTTAATTTTAAACATTTGTTCTCTTCACTTTTGATCAGAAAAAGCTTGGTTTCAAGAGTTTTATATTAAAAAAAGAATTTCTTTAAAGCCCCTAAGAGTATGCTTTAATTAGTATAACTTTATTTTTTAAACTGAAGGTAGACCCAAATTTGTATATGAACTCCAATGCAAGGGCTTGTATTATTTTAGGACACGCTAGCTGGGTAAGACAAAAATAAAATGCCCAGTGATGAGTTAATGCTCTTTAAACCTTTAAAGCCTGTGTGCATGCTAAATTGGCATTTTACGCTACCACCATGATTGTCATGACAAGTTGCCCCGTCCGTCCGTTCGTCGGTCGAAATTATGAAAGCGGTCAAACGAATAATGATATGCGTTTGAAATTTTGCACAGATACGTCGTTGGGGATTGCAAATGGACCATATTGGTTTAGATTTGGATATAGCTCCCATATCAACCCATCTCCCGATTTGAGGTTTTGAGCATCTGAAAGCCGCAATTTTTATCCGTGATTAGTATGGTTGAAATCGGTCTATAGCCTGATATAGCTCCCATACAAACCGGTCTCTCGATTTGAGATCTTAATCCCTGGAAGCCACAAATGTTATCCGATTTGGCTAAAATTTTGCACAGTCTTCGACGGCCCCAAGAAACTAAAAGAAAGAAGAAATTGCAACTCATCGATATATTGATCTGAAACCTTAAAAAGTATATGCAGCAGTGTTTAAAAAAATAGAAGTGCTAGCACCTCATATTTTCACAAGACATATTTAATGGTATGAAAACTAAACTAAACTAAACAAGGATGTAGGTTATGAATACTCTCACGACTATGTTGAAATTTTGGAGCATATAAAGTTGCCTTGTGCAGAATCGGACATCCTTCTAAAATTGGTATTTCAATTTTTGTGTCCATTAATTTTTATTATTTTTGTAGCTTTAATAACACAATTTATTGCAATAAAGTTAAAGGAATTGATTAATTATTAACCGTACTTACAAACATCTGAATTCAAAAAAAAAACTTTTTACACAAAAATAAAATTTCGTTTTTTAGTTGGGCGCACTCCTGTTTTTTTGAACACAACTGTACATATCGACCACTTAACACGAAAATTATGTTAAAGGAATTTTTTTGTTTTTAATTTTTTGATGGATATCGATAGGGAATTCTTGCGCCCTAACAGGCAAAAAACCTTGAAATGAAAAAAAAAAAGCCGTTGTCTAGCACTCGAAGCCACCAATACAACCAACAGATGCTCCCATGGAAGTAGTGTGTAATTGTCGCAGACAAAAAATCAGCTATTTCACGAACTCATGCACTGGGAAAAGTACAGCTAATAGACGATCTCTGGCTTTCCTTTTGCAAAGAAAATCTCCGATCATTGAGCTAGTCTCGTGAAACAAACAAAAATTCTTGATTATATTTTTCATTAATCTACCTAAGGGGAGGGATACCGATTGTTGATCATGAGAATGAATATCACAAGAATGAAAGGTTTTTATTGAATACAGACAACACACCATTGGTTGGGTGTTTAGACCGTGTGTCATGCACTGGGTATATACTGCAGTTGTCAGACCTATAATGCTATATGGTGTTGTGGTCTGGTGGACGAAGCTTCAAAAGTCCACCTACTGCTGAATACTTAGCCGCATCCAAAGGATGGCTTGTTTGTGCATCACAGCCGGACTGAGGACGACACCATCTGATGCACTGAATTTAATGCTACATCTTATGTCTCCGAACATTGTGGCTACCCAAATTGCAGCGACCACTGCCGTGAGGTTAGTGGAGCTTTATGATTGGTCTTGTGGCGGCTACGGACTCTGTGTTATCGTTGATACAATGTCCGATGTTCCAGACAGTATGGATTACACCTTTCCTGAGTAGCTTTTTGATAAAAATTACTGTACCACTATTCCTGATAGAACCGATTGGAACTACGACTACGAGACAGACTTCTATAGGGATGGTTCCAAACTAAAGACGATTGGCATAAATATCTTTTCAGACAGTCGGGCAGCCATTAAATCCCTGGAGAACGTATTTCTGAACACAAAAACCGCCCTCGACTCTCGCAGATCTCAACGACATGGCTGAACAGTTCAAAATTCCGTAAAGCGGACGAGCTTGCGAGACTAGGAATTACCCTACAAATTGCAAGGATACTGGAATCTTTGGGTATGTTTCTAGCGACATGTTAGCTAAGTTTTGGGGACCAGGCCTGAAGGACAACGAATGATAGATGGTCACAAAGAGGGGGCTGTGAGCATTCCAAAACAATGTGTCCTAATCTAGACTTCAAGAGGTTTACTGCTTTGCTGTCATTGGCTAGAACTGACGTCTCAGTCATTGTGTCCGTCATGACAACTGACGTGACACTGTCCAATCGGAAAACATACTGACAGACTAAAGGTTGTCAGCAACGACTTTTGCAGAAGCTGTGAGGACATCGAAGAAGAAGAGACTATAGAACACCTTCTGTGTGTAGGTCCCGCACTAGCAGTTAGAAGGAGTTTCACTTTAGGTTCTCATTTCTTTGAGAATCTGTTTGATTTTGCGGATGTGAACATTCGCAAGTTATTGGGCTTTTTAAAGCCATCTGGGTGGCTTCTTCTTCTTCACAATGGTCGAAAACGTCTAAGTGAGTCTGATGGCAGACTGCCACTTAAACCTAACCTAACACACCACTGGCGGACGCTTCGGGTGCCTGGTTAGGGCCCCATCATCAGCGCCGTCCTGTTCACTGAGCCTCCCGTCTGCCGGCTCACCGGCTCCTTGGCTTGTCTTGTCTCTGGTATTTAAGTTGAGATTACAAAGGGGATTTCCTAAGGAATCTAGGAGCACCACAACACACCGAAAACTGCTGCCTGCTACGCATTACGATTACGTTGCCTCTCCAAATGCTATGAAAATTGCACATTAACATTATGACAAAAATTATGATGTAATTTGAATAAGAAATTGATTTTTATCTTACAAGCTTAGCATAAAATTGCTATTATTAACATGAATTTTACCTTTTCAGCTTGTATTTACAAATGCAAAACAAGGGAATTTGGCGATGCCGTTATATGATCGTTTTTTCTAAATCTGAAACAACTGTTATCGACAAAATCGAAATCTAAAACCGATTTTGATGAGGTAAGTCAATGTTATGAAGATCATTCAATCCCATTGCAGCCGGTTGTGCGCCCCGGATTGACCCGATAAAATCCTCATCGGCAGGGGCTGCCGCCTCAGTGTACGTATTCGTCCTTTTTTCGTCTTGGAAAATGCACATCCCGGATTGCCTTCTCCGCACGATTGTGGTCCGTGCCGGGATTGAAAAGAACTCCGGACCCTGGTCCAAGCAGACGAAAGATAGAACACAACAACAACATGAAGATCCGTAAAACATTAATCCCCACAACATTTTTTGCAAATCGGTCGTAAATTGTACGACCTTCTGAAATTCACATGTAATCTCAATAGTCATAAGAAAATACTTCGTCCAAAATTTCGTAAGGATCAATTGACAAATGACACTTTAACATTTTTCACTTTTCCTTCTTGTATTGGATGTTCTAAAAACAATGCTGCGCTTATTCCATGGTTGCAATATTTGTTCCATCGAAATGGTCAAATGAAATGTGGGTGTTATTTTTTGGGCATTTGCAAAACAATACCACTCTGATGGTGTGAAGTGTGGCAACTATTTGTGCTCCCAAGAACCCAATGCAAAGGCATAAACAAATGTTCAAACAGAACATGTATCCAGTGGATAGCATGCTCTGCTCTGCTCCGCTCCGCTCCACTCTCTAAACCTAAATGATTCTTCTACAGGCATTTGGACCACATTAGGACCTTAATTGAAGCATAAAAGAGAGCCTTGTCGGGTTGAGTGTGTTCGGTGTGTGTGTGTGTGTGTGTGCATTCGTTATTGTTCAGCAGTAAATGTACATAAATGTGGGTTATCGGACTTCTTAAGCCATGCTGATAAACCATCGATAAACACTCTTTATCTCAACGCACTAGGTACGTATGTACTACAAGTGAAAGGAGTTGCCCGAACTAGATCCCAAGGGAGAAGATGGCCAACAACGAGCCATTCATGGCCATGGCTTACACTGGTTTACACCGCCTCGCAATGGTTGTGATTTCAACACTTCAAAGAGAATTTTGATTGAGTTTTTATGTGTATCCATAAAATCAAAATAGAGACATGAAACCAATTAAAGTGGAAATGTAAATGTAAATGGAGTTATGAACATGCTCGAGGTAAATGACCCTCAATCGAGTGCATTACACTGTAACACAACTGCTAGGGAGCATGGATTGAGAGAAAATCTTTACCAATTCTAATTAAAGAACTGGCTAAAACTAAAGATGCAACTGTAATAAAAAAATGCAATGTTTTTTAACTACAAGAACATTCCATTAAGGAACAGGGTCAAACTTCTCACATATCAATTCAAATTTAAGCTCAATGATGGTGTTCTGCAGTGCAACACATCTTTGGGGAAAAGTTTTTACATATCATGGTCGTCAGCTTTAACAGGGGATACCACTGTTGAAAAGTTTTTTCTTTCTGATGTTTTCGCCAGGATTCGAACCCAGGTTAGCCTCTCCGCCACTATAATAGGAAGAAGTTTAATTTTTCAAGAAATGTTATCTTGCACCCAACTGGCATGGTGTCTATGTTGTGAACTTATTTTTGCGACATGTCAACCTGGTATAGAGCAAAGTGGAATATTTAAGCTATGGATAATTAAGGACATAACATTTTGTCTATTGTAAATTTTTTTTCGAACTTGAGCCCTTTTTCCAAAATTCTCAAATTTTGGATACAAAGGTTGCATCTTTTTGAACTTTATCCTGTTAAATAGTAACTCCTTTAGTCTATTTGATGATCTGTGAAAGGGCTTGTTTGGGTCCATGTCAGTAGGTTCCGTAGCAATACCATTCGTTCGTATGGGAAACATAGATTTTTATTAATAATGCTTGCTTTAATCGACCTGATTAAAATTTTGTTCAATTCCGTATTCCATAGTGGCTAAATGTTTAAACCGAACTTCTGCAGAAGTATGGAATGAGAATCGATGTCCCTTAGTTAGACTTTTTCAGAAGTTGTGCATAGTTCCCGATGGGAACTGTGACAGCAATTTGTTTACTTAAAATATCCAAAAGAATCCCCTGCAGTAGTTAATGCCGTATTAATTTTGGCCACCTTCTAACTAAGAGCGGCTTGCAGTTTGGTCTCGACTATATTCACTGGATATATAGAGTTGTAATCGCCCTATTGCCACTATGGCATCTATAATTCGATATCTCTGCAGTATGTCCTATTGTTTTTGAAACCCTTTGTGAATTTTATGCAGTTACTTTTGAAAGCTTCAACTATAGGAGAAGAGCTGGTAGAGCGTAACATGTTCTGGATATGACAACATGTCAGGGAATAAGAAATCGTATGCTAGAACGAGTAAACCAGCAACCAATTTCCCATACAAGCCATTTGCAAAATAGTAAAGGTAGTGCTGGCTGCTGGATTGGCATAACGCTTTGGCCAGCAATAGCCGCAAAGGACCAATGATCTCATTGCTTTGGTCTTTACAGGACACTGCGCGACATGGCCAATGGCGTCACGGATTGGAATTCCACATAATGATGCAAATGCAACTGCAAATTTTGCCCATGAACAATCCACAAAGGAACAGGGGCAAACTACTCACTTATCAATGAGTGTAGTCCGATTCAAGTTTTAAGCTCAATGATAAGGGACCTCCTTTTTACAGCCAAGTCCGAACGGCGTGCCACAGTGCGACACCTTTTTGGAGAGAAGTTTTACATGGCATAGTACCTCACAAATGTTGCCAGCATTAGGAGGGGAAAACCACCGCTGACAATTTTTTCTAATTCGAACCCAGGCGTTCAGGGTCATAGGCGGCAATGCTAACCTCTGCGCTACGGTGGCTTCCAATAATGATAATCTTGATAAAAATTAAAATAACAATCACTTGCTTTGTTCTGTTAGGGTGCGCAAGAGCACAGACTCTGTACTTTGGACGGACGATTCTTCCTTATTCAGCCAGATCTTGTATATGTTCCTCCTGAGTGGCTACTAGAGAGACATGTTTTGGTATAGCTGCCATATAAACCGATCTCCGATCGTGACTTATTGAGCCTCTAGAGGGCGCAATTCTTATCCGATTGCACCAGGTGTTTAATTTTGACTTACAATCACTCTGTTCATAACTTGATATGGCTCCCATATAAACCGATTTCGGATCTTGACTTCTTGAGCCGATGAAGGCGCAATTATTATCCGATTTGACTGAAATTTAGCATGAAGTGTTTTGGTTTGACCATCAACAACTGGGCAAAGAAAGGTCCAAATCGGTTATCAACCTGATATAGCTACAATATAAACCAATCTCCCGATTATACTTCTTGAGCCTCTAGAAGGAGAAATTCTTCTCCGATTTGGCTGACTTATTGTATGGCCTCGGTCCATAACTTAATATAGCTCCCATATAATCCGATCTCCGCCACTACAGAGCGCAATCCCTTTTCCGATTTGGGTGAAAATTTGTACACTGAATTTCACTTTGATCTCCAACAGCCAAACCATGTATGGCCCCAATCGATTCATAACTTGGTATTGGTATAGCAATTCTTATCTATTTTCGTTGGTTGTCTATAAAGAGATATCAACCAAAGATCTTGAAAAATGCAATCCATGGTAGAGGGTATATAAAATTCGGCCCGGGCGAATTTAGCAAGCTTTTACTTGTTTTGTCTGCAGTTTGAGAAGGGTTTCGCCCTTGTGTTTACCCATTTACTTAAATGCTTTCCATCCTGATGCGTTTTGCAGCCATAAAGTGACATTATTACGAAATTGCTTTATAAAAATCTGCCTGTTAAGTCAAGTTTATTTTGATAACATTAGGTTTAGTATCCTATAACAGGTATAGGTTAAGTTCCCTTAAGGTATTCTTTAGATTTGTTTAGAAAATAACTGGAATGTTTCCTTATCTACAATTGGAGTATAGTTTGAATATAGGACATCAACAAGCTCACTCCATCGAGCTCTATCGTTAGCCAAATTCTTGGCTTGATTCCAACTCTCTTTTCGTATAGCGGATCCATAGGTTTTTCGGGCGTCCCCTACCTCGCAGTCCTTGCAGGTTCCAGTATAGGATAGTTCTGTTTCTAGGGTATGACCAAACCAAGTCCATTTTCTCTTCCGGATTTCTACATCGAAAGTGGAAGTGTTTGTTCTCATTTGCAATTCTTCATTTCAAATATTGTTTGGCCAGAAAATTCGAAGTATTTGTCGTGTGTCAAACTCCAAGTTGAACAACCATATAATAAAATAGATTACACTCTACTGTTGAAGATCCTGACTTTTGTATTATGTGAGAAACTTTGTTGAGTTTAAGAAAGGCGCTTCTAGCATTGTTGATACATACGCGTATGCCTGCCTCTGATCCTCCTTGTTATTTTTCTCCAAGATAGATCAATGTCTTCAATGATATGCCCGTTTATAGTGAGCGGTGTCAGATTTGATGTTCCTATCCTCATCAATTTGGTCCTTGCTATGTTTATCCTCAGGCCTACTTTGGCAGCATTTTCAAATCAATTCCTTAGCATATGCAATAGTTTACGTTTATCGAAAGCTCCAAAGTCGACCATTTTGGGGTTAACCCGAATCAAATTGTTTGTTGTTTTTTTTTACGAAATCAATGTCAACAAGAGGAAAGTACAACAATAACAAATATGGGATAAAAAATAAAAGATGCTGCATCATCCATGCTCCGCCGTTGTTGTCGCAGTGGTCGATTATTCTTCCCCAAGTTCAACGGTGTCGACATCGGCAAACGGTGAGAACTGTAAAATTTCAAACAAACACGAATTTATTTATTTTATACGTTTTTCGTTTTTTTCTCTCTTCTTGGGCAGTGCTTTGTAGTGTCTGTGTACACTGCAATTAGCACTTTGCCACCTCCAAACAATACATGGCCCATCGCATTGCCTCTTCGAAAGCGTTAACCAATTGCGTTTGTTTGTGCAGCTACAGATGTACCGAAACAACGCTCGCCACTGGGTCTTGATCATTTTATTTGTTAAGTGATCGAAAGCATAGAGCTACATTTGTTTGTTCTTGTTGTTGTTGTTGTTCTTTGGCTATTACGAGGAGTGGCTAACTAAGGAAAATCTAACGTAATGTCGTATAGAAATACAAGGTATTTCAAAAATTTTCCCCCAAATATCCCATACCGAACAGCAAGGGAAGACCAATTTCGTATCAATTAGAGCTGACCTATTGCAGTGTTAATTCAATGATAAGGAACCCTCTTTAACCGAGTCCTAGCGGCGTATCGCTGAGTTACACCACATCATAGAGTAGTTATTCCCTACACCACTTCTGTGGTACAGGGTATTATAACTTAGTGAATTAGTTTGTAACACCTGAAAGGAAGAGAGATATACCCATTGATAAGTTTACCGATCGGCTCAGAATCACTTTCTGATTCGATTTGTCCATTTGTCTGTCCGTCTGTCAATGTTAATTTGTGTACAATCTACAGGTCGCAATTGTCATCCGATCGTCTTCAAATTTGGTATGGGCATGTTTTTCGGCCTAGAGACGAAGCCTATTGAAATTGGAAGAAATCGGTTTAGATTTGGATATAGCTCCCATATATATGTTCATCCGATTTGCAGTAATACTGCAATAAAATGGTCATTTATTAACCGATTCTCTAGAAATTTAGCAGGAAGGATTTTCTTATGACTGCCGACATTACTTGTAAGTTACGTGGAAATTGGTTCATATTTAGATATAGCTGTCATATATGTATAGTCCTTTCGAACATCTGTGGAAATCACGAACGCGTAAAGCTAGCCGTTCGAAATGTTGCACAGATACTTATTACTGATATAGGTCATTGGGCAAATGGGTTATATCGCTTCAGATTTGGATATAGGTGCCATTCAAAGTGGCGCTCCGGTTTGCCTTCTTGACCATCTAGAACCTGGAACTATCATCTGATTGAAATTGAATTGAAATTTTGTACGTAGTGTTCTGTTACGACTTCCAACAATCGTGCCAAGTATGACACTAAAGGATGTACAACCCGATGTAGCTCTCATATAAACCGATCTCCCGATGTTACATCTTGAGCACTTGGAAGCCACAATTGTTCTGCGATTTGGCTGAAATTTTGCGTGTAGTGGTTTATTATGACTTCCAACATAAATGGTGAGAATTAATCCAAATTGGTCTATAACCTAATATAGGTACCATATAAACCGATCTGTCGAAAAGTCTACGTTTGCAAGGTGGTGGATTCCCAACATTTGGCCGTGCCGAAATTAGCATACTTTTAGCTTGTTACGGCTCTTTCTTTTGGATCGTTGGGGATTGTTTCGATCCATTTAATTTTAAAAACGCCTCATAAATATGAGTCTAAAACTGAAATTCTTCGAATTAATATGTTTTTCAAACAAGTGATCACTTTACCGAGTCTATAACTGGGCTGCGGAGTCGGGAAATTTACACCCAACTTAGCTTGCAACAGATCTTCATTAGCTTTGAGCACTGCTGGAAGAAGTAGCTCGAATATCGTAAAGGCAATTTTTCAGACTCTTATTCCTTCAAACTTATTCACTTTTTTATCATTCAATGACTTGGCAAATCTGCTACGCAATTCGCTGTAAAACTTAATGGGCAGGGTAGACTAGAATTAGGTGTTTTGGAACAGTTGAATTTGGTGAATGATTTATCTGAAATCTTGCACATAATATTCCGTTTTTACTTCCATCGTGCCAAGTACGACTCAAATTGGTTTATAACCTGATAAGCTTCCGTATGAACCGATCTCTCGATTTGATATCTTTAGACCCTGAAAGCCGCAATTGTTGTCTTTACTCACTTAAATTGGCTATGATAGAACATTTGTCCCACTAGCCGATCGTAAAATAACGTTCCAAGCACCTCGTTTTTCTGCGCTCCTTCTAAAATCTTTGGCACAAAATTTTGAGGCGTCTCCCACCACTTGATCTTTCTATCAGGCTCTTGATCGTGCCTGTTTCGTGTACCACCCTGATCGTCTTCAAAAGACTTCTTTGCTGGGACTATTTCATTTATTCTGACAACATGAACTAGCCAACGCAACCGTTGTATTTTGATGCTTTTAACTGTGCTATCGTCGTATACAGCTCATAGAGTTTGTGGCTCATACGACGCCTATATTCTCCATTAGCGCCAACTGGCCGATATATTTTATGAAGGATTTTTCTCTCAAACACTCCAAGTACTGCCGCAAGTACCCATTCGGAGTCATACAACAGCACGGGTAGTATCTGTGTCTTGTATAGCGTAATCCTTGTCTGTCGAGTGGTGGCTTTGCTCCTCAGCTGCAAAGTATCATCTATTAGCCAATATTATCCTTTGTTGTATTTCAGAACTGATGTCATTTATTTCGGTTACGGCGGTGCCAAGTAAGTTAAAGTTGCTAACTATCTCAAAGTTTTAGTTCCCAACTTTTTCCATTTTCATTATCTGCCCTGGTTTAGAGGGCTTTGTGGGAGTTGATATTATCCACATTGTCTTAATTAATTGTTGCCCAATTTTGGGGAAATTTTGCATGCAGTGCTTTGTTATGACTTTCAATATCCTGATATAGTTCCAACACAATCTGGTCTACCGATCACTCTTCTACGGCCCCAAGAAACTTTAATCTTTGGCTGATTTGCCAGAAATTTTCATCTCATATAAACAATTGCAAATTTGCCCATGAACATTCAATTAAGGAACAAGGGAAACTTTTCACATATGAATGAGTGCTGCCCGACTCAAGTTTAAGCTCAATAATAATGGGCCTACATCTAATAGCCGAGTCCGAACGGAGTGCCGCAGTGCAACTCCTCTTTGGGGAGAAGTTTTGACATGACAAAGTCTCACATTTTTTATGATGTTCTCACCAGGACACGAACCCAGGCGTTCAGCGTTAGCGTTATAGGCGGGCATGCATGCCTCTGCGCTATGGTGGCCTAGAATAAACAGACGATATTTAAGCAGAATTTACAGCAATTTCTAAACGGTTCGTTAAGATTTCTAGGTAACACTGTGTTATTGCTCTTGCATGTCAAAAGGAAGGGTTCCCTTACTTGCCTTCCCATAATGCCGTGAGGTTTAAGGTCAAGGTAAAATTGCCTTAATTAGAGACCTCATAGTGCTTGCCGTCCCACTATACAATTAACGACTAGATATCGTCCGTTTGAATAACACTTTGTAATATACCCACAGTGTTGTGAGATATTAAAAGTCCTATTCGCTCCATTTAAGTACGTTTTTACTTGTTTTACATGTCTGACGTATTTGAAATATGAAATTTTAAAAAAACTTGGTCCATTTCTCTTTTGTTGATTGTTTTATGGGAAATTTTATAGAACATTAAAATCAAATGTCCATAAAAGCATGGCCAAATGTTCCATTCACAATATGGCATGGACATAACCCCTGAAAATATGACAAAACCCTTGCTCAAAACTCTCTCAACATTTGGTTTCACTTGACCTCGTTAAGTGTGGATGGAGAGCTTGACCAGCAGTCCATCGTAAGCTATGCAAATGTAAATTGGTGTATCTCCGTTTGGCAGTGGGCATACGGAGATGAATTTTGTGGTTTTTTTATGTGCTCGCAGTAGGTCCCAACGGCTATCAGAGTCAATGCCAAGCATCCTGTTTTCAGGTCATCAAATCCTGCCCATGGCATGGTGGACAGATCATTTAGACGAAATGAACCTATCGGTGGCTCTTTGAGGCCACGCACGAACTGACCCTCAGAACTGTGTGACAATCCTTAGGTGGTAGCTGTAGGTGGGGGAGCGAGGGACAGCAAATGTTGGCGTTCTTCCAGTGGGGCCAGCCCAGTATAGCTTTCATCACTTCATTTGCTGAATGGAAAATGCTGCAGGGTGGTATTCTTCGATGTGAGTTGGTGGGCACCGAGCAATGTTGGGCTCCCATGTGGATATGCTGCGCTGTGCTCACCACAGTATCCGTTTTCATCGATGTTTGTGTGAAATGATATTTTAATTATGAAGAAACCAAAGTCGTTGTGGATATCCACACACCCAATCACATCGATATCTCTAGCCCCACATTCAGCATGTACCACGAGTACCGTGTGTGTGTGTGTGTGTGGACAAACATGCAATCACATCCACTCACACACGCACACACCCATAATACCCATACAATAATGTTGTAGTAGTGTAAATATATTTCAGCTCTTATCGGTGTATGTATGGATGTATGTTTAGATAGTTGCAAGTACACACAAATGGTGTTTATAGATGTTTACATTACATTTTTATGACGTATTTTCCGTCTCGCACTAAACGAGGCAAGTTCAAACAGTGGGGAAATCACTAGGGCACTATACACTCAAACACACATGGTGGGACTGCTGTGACCTAATTTTGGCAAGTATAGCCTTTGCTGTACTATTATGACGTGTTTTGGAATTCCATTTGCGGCTAGTCGTAAAAAAAGCTCATTTTCCGCAAATACAAAACAAACATTTTCAAAATTGTTTACAATGCTGGCATATTTTCATATTACATGCCGCACAGTGGGCCAGAATCGAAATCTACAACCATACAATTCATTATAATCAACTGGGATCGTTTCAACTGTGGATATATATGGGATCTAAATCTAAATGTGAACCTTTTTTTTTTTAAATCAATGGCGTTCGTCCTTGGACCAATAAAGAGACTTGTGCAAAAATTTACGATAATCGAACCACAAATGTGACCTGTACCTTGATCACAAGATTGTCAAATATCGAAAGAACAGGAAAGAATATTGAAGTAGAGAGGCGCGGACTTGGATTTAATTTTAGAAACATGGTTTCTTCGGAGAAACTTCTTAGAATTGTATGTAGTTTACGTTTTTGCCATACGATCTAAAAAAAATCGACCAGGCCTAATATATTGGGTTGCCCAAAAAGTAATTGCGAATTTTTTAAAATAAAGTAAATGCATTTTTAATAAAACTTAGAATGAACTTTAATCAAATATACTTTTTTACACTTTTTTTCTAAAGCAAGCTAAAAGTAACAGCTGATAACTGACAGAAGAAAGAATGCAATTACAGAGTCACAAGCTATGAAAAAATTTGTCAACGCCGGCTATATGAAAAATCCGCAATTACTTTTTGGGCAACCCAATACATAGTCAAGGTGTAACTGTGTTTTGTACTATTTTGCACTTTTTGGTACCAAAATGTGCGAATCTTGAACAGATCATTTAGTCATCCATCATATATTTCCTAGTTGTACCTACATGCCAAATTTCGGAGGTCTAGCTCCATTTGGCATGAAAGTACCAAATGGTACCAATTTTGGTACCAAAATGTAGGAATTGTGAATATATCATTTATTCACCCATCGCATATTTTCTTATTGTACCCACATGCCATTTCAGACCTCTAGCTCTATCCCTTAAGAAAGTATCAAATGGTACCAGTTGCGTACTACCCGTACATTTTCTCCCGTTACCAGTTATATATTCCAATTTTTTTTTTTGCAGCAGATGTCTTTAAAGTCAAATTTAAAAATTCTATCTCTATCTATCCGCCCTGTTAAAAGTTTGCCCATTTCGTATCTTTTGGAACTTTTTTTCCAAAAACTCATTTGCTCTCCCATCTTAGGTTACCATAGTGTACCTAAATATCCAAATTCAGACTAGCTCAATCCGTACGAAAATTCCAACTGAACTAAAGGTACTATTTTTCCCAATTCCGGTACGATGCTGCAAAATTTTTGTTTTTCAAACCTTCATTTTTCGAGACGCTCTGTCATTTGGGTTCAATTGCATCCCCATTTTCGTACTCTTTAGTGCGTAAACGCACTAATATCACCAAACACAGCCTTATCTCGTGCCTAAGGCCTGGGACCAACATTCATGCAAAATTTCATTATTCTAGCATAAGCCGTTTGGACTGGCCCCGGTATGTTTCGCTACTTTGTGTTTGCGGCCCATACCCAATTGGGGCATATTTTTGGTATGGGGCGGCCCTCCGTGATTTGACCAAAATTTGTATACAAGTTTCGCAGTGTATTCACAAATACCTTTCGTTTGGGTCCCGTATTGTCCCGATCGGTCTGCATGTCCGTTTGGGTGTGGTTTTTTGTTTTTGAGGTGGGGGACAGCTCCTTGGACTTGACGCCAAAATAAATTCTTACATAAATGTCGTGTAATATTTTCAGTTACTTTGCATTTGATAACCAATCGGAAAACATGTGCATTTTGGATGGTTCTTGGGGTGGGGCGAGCTCCCAGACACTTGAGGCTAAATTTTTATATCCATTTGATACCCATATTGCCATAATCCGTAAACATTTCCGTTTGGTTGGATTTTGAGATTTTCTACCAATTTTGTGTTTTTGGGTTACCATAGGCATGCAAACCAATTTTCGCTTAAATCTGTCAAACCATCTCCGACATGTGCCGTTTTTGAAAATTTTGGTAAGGGGGAGGGTCCGCTCCCCCTTCGGACATCAAAAAATAGAGAACCCTATATTAATCGGGAGAGCCAAACTCTATCATCTGTGCAAATTTCATGAAAATCGGTTCAGCCGATTTTGACTCTAAAACAATATACAAAAAAATATACAAAAAACATATAAAAAACTAACAAACACACAATGCGCCAGATTTTTTTTTTATATAAAAGGTCGATTTTTGTAGAAAAAAAAATTCTATTGAGGTGTAGTAAAATTGTGGTACATGTTGCCATAAAAAACCAAATTATGTGCTCTGAATAGTCTGGCACGTTTACCTGCTATCGTATCGGTGATTGGGGTTTAGGTCCACATTCGGGTTTAGTCCTTTATGTGCTGTTATTCACTTGAATGCAAATAAAAATCAGAAATTATGTTTCCATTTGCATGAAAACTATGTAGAAATTGGAAATCTTTTCGCCCAGACAATCCCCGTGTTGGCCCACAGATGTCAATACGCTTATGGGGGATAATTACAGTAATGTGCAAGGAAATGTGCCCCAGTACAAGCGTGCACACCTGGTGCGTGAAGTGTTCTATTGCTGGAGATCACAAGTAACAATGAATGGGTGTTGCAGACCATGTTGCCATGAATTCCATATGCAAATGGCCGTTACCATGTCCCATTGAGAATGTGGCGACTCATTTGTTTTGGGGGCTGAATGGATGCATGCATTATTCACATATCCCACCGACATCATTGAAATTCCAACAGCATCGGCTTACTAAGATAATTGTATTCCAAACACAAACCCACCGACAAGACCGAAACGAGAAGTAATAACGCCTCCTGAAACGTAAACAAATCGTCGTCGATACATTTCCTTCATTCACTGCCTCCCTGGGCCAGCTTCCTAACGCACTTCGGGTTATTTGCACGCAATTACATATCCGTCTGAGTAAACAAACATCGGAACGTGCATAGATGGATGGTTGTGTGTTTGCGTGTGTGTGTGTGTGCGTCGATGGGTTCTCATGCGAAATGCAAATGTTTATGCCCATGGTGAATATGCCAGTCACGAGAGAGTCCCGAGAGAGTAAATAAATAACTCAGTGAAGTGTTAAGTGTTTGTGGCAACATGCACTGGCCACTCACTCACTGGAGAGTTCGTTCTCTGGATTGCGTAATATTTTCGCTTCATTGTTGAGTACAGAGATGCGTCCACATTTTCAGCCAGCTTTGCAGTTTAGTGCAGTGCACTCTACACGAAGCCATTGGCATGTGAAGGCTTACTCACTCACACATCTTTGGTCTGTTTACATTAGTTGTAGGCCAAACATACGTACCTATGCCGACAATCTTCTTAGAGATACCCACTTGGCTAGACGGTCGCCCCACAAAGCCATGCATTAAGGCAGATTAACAATGCCATTAGGAAAAATGCTTAGGAATTATAAAATAATTGTTTCTCCAATGTAGAGCTAAAATTAAACGAAATTTTATTTGATAGAAATTTGTATACCTATCACCGAAGAAATATATCGGAATTTCGATGTTAGACCCTATAAAGTATATATTGATCCTCATACAATTCTAAGACGATCTAGCCATGTCCGTCCGCCCGCCCGACTGTCTGTCCGCCCGTTTGATGAAGTCACGCATTTATTACCCGATTCGCCTGAGATTTGCCACAATATTTGTTCCATATTGGCCCAAAATTATTGAAGGGATTTCTCGAACAGGAAAGTGTGGAGAGTTACCGTGGTTAAAAAGCCCAATTTTTGGGAGTTTTACAAAAAAGTACGGAAAATTAATGTCAATACTCTAAAAATGGACAAAATTTGCAAAAATTAGCATTTGCGTGTCTTGCTCTAAATTTATTTGGTATTGAAGTAATTCATACAATCGGATATTGTCCGGCTTCAGACCATAGGGTAATCTGTTTCTATTACAAATAGAACACCAAAAACCTTTGATTCCTAAAGTTAAGCAGAAAAATGTGTTTTTGCTTTGGAATAGCATTTGACTGGTTTCCCAGATCGAGATTTCGTTTGGAACCACAAAGGAAATGTTACTCCCTATGGCAATATCTTAAATTACAACATTAAATGAAAGTTGTTTGAATGAAAAATTGCTCGTTAACATAGTACCGGTCTATTATTATGTTTTTATTCACTATAAGCTTAATAAATAAATAAACATATAAATTCTATAGAAATTTGGGCAGAATTATCCACTCAAAAGCTGCACATCAAGCCTAATGACTAGTGAGATTGGCATCTTTGCAAAGAGCACACTTTAACAAGACAAAAGATACTAAAACCCATTAAAGTAAGAGAGAGAGAGTATGACAATTTTCCCCATTGGGTAATATAATCTAAACACTACTCACTTAACCCCAAGTATCAGTGACTATGGCCGTGGCTGTAGCTGTAGCTGTGTGTGTGTCCTAATGTTGATATGCTTTTGTTTGCCAACTCTCGTATTCTGACAACAGTGAGCCGGAATGAGCAACAAAAGCGGGAGAGAGGGTGAGCGCATGGGAGGCTAACAATAAAAACACTCAAGTGGCGTATAATACAAATTTCACTTAATGAAGAGCACTCAAGAAGCAACAGTTTTAATTGGGCACCAGTATGTAAAGGAGTGCATTCATCAACCGTGTGTGCGAATTTGGATGAATGCGGGGCACACCTAATTTAAGTGTGTTTATTGTGTGCGAAAGTGGAAGTGTTTATTTATTCTTGAAAATCTATTCTGTATCCGAGATAAACGTTGGTTTTTTCCAAGTTAGAGTCCCCATATTTCGCTCTAGACTTTGGGGTGTATTTTCAGAATACTACTCGTATTTAGGACCAGAATGTCTGTTTGGTTGTATGCGCCCTCGACAGTCGCAGATCTCTCAACGAGATGGCTAAACAGTTCAAAATTCACCTGTTCTGGTTGCCGGGCCACAGAGATATCCCAGGGAATTCTAAATTCTGCCATACTCTTGCAGAATGGTCTATTTGCTGCTTATTTGGTTCTATACGTTGAGTTTTTCATGCTAGTTCCCAAGATCTTATTTAAATTAAATTTTGTAAACCGACTTATAAAACATTGAGAGTATAAAACCAACACAACAATAAAAAAGCTAAAAAAAAATCACTGAAAAGGATGTAGAAAAAATTTTGAATTTCTTAGCGCTAACCCTATTTTCAAAATACATCTTTTAATCCAGTTTTGGAGTACATCCAGATCCCCAAAAACTAAGTTTTTTCTACATCTTTGAAGGAACAGTTTTACCCATTAAAAAATTGGTCCAGATGTAAAAATAGCTCCCATATATATGTTTAGTACTTTTAAGGCAAAACATACATATAGCGTATTGCGTTATTAAATGCAGTCGTAATCAAGCATAAAGAGGCAGAAGCAGAACATAGTCTTTAACAAGAAGTATACGGGCTTTCAAAGGTGTAAAGTGTTGAATAACCCACAGATTTGGAAGTATGGAATATACTTTGTCGCAAGTGGAAGTTTCTAGTAGCCCACATCTGAATTCTGGAAAGATCGGCAACACAACCGACTTGATAAATATAACTGCACGTCATCGGCATACATTTGCACGTTGGCAAATTTGACCTGATCTGGTAAATCATTGGAGTATATTGAGTAGAGGAGAGGTCCAAGAATAGAGCCCTGTGGACCCCCCTTTGTAGTGGCAGTAAATATGATTCATGAATTCCATCGGAAGTATATTGCGATCGTCGCGTTATATACGAGGATATAAGCCATGTGGCAGTGGCAGAAAAATTTAGGTTATTCCTCAGTTTGGCGCAGAGTGGTGAGTGATGAACACAGTCGAATGCTTTCGAGTGGTCAAGAAGAATCGGAAAACAATTTCGCTATTATCAAGGCCTTCAAGGATTATCTCAACTACATCAGTGAGGCAACTGTGGTTTGGCCTAAACCCAGCTTGTCGTGAAGATTGTTTTCAGATATATAGTTTCGAAATTGAATATGCAGGAGTCTCTCGAAAACTTTAAACATATACGACAGTATCGCAATTGGTCTATACTCGCCATTGCTTTTGAGTATGGGAATGACTTTAACAAGTTTCCATACCTTTGGATAGGTACTGGTCATAATGACGGTGTTAAAATATAGAAAGTATAGAGAGAGACAGAGAAAAAAAACCGAGGGCAGTAGTAAACGAAGGAGAAAAAGTAAACGCGCGAACCCGAGCTAAGAAAATTATATCACCCCCACAACACACCGGAGCGCAGTACAGCAGCAAAGCTCATATAAGGTAGTTGGTTAGATGGCTTTTTGCTTTACTTGTGAATAATATCGTTGTTGTTGTTCTAGTTGGCTTTTACTTTGGATCGTTGATATTCAAGATAAATTGTTGCAGGAAAATTAACAAATTTTGTCGTCGTTTCGTTTCGATAAAACTGTTTGTTTTTCAAATAAATGTTCATCTATGTAATTTTGATATTTTGGGTATTGCAAACTTTTGCCATTCGATACAGGCAATTAAATTTCTCACAAGTAACACTTCCATTCAATCTACGTTTTTTGTAATTTTTATTGTTTAAAAATTGAGTATCTTAACGTAGTATCTTAATCTTAGAGAATACACCTTGAAGTTCATACAGAATAGAAATGGATACACACACCCGTGCATGTATATACAATATTTGTTGGTTGTCTTTGATATTAGTTTGGAATTTATTGCACTTGGTATTGCACCGCCGCCATTTGAGTTGAGCTCACATCAACAACAACAACAACAACTTAAACAAAAGGATGTCGGGTTCGTCGCTTTTTCTTCGGATAGTCATAGCCTTCGAAGTCATCCTCGATGTCCTCTATGAGATGTTTCTTATATTCCTTGTGCTCTTTGTGCTCCTTATGCTCTTTGTGCTCTTTGACTGGCACCGGAATGGGCAGTGGCACCTTTTTAATCACCGTTTTCGTATGAATGTGGGTGTGATGTTTGACCGGAACATGTATTCGGATTCTAGAAGAAATCACAATGTTAGACAAATAATAATGAATATTTGAAAGATTTAAGATGTGATTTTATTTTTGAGAAGGCAATTGAGAAAGCCACCCTTTTGTCAAAGAGTTTATAAAAGAAAATATTCCTTATTTTCAACACTAGACCTTGAATGGACTCGAATCGTAGTTTGCTGTGTGAGCTAACTTACTTGAGGTTGTCTTTTGATGGATAAGCCGTTGCCAGCATCAGTGCAGCAAATGTCACTAAAACAAGGACTATGATCTGAAAGATAAGAACAAACGAATTTAAAAGCTGTGGCATCATGGGTCGCATACGTGATACGCTTTTTAATAAAGGATATTAACAATCATACGACACGGTGGCCGCAAATTGGCAATGCAAGGAGATTTAACATTTGACAATTTTGGGATATTCTCGGTATACATTACATTCATATAAAACTAAATATTTAAATAAAATAATTAAATTCATTCAAACCGAATCAAATGATGGCATCCTATACAAATTTGTGGGGATTTTTTATCTTTAGACTTTGGGCATTAAAACTTCGCCCGTCTAAGGGCACATAGACCACCGTAGCGCAGGAGTTAGCATGACGGGAACATCAGAAAAAAATTTCAGCTCTGTTTATCACCTCCTAATGTTGGTGACTGTCGAGTGGAACTATGCCATGTAAAAACTTCTCCCCAAACTGGTGTCGCACTGCGGCACGCCGTTCGGACTCGGCAATAAAAGGGTGATGGATGTCCGGGCGTCTGTTAGCTGACGTCAAAATTTAACACCAATAGTTTTTATTAATATGGGCCAGTTTGGATTTCATATGGCCGAACTCAGTCCGTGTTGCGATATACGACTTCCAAGTTAAACTGAAATTCTTCTATAACCGCGTATGGTTACCATATAAACGTTTCCCCCAATTTGACTTCTTGGGCCCCTAGGCAGAGATGCCAACATTTAACCAGCAAAAACCGTAACGACAATTGTAAAAGGATAAAAAATAGGCAAATATTGTGTAAAAAAAGTAAAAAAAAAAACACAAACTTCGATTTTATGAAAATGTGGCAAATAGGTGTCTAGTTTTAACGAAAAAACGTTGCATTGCATTAGAATTTCTCTGGGAATTAAAAAAAAGTTAAAGAAGAGCAGAACGAGTGTACGATTTGATGCAAAATAATGAGACGTCGCCATCGAATATTTTCGCTTTTATGGTCCAGCTGTTGATTTGATTGACACGTCTGAACGCGTAGTTCAAATCCCGTGCAGTGGTTTCCCTCTCATAAGTGATGTATTCAGCCATATAAGACATTTCTAAGAAGTGGTGTCGTTATACAGCACGTCGTTTGGATTCAGCACTAAGTGGTCCCCGATCATTGGGCTAAAACTTTAATCAAACTGCACTCATTGAGATGAGAAAAGTATCTCCAATATCTTAATGGAATATTAGTGGGGAAATTTATGTTAAATGAAATAGGCTACCCATGAAATGGGCCCTCCGATATTCCAATTTCAGTTATGGAGCAGCTTCAGGGCTCAATCTTTTATGAATTGAAAACCTTTAAACTTGCACTTAGGTTGCTGTCGTTGAAAAAATCTCGCAGAGAAAGTCCTATAAAATATGCGACTCGTGCTGAAGGGCATATGAGATTCGGCCTTGCCCAACTTTTTCTTGTTTAGGTATCAATAATTAATATTTTTTTCTTATATTTATTTTTTGTAGTCATAGCCATGTCAAAGTTATCCTTTAGGCATTCTCATAAAATTTCTTGTCATTACTAATCTATTATGATATGATATGACGCGACTCGACTCGACACAAGTTCATCGGATTGCACATTTTTCGAGTATTTCCAACAAACTGGTTTGTCCATTTGAATTTGGGGAATCAAAATCTATTTCTGCTCCAATAATTTTTTAATTTACGATCCACAGTCCTGAGTAGCCATGTTTGTGGTTACCAACAACAACAAAAATATATGACAACATAAACTAAAAACGAAACTGAAACTGGTCCGCATTTCACTATGCCAGTGGAAGTGTTTCCGGGTGCCACCACTTCCGCACTCCTTTAAATGATCACATTTCAATTTTTGCAGTTTTCTTGTTTGCCATTGCGAAAAGTCTCGGCCTTGTCTCATGTCTGGGAATCTGTTGGCCTGGGCCAATTAAAGACTTTTTTTCCACGTTTTTTTTTATCATATTACACACATACATATATATAGCAGCACACACACACACACATACGCACGGACACTTACTCCTTTTGTTGAATACATTTTCGGTGATTGTTTGTTGGGTAAGCTCAAGCAAAAAAACTAAGATACGCCTAAATCGGATTAGAGTTTTTCTTCGACCGTGGCCGTGGCATACACAACCTTTCCGTGACAGAGATCCGTTACTATTACGAGTAAAATTTTGAAGTCACCTGCGTTTAAATATGAATCGAGGCAGCAGCAATTTCTTCGCAACGAGTTTATGGCCAGTTTGTTGTCTGCTCACAGCTGTTGCTGCCACTTCAATTTGCAGTTGAAAGACATTCGCTTGCAACAGCCAGACGACGAACATACATACATCCGGACACAATGGCATGCCCCGCCAGCAGCACATACGATGTTTGCGATGAGAAAACTACAACAACAATACTTGCAACAACATAATTTAATAGAGTTTCCAAAACAAAAGACGGCCTGCCAGAGTTTTCATTTTGAATAGATTTTTTGTTTTAAGCTGGCTATAACCCATAACCCAGTGAATATTTTTGTAATGGATGGATGGTACGCATAAGGCCTCTTTGGACATTTGAAAAAACAACTTATCTAGAAATAAAAAAATTTTTTCAGAATTTGAGTTCTAAATGTATCTTTTGAAGGTGGTTCTTTCGGTGTTCTTCGTATTTTCCAGATATTTTGTTTCGTCAAATGTCCATGAGTATTACACACGGCTCAAGGAATACAATTAGATTACCAGAGCGGCAAAACGTGCCTCCTGGAAGCTTTTTTGCGAACAGGTCGATAGCGTTAATGACGCCGTCAAAAACCTCAAAAGCTCATGTCCAAACTGAAATTTTAGTAGACACCATGGGAGTTAGAGCAGTGACAAAGGAGGACATGTTGAGGCTTTTAATGAAAACCCATTTTCCACGGGATACGAAGGTACTCACGGAGACACCGGAATCTTGGAATAATGACGTTGATCGAAGGTTTATGATAACGGAATTTATGGTGAAGGAATCTTTGAGGAGCTTCAAACCATTTAAGTCACCCGGACCTAATGGAATATTTCCGGCGTTACTACAGAAAGAGGCAGACTATCTGGCGCCTCGTCTGGCCAATGCCATGGTGCTTATACCCAAGCCCGGCAAGGCAAGTTATGCGACACAAAAGGCCTACAGACCCAGAAGCCTTACGTCTTTTCTACTCAAAACCATGGAACGTATTGTAGACACCATGATAAAGAGTATGACATCCAGCGAACTGCTCAAATACAAACAGCATGCCCATGTCAAGGGAAGGTGGTGGAGACTGCCCTGCACGAGGTTGTGCATAAAATAGAAGAATCTTTCGATGCCAAAACGTACACACTGGCGGTATGCATTGACATGGAGGGGGTTTTTAACAATGTGCGGAGCGACACACTGATCCAATCCTTAGACCAGTACCGGGTGGACCCAGTCCTTAGAGACTGGATAAACCATATGCTAAGGAACAGGTGGATAAATTGTGTGTCCCATGGCATAAATATAAGGGAGAAAGTGGCACAAGGCACGCCACAGGGGGGCATTTTATCGCCACTCCTATGGGTGACCACCATAAATGGCCTATTACGGATGCTGACTGAGGAGGGATTTGAACCCGTCTTCTACGCAGACGATGTTATAATACTTCTAAGGGGTAAGGATCCGAACGAGCTATGCAGAAGGTCCGAAAGAGTCTTGCATATGGCATATGACTGGGCTAGACCCAGAGGTCTCAATTTTAACCCAGAGAAGACTGAAATATGCCTGTCCACGAGGAAGACAAATGTGGGCCAATTTAACGCACCACATTTCCTCAATAAGACGATTTCGATATCTGACAAAGTCAAAAATGTAGGTGTGGTCTTGGACAGGAAACTTAATTCAAAGTGTCACATTCAGGAGCGTACTGAGAAGGCTCACAGATGTTGGGCACTATGTAGACGGGCCGTAGGCTCGAAATGGGGCCTGAATCCTAGGATAGTCCACTGGCTCTACAGGAGCGTGATTAGACCAATACTTACTTACGCCTCAGTAGTTTGGTGGACTACTATGGAGAAAAAGTGCAACATCAGGACCATACAACAGGTTCAGAGAACATGTTGTCTTGGCATTGGCGGAGCGATGAGGACCACGCCCACTAGGGCACTGGAGACTATTCTAGATATCCGACCCATTGACATACAAATTAAGTTTGAGGCAGCCACTGCGACTATGAGACTTAAGACGAGGGGAGAATGGATTGAGGAAGGGAACAGCTCATACCATCGCGGAATAATCGTGGCGTGACGATAGGAAACCTGGAAGTAAGGGAAGATATTTCCGTTCGGATACCTGAGATGAACCTTGAAGTCGAGTGCGGGTGGATTGACGGAACCCTATTATTGCCATCTGGAAAATCATGTTACATGGATGGATCAAAGCTAGAGGACAGAGTGGGCCTGGGGGTTTACATTGAGAACCCAGTGACTGAGATATGTTTTAGACTGCCTGACCATAATACGGACCTGCAGGCGGAGATCCGGGCGTTCACGGAATGCGCGAAGTGGTGTTGTGCGAGGACGTCAAGTGTGAACATCTTTACCAACAGTAAAATGGCCATAAGGGCAATAACAACCAGGACGTTAAGGTCTCTGAGGAAGGCAAAATCCGCATCGTTTGGGTGCCGGGCCATAACGAAGTAAGGGTAAATGAAAGGGCAGACGATCTGGCGGTGAAGACCAGATGGCTGTCAATAAACTTGGTTAACCCAAAGCCTTTCGGGTCGACGCAGACCGAGTTAAGGGAGTGGGCGACGAATACGCATGCAACATTGTGGAACAGCGAAACGGTCGGTAGGACGACGAAAATCCTATGGCGAGGTTCAAAATTGTGAGAAAACGAGGCTATTACTGAAAGGAAGCAAGAAGGAGGTCAGTATAGCTATTGGTATCATAAGGGGACACATAGGACTACGAGCTCACTTACGTAAAATCGGAGCGGCAAGTGATAGCATGTGTAGGGCATGCGGGGCCAGAACACCATTTTTACAGATCCATGACATTTAAATCGTTTACAAATCCAAGACACTTAAATCGGATCATGTGTAGGGCATGCTGTGAAGATGATGAGACGTTGGAGCATTTCCTTTGTCATTGCCCGGCTTTCGCGTCCAACAGATACCGGTACTTAGGTGAAGACACAATATCAGACATGAACCAACTTGGGGGAGTGGTATTGAAAACAATTAAGGATTTTGTAAGTAGCACGGAATTCCTAATTTAAAATTTTCTTTTTAGAGGTTACTTTATAGTTTTTAGAGCGCACAACAAGCCGATTACTGGCTTAAGTGTATGTCCATAGTGGCATGGGGCGGATTAATATCTGCACTCTGTTGTCAACCTAACCTAAATCGGAGTTTATTTAAAAGGAGAGTTTGCGAATATCCTTCCTTTTAGGAAGGTTCAGGAGGAATAGTGTGATTGCGTTATATTTAGCTGGAAAATCACAAGCGGCTATTGTTGGTGAGCTCAAACACCTGAAAGTGAACAAAATGTTTGTGATTCGCACCATAAAATGTTTTAATGCTTCGATAGCGTTGCCAAAAGCCATGGTCATAATCCAAAAAAAAAAACTTCAACAACACTCTGAAGAATAGAATTTCTCATTTGAACAAAGAAATTTGAACGTACGAAAATTTAAGCTTACGAACGGCCATCCGAAGTAGCATTTCATCTGAAGCGATGGTATGGGTGGCTGTGATCGCCTAACGCCGCGCTTCAATCGATTTCATCGAGCTTGTCGTCAAAGTTAATGCGGCTTCTTACCGCGAAAAGCTCTGGAAGCTGCTTTGGAGCTGTGGGGATACAAACATTTCGGTTGTTGACAATACCAAAAAGACACGGCACTTTCTCATAAAGCACGTGTATACCAAGAATGACTCATAATTAATGTTCCTCGTTTCTTGTCGCCCACACAATGGCCTTCGATTTCGATGGACTTTTCTATTTGGGCCATTTTAGAGGGCAAGGTAAGGACCAAGAAATATACCTGCTGAAGAAAGCCATTGTACGAGAGTGGGCCATAACGAGGATTCATGAGGATTCTTGACCTTATGTTATTGCTGCAATTGTTGTATAGTTCCGGCTATAGGTCAATTTCGTAGTTTTTCTTTGTTTTACTCCAATATCTCAGCTGACGTCGTCTAGCCATCCCCAAGGAATTTCACATGTCGTCACCCGAATTTTGGAATAAAACAAAGAAAACCCACATTTTGTTTCAACTGACACACAGCCAGGTCTATACAAAAATTGCAGCAAATATTTTCACAAAAAAAAGGCTGTTTGATTTGGTAACACTTTGTGTTAGCTACCCTGTATATTATATAATTTTGCATTCAATATCCACTTTCATCGAAATCGAATCAAAAATAGGCCTTTTGTAAACTAAATAGTCGAATCAGGTGTTCGATGTAAGATGAGGTTGTTTCGAGATATGGCCCATTTAGCCCATGTGTGAACTTAATTTGTGTGTGTAAACACACATTGTCTATGCCAAGTTTCAACTCAGTGGTCAGAGAATGGTAAAATAAATGTAAATCAGTGACTTTCTTCTTATCTGGAGGTGACAACATCAAATTCAGCTAAAAACTTACAAAACTTTACTTAATATGGCCAGTCCAAATCTCAACGTCATCGGATGGGAAATCAAGCACTCAGTGAACTCCAGAAGCAAAATCGGGAGAACGGTGCATAAAAGGCCAATACCGAAATTGGAATGTGTACTATAATTGCCACAAGTGTATCGTCATGCTAAATTTCTAGTTTAGACAGCCAGACGTACTGACAGGGCTAAGTCGTATTTTTCATTGGGTCTCAGACCAATTTTGCGAGGCGTTGCAAACAAAATGACGAGGATAATAAACCCCCACCTTATAGTGGTGGAGTTAACATTAGTGACCGTCTCAGTTTGGCCGTCATTTCCGCAAGACTCCGTCGACCACAAAGTTCACTGGGCATTTCTCCGTACTCCCAATTCGTAGCAGAACGGAGGTAATTCTTTGTTTATGTACCGCAAGCGCAATAAAAAAAATTCATTCATTCATTATTTATCGCAAATTTGTTTGTGCCATTCCCTGTAATTTCCTTGCTAGGCTTTTGAACTTACCTGAGTTTCAAAAACTGATTGTCTTCTCTTCACTGGGTTTTTTTGGGGCCACCTGTTTGCAAGCACATGCTACAAAGATAATCAAACTGTGTGCATTGAATGGGCTACCTAAATTTGAAGTGCAATTTGGCAAAATAGCAGCTACAAATGGTGACTCCAGCTACTTGCCGAAAGTAAGTGAAGGCATCGCGAATAACAAAAACTCCTCGATTGGCATAACTGAGTACCAGATAGTCTAGCTTGGTGCCAGTTTTCTAATGGGACATCCATTAAAATCATTTCAAATGCTCTCAATTGCACATCTCCTCCAATCAGCGGTGTGCACGTGAGTTGTGGTGTCACGCGTGAGTCACGTGATAAGTGAGTGAAATCCAAATGCAATCAAGTGATCGTGCGTGACCGTGATTGAATTAAAATTTATCCTTCATTAGTGAAATCATGATCACGACACTGATCGTGACTCGCGAGAAAACAACACTCACGAGAAAAATCATAACTCACGAAGCATTCACGACTCACGAGAAAATCGAGACTCAAGAGAAAATCACAACTAACGGTTAAGTGCCTCGTGATTGTTTCGTGAGTTGTGAGTGTCTTGTGAGTCGTGGGTGAGTTACATTTGTGCCTCGTGACTCACGAAAAAATCGCGACTCAAGAGAAAATTACGACTAACGGTTGAATGCCTCGTGATTGTTTCGTGAGTTGTAAGTGTCTAGTAGGTCGTGCGTGAGTTACATTTGTGCCTCGTGAGCGTGCGTTAGTAAAATGTTTATCTCGTGAGCATTGGTACAAAATCACTCACTTGCATATGTCTACCTGCAACCCCCAAGTGCAGTTTTAAGTAGCCAATGCATCGCAATACGTTGTCACATTCACATTGGGAATCTTGAATTGTTAGCTCGATTACGATTTGGCGGCAAGAGGGATGACAACCCTCTATCTAGCCAACCCCATCAACTTCCTTGTTAAGTTTTTTTTTTCGGTTTCGTTTGCATCATTTGGAGTAGGTAGCCGTAAAGAAAACTGTCACAACTTTCAGCAAACCAAGGAGCATCGCTTCCGCTTCATGGCACTGGAACAGCTGCAAATGGCCATTGCAAGCTGTGTGCTCACAATACCAGTTCTAAATACCCTACTGGCCACAATGTGGCATTTAAGATTTTTTTTTTTGGCAAAGCCTTGCCCATTCTGGCATAGACGTAACTCATTTTGTCCACATCCGGTTTGGGTGGCTCTTTGGCCAGCCGTCGTAGATAAGCCACTATTAAATTTCAGGTTGCATTAACTGCACCAATTGGAAATATCGAACAATGCCAAGTGCCACGGACAGCTTTCCGATGGCTACCATCCATGGTAGCCGTCGTTTTATTGTTGCGCAACGTTTGAAAGACACGGCCTACAATCTTGGAGGCCTATGCCATAACGAGTGGCAATTACACCCATACATGCAGCCAAGCGAAAGAGCGACCAGCAAAGCAGCCTCAAGAAATTCATCCGCCATAACGGGCGTTTTAAGCCAACCGCAGTAGACTTAAGCCATTTGCCTTACCATTGTGTCCGTATGTCTGGCGATGCAACTTTTTGCCAATCGAAGGAGGGATAATGGTTTAGGTCAAGGGCGGATGCTGCCAGCTGGACGCCACTTGCCGTGGAGTTGGCTATTCTTGCGGAATGTGCTTTCCTGTGCTGCCTTCTCCACATCACAATTATCCGGAATCCAACTTGGCTTGCAACTCTGCGAAACTCTTTTTGAGGAAGTGTTCGTTCAATGGTTTTCTTCGAGTGTATGTGTAGTGAGCATTATGTAACACAGCCAGCTATTGTTGTGGTGGTGGTGGTGGTGGTAGTGGTGGTTGGGTTGATGGTTATGGTACGCTAGCATTGATCGTAACATTCATTGCAAGTTTTGTAATAGACGACACTACTTTTTATGGATTTTTTATTTATTTTCATTTGTTAGCTGGTCGCCTATTTTTTGTTTTTGCCTCGCTCCGCTTTGGTTGGTTTTTATTGGAAAACGTTTTATCGCATCGTGGCTCAGCGCGCATGTGCAACCACTTGGGAAAAACCAGAGCGCATTTTGGCGCACGTTCGCTGTCAGCAGATGCAGATTGTGCCACAAACCAGCAATGGGCACTGTCATTGCGACATTTCTTGCATGATGGGGAATTCAAAGCTGCTTGTTTCAGTTTCAGTTTTTGAGATATGGGTGAGAGATGTGTCCTTAAAAGATTTACCGCTTTTTCGAACCGGTTTAAATTGAGGATGCCTTGCCACGACATCCATCATATATGGCTAGGCGGCAGTAGTCCATTGTGGCAATAGCATCAGTCAAATTGGTGTTACCGTGGCAGGCTGTAAACTTTTCCTAGCGATGGCAATTAATTCGAAATGGTATTTCATTAGCCACCATTCAATTTAGTATCCCATTTTTAGAGCGCCTCTGCAAAGTGTTTTCACTAATCAACAGTTTTGACGTTTCTCGTTGGTGGGGGATCGTTTATATCTTCAGGAATAAAATTTTCAAATTTCCAAAAGGACCAATGGAAAAAAATTCTTACTGATTGGGGCCAAATGGTTATCAAATGAAAGGTGTTTAAAAGAAGAGTATGAATTTGGTATAAAGGTTTTTTTTAAGGGGACGCCGTATTTTTTGCTGCTCTTTTGATATTTCTCTTCAGTAAGGTTTGCCATTTCATGATGAAAAGATATACGAGCAAACAACTAGTCGAAATTATACAAATTTTGTACCAAAATTCGGAGTCAGTTGCCTCAACGTTAAGAGCCCTAAGTCGAAGGCTTATTTCTGGCTGAATGGCTTCGTCAATAAGCAAAATATGCGCTATCGGTCAGACAGCAATCCATACGTACTCCATGAGTCATCATTGCATCCCGAACAAATTACGATTTGGTGCGGTTTATGGGCCGGCGGCGTCAAATATTCCCTATCTACAGATCTACACACTATTGCATGCGTTTGACCCAATTGTCGAAGCACTTTTGCCACTCTGACTGAGGTATCTCCAGAACATGCATTCTGAACGTATCAACCGTTTCTTCAGGTGTCGAAAAACTTTGACCTCTCATTTTATTTTTTATGCGCGGGAATAAAAAGAAGTCATTCTGTGCCAAGTTAGGACTATACGGCGGATGACTCTTCAAATCGATGTTTTGAGTGCTCAAAAATGCAGTTGTTTCAGCCGATGTGAGAAAGCTCGCATTGTCGTGGTGAAGAGTGATCCGTCTTCGGCGGTTGGTTTTCCTGATTTCTTGGAAGACAACTGGCAAACAAATGGTTGTGTACCACTTAGAATCGACTGCTCTGCGTTGTGCCAGTGGTACGATTGCTACATGTCCAGTTTTTCTGAAAAAACAGGCGATCAATTCCTTGGAAGTGCTTCGATTCGAACTTTTGTTGGATATGGCCCATCTTGAAACACCCATACATTCGACTGCTGTTTACTTCGTGAATCATACGCGTAAATCCACGATTGATCACCTGTCACGATATCATAGACGTGTTTCAAAGCACCGCGATCGTATTTTTGGAGCATTTCTATCGACCAATTCTCACGATCCTTTTTTTGAGCAATTGACAAATTGTGTGGAATCCAAGGCGAACAAGAACTTTTTGACGGTCAAATGTTTATGCAATATTGAATGTATGCTGGTCCCACTGATGCCTAAAGTTGTCTCAATCTCACGATAGGTCACATGATGATCTTGCAATATCAGTTGGTGCACAGCATAAAGGGTTTTTGGACAAAGACTGTTTTTGGACGATCTTCACGATCTTCGTCTTGAAATGAACTACGACCTCGGTTGAATTCACCATACCATCGACAAACACTAGTCCTTGATGGAGCTTCATCGCCAAAAATTTAATTATGTTCATTGGTGCACTGTTGTTGAGTTAATCCACGTCGAAAGTTGTAAAAAATAACACCCATATTGCCCCAATCGCTAAAAATACCTAAAAAATCGTTCTACACTCTATGCCCGTCAATTGTTTCAAGTCTGGTTTCTCATCTGCAACTAAGTGCCGGAGGCTTTTAGCTGTGAAAACCGGACATTGGCATAGGAAATGTTCCAGCATCTCATCGTCTTCCTACTCTGCAGTCCTATGTGTCACGTAATATTACCAAAATCTGCATTGCCCTCCGGAGGCCACCGTAGCGCAGAGGTTAGCATGTCCGCCTATGACGCTGAACGCCTGGGTTCAAATCCTGGCGAGACCATCATAAGCGGTGGTTTTCCCCTCCTAATGCTGGCGATATTTGTAAGGTACTATGCCATGTAAAAACTTCTCCTCAAAAGAGGTGTCGCACTGCGGCACGCCGTTCGGACTCGGCTATAAAAAGGAAGTCCCTTATCATTGAGCTTAAACTTGAATCGGACTGCACTCATAGATATGTTAGAAGTTTGCCCCTGTTCCTTAATGGAATGTTCATGGGCAAATTTGCATTTGCATATTGACCTCCTTCATATTTCCCCTCAGTTATAGCCTTCCACTGTGCAGATTTCTCCATTGAATTTTCTGCATCCTCTTATCACTGATCCACTTTCAAGTCGTCTACCCTCGCGTTCCCCTTTTCTTCGATATGACTCGGCATCCAAACGATGCGGATCGTACCATTCTCAAAGAAGGCGTTTATCTCTTTCCTACACTCCAAAACTTTTCGTGATCTTACCGTTGATTGATATTCACACTGAACGTCCTCGGGTCAATCGCAACTGACGTTCTCGCACTCTTAAACCACTTCATGTATTCCCTGATCTTTGTTATGACCCGACAGCCGTAAGCAAAAATCAGTGTGTAACATGAACTACCAGATGGCAATGCCAGAGTTCCATCAATCCAAGACAGTGCTACTGGCAACAGTGCCTCGCACTCAATCTCAAGTGTCGTCTTAGGTATTCGGTCGGAAAGTTCTTCCGTTCCTTTCCAGGCCTGATATGATATGACCTGCTTCCATCTACACTCTCGTACTCTCATAGCCGCAGTAATTACCTCATGCCAACTCTGTACGTCTATAAGTTGGACATCTAGAACTGTCTCCAGTGCTCTAACATATTAAGGGTGGTTCCAATCGCCCCACCTATGGTAAGACATTATGTTATCCGAACCATTGTAACGTCCTTACGTTGCTCTTTTTCTCCGTCGCCAACCACCAAACAACCGAGACGTAAGTTCAGTGGAATCTCCTCGGAGTCAGGCCCCATTTCAAGCCTAGAGCCGTCAACAAAGTGCCCAACATCAATGAACCTACTCAGCTAGCTCCTGGATGTGACACCACCAGTTCAGTTACCTATCCCACATAACAAAGACAAATTTGCCTATGAACACTCCATAAAGGAACAGCGGGAATGCTTATCTCATATCAATTAGTGTTGTCCGATACAAGTTCAAAATCAATGATAAGGGATTTCCTTTTTATTGACGAGTACAAACGTCTTGCCGGCCTTCCTGCATATCTAGAGATGGACAATGGATAAATACCTAAAAGGTATTTACCCCGTAAATTGGGTAAATTTGGTAAATTGGGTACTCATTTATACCCAAAAGCTGGGTATTTATAATTTTGCAAATATCTTGGGTATAAAATATTTTTTCTAAACAATTTTTGATGATTTCGTATTCTTTGTATATAAACCTGATCTTTTGATCTCATAAAATCGGATTTTAGTTGTATATAGCCGCTATTTAGACCGATCTCCATACTTAAAGTCAGGAGGCGATTTCGATGAAATTAGGCACAGTGAGTTCTGGTAGACCCCTACCCATTTCTGTGAAGTGTGGTTCAGATCGGACTATTTTTGGATATAGCTGCCCTATAGAGCGACTGCCCGATCTCCTGATATAGGGTATTGCGGCCATAAAAGATCAATTTATTAGCCGAATTCGATGAAATTTGGCATTCTGGTGGATCCTTACCCAATCCTGTCAAATGCATATAGACCGATCTCCCGATATAGAGTATTGGGCCATAAAAGGAGCATTTTTCATCCGATTTGGATGAAATTTGACAGTGCGTTTTGATACTCCTCTACACCTTTATGTCGAACATCGTCCAGATCGGACCATATTTGTATATAGCTGCCATGTAAACCGATCTCCCGATATAGAGTATTGACCCCACAAAAGGAGCATTTTTCATCCGATTTTGATTGAGATTTGAAACAGTGAGTTTTGATAGACCTAAGAGCATTACATGTGCCAAAAATTCCTGAATATCGGATGATAAATGGCCACACTCTTAAAATAGTTGTATTTAGTAATCGAGTTAACATATATTTATATGGGAGCTATATCTAAATTACAACAGATTTCTTCCAACTTCAGTAGTGTTCGTCTTCAAGGCGAAAATGTCACCTGTGCCAAATGCGATCTGTACTTGGAACACAAATCACCATGGATGGACAGACAGACCAACGGACATACAGAAAAGGGGCATGGCTTAGTCGAATCAGAAAGTGATTTTGTGTCGATCGGTATGCTATTCCACGAACTTCTTTGCGAAATATTACCTCATGAAAATTATTTTAAGGCCCAAAAATAGCAACTTGGAGCAGTTCTTCCACGAATAGATCTCACAAAACATGGCTTTGAAAAAAATCTTCAAATTTTATTTCAATAAAAATACAGATTTACTCCAAATATAGAAAGTGGATGAATTCCCAAAAATGATTTGCCTGTTTTGGAACAAAACATTTGGGATGAACTTGTCTCTCTATATGTTTTTCTTATTTGTTAAGAATACCCTAAAAGTATGCTACACTTTTAGGCATTTCTTATGGTTATAGGATTTTCTTTTTGCTTTAAAGGTTGAATGGGTGGGTCAGTAACTCCCATCCATTCAAGGTTGTCATGCAAGTTACTGGTCTTGGCAGTAAGCTTAAAGAGCCTATAAGAGACATACATATATTTTGATATCGCTAAAATTTGGAATACAGTCGAATAGGGTTAATTGTACATCGTCTCATTGAAATAGACCACATTTCAATGAAACACACTCCGCTTAATCGAATAATTGAAACAATATTTCCGAATTTTGTTATTTTAATAGATCAGATTCGACTGTAGTTAGTTGTAGGAGACCTGTCGATACGCATCTGGCATGCATCATCTGCATATGATCCAAATTAGTCCATATGTCTGTAATGTTTGGATTATAAAAAGTCCATGTTGTTGGGCATCCAAAGATTGACTCGGCTGAACGAGTATAGACGATGTGGACATGATCCACAAAACCTTACCATTTTTTGTTTACGCAGAGAACCCTTGGGGACGCATTACTAAATCACTTCTACTCCGTCTACTTATAAATGGTAATCTTCGAAAGTTGCAGCCAACAATTGCAAGTGATTTCCTAGGGCTCTGGGTGATCAGGACGAAAAATGAAACTGCATTGGGTCAATTGTTAATGTTTTCTTTTTTTGTTTTATTATTTCAGATACACTTTATTATTTTTTTTTCTGTTTTTGTTGCTTATTTTGGGTTTTTTTTAGGTTTTGTTTTTTAAGAATAAATTGAATTTATTATTTGTTGTTATGTTAAATATGCATTTGTTGTTGTTGTTGTTGGTTTTATTGTTTATTTTATTTTCTTTCTGTTTTTATGTGTGTGTGTGTGTATGTGAATGTGTGTTATTTTTATTTCAGATGAAGTTCTTCTAATTGAAAAAAGAAATTGATTTACCTAAAACGAAAACAATACTCCACTATTTAACTCGCACTCCACAAGAACAATAAAAAGTGGTGATGATGTGGCTAATGATCGTAAGTCTATCTTTTTGTTATAACTAATGGTAGTGAGAATGATGATAGTTGTAGTGATGTAGATGGTAATGTAGATGTAGTAATGTAGATGGTGTTAGTGGCAATCAAAAACTCATCACATTAAGAGCAATTATTAACGAAATAAAAACATTTCAGAAATCAAATTGAACTATGTGGTGAATAAAAACAGAACAGAACACCAACGTCACAATAGGATAGCTACGTTCTTCTTCTTCATACATACGTTTGTCTGACTATAGGACTTTTACTTTGCTGTACAAGAACTTTGAAAGAAAAATTATGAATTTTTTTAAACGTTTCCTCAGGTGCAGCCATTTTTAAGTTCTTTTGGCCTATAGACCCCCACCCACTTTTTCGCATGCTTGGAATAATAAATAAATATCCTTGTGACTTTATAAAAGGAATTCATGAATCAACAAATAAAACTCTAATGGGATGTTATGCATTACGTATGTCGGTAGTTGTACGGAATGCAGACTGCAATTATAGCCTTGGATGGCCCGCTGAATTCATTTGTTCGTAGGTGTGTAAAATACCGTGTCCGCAATTGATAAAAATATTTTATGTTGAAATATTTCTAATGGAACCAACTTGGAAATCTCAATACTTCTGCAGTTTAAAACCAGAACGGAGGCAGTTAGAAATCATTGCCAGAATAATATAGTAGCAAGCACGAAATCATATGTATAGCCATATAGGAGTCTAAGAACTTTTTCTACGCGTTGCTGAGTATGTCCATAGGCGAGGTATAGCGTTGAACATTTCGTATTTCATTACGTTTTATACCCACCACCACAGAATAGGGGTATACCATTCCTCGAAATATGCATTTCTCGAAATAGTCATTCCTCGAAATATTGATCAATTCCTCGAAATATTGATCTGCGACCCTAAAAGTGTTTTTATTCTTGATCGTCTTGATATTCTTAATAGACCTAACCAAGTTCGTCCGCCCGTCTGTGAAAATTACGATAGTGGTCGAACGAATATGGATAACCGCTTAAAATTTTGCACAGACACTTCTTACTGATGTAGGTCGTAGGGGATTACAAATGGGCCATTTCAGTTGAGATGTGGATATGACTGCCATAAAAATGATCCTTCGATTTGACTTGACAACGTAATCAATTATACTCCGAATTGGCAAAAAATTTTGTATGTACTTTTTTCATGACTTCTGCAACCGTGGTAAGTATGGTTTAAATCGGTCTATAACCTGATATAGCTCCCATTTAAAACCGGTCTCCTGATTTGAAAGCCTCAATACTTAACCGATTTTTTCTGAAATTTAGCACGAAGTATTCTGTTATGAATTGCAATAACTGTACCAAATATGGAGGCCACCGTAGCGCAGAGGTTAGCATGCCCGCCTGGGTTCGAATCCTGGCGAGACCATCAGAAAAAAAATTTCAGCGGTGGTTTTCCCCTCCTAATGCTGGCAACATTTGTGTGGTACTAAGCCATGTAAAACTTCTCTCCAAAGAGGTGTCACACTGCGGCACGCCGTTCGGACTCGGCTATAAAAAGGGGCCCCTTATCATTGAGCTTAAAGTAGAATCGGACTGCACACATTGATATGTGAGAAGTTTGCCCCTGTTCCTTAGTGTAATGTTCATGGACAAAATTTGCATTTGTACCAAATATGATCTGAATCGGTGTATAACCTGATAAGACTTCCATATAAATCGATCTCCCGATTTGAGATTTAGAGCCCCTGGTAGCCGCAGTTGTTGTCTGATTTGGCTATAATTTTGTGGCTTTCAACATCCGCGGAAGGTTTGGTCAAAATCGGCCAATAACCTGATATAGTTACCATATAAACCGATCTCGCGATTAGTCTTCGACGGTCCCAAGAAATTCCAAATTTTGGTCTGATTTGGCAAAAACTTAGTGATTCATTTGTGTAAAATTTGTAGTAGAATCTCGACCCAGCTGCATTTTGAATGTTTTTTGCTTGTTTTCTGCAAAATTCACATTTGACTGTACAAAAATGGGTAGAAAGCGAATGGCATAGCTTTCAGGGAAAGTGTGAAATATTTGCAAATGTTGATTTGTTAACAAGTCCGACTATACCGAAGGCCACCGTAGCGGAGGCCACCGTAGCGCAGAGGTTAGCATGTCCGCCTGGGTTCGAATCCAGGCAAGACCATCTGAAAAAATGTGCAGCGGTGGTTTTCCCCTCCTAATGCTGGCAACATTTGAGAGTTACTATGTCATGTAAATCTTCTCTCCAAAGAGGTGTCGCACTGCGGCACGCCGTTCGGACTCGGATATAAACCACAATCGGACTGCACTCATTGATATGTGAGAAGTTTCCCCCTGTTCCTTAGTGGAATATTCATGGGCAAAATTTGCAATTTTTAATATACCGAACACTAGGTATCGAATTCTGGCGAGAACATTAGAAAACATTTTCATTGGTGGTTATCCCCTTTGTATTTGGAGGAATTCATCAGTGTTACACTTCTCTACAAAGAGGTGGAGCTTTGCTGCACGCCATTCGAGGTCCCTTATCAATGAGCTTAAACTTGAATCGAACCGCACTCACAGACATGAGAAAAGTGTTCCCACTGTTCCTTACTGGAAAATTTATGGTAAAACTTATTTGCAATTTTTAGACTCCTGATATTGTATATAAATTTTATGAAGAAGAGAGATGGACAGACAGTATGTTACTTGTGCTTTAAAGAATACAAGACAATATTGACGAACTACCCTTTTACATGCAATTAAAAACTGATTGAACATTGGACTGGTGTTAGCAAAAATGTTTGGAAATTCATAGCGATTGAAAAATTGGAATGAGTAGGAACAAAGATTGTCCATAGGTGCTTCTATGCCAGAAATGAGATGATATTGTCATGATGCTTTTGTTCGTCTGTCTGTAAGATGAAAGCAGTCTTCTTTCTGTCAGCGTATTGTTACTGTTTGCAAACAGTTTGGAACTTCTGATAGCCCTTTAGGTGTAAAAAGAGAGGTTTGTTAACCCCTAACGTTCATGAATAATGGGGAAATGTTTCATCTTCTTGAGATGCAATGTAATGAAACTTTTGTCCTTGCGTCGAATCAGTCTATTTGTTGTCGTCGTTTTATGTCTACTTTCCACAGTAGTGAATGAATGAATGAATACATGCCTGAGTGTACCGAGGATTAGTTGAAAGAGTTGGACAGTGTTTGGTTGTGGTTCATATGCAAAAGATTCGTGGGATGAATGCGTGGATTATGGTATGGTTGTTGTATGGTCTAATAATGGCTTTGACTGACTGTTCTGCTGTTGTGTTTTGTTGTTGTTGTTTCTCTTTAGGGATTGTTTTTATATATCAGCTTTGGTTTTTTTCTTTTGTTTTGTTTTTTTAGGGGATATTCTCTTTTTGTTTCTGGTTTTCTGGTTTTCTTGTCATCATTAATAATAAAAGGCAAAATATTGTTTTTCTTTTATTTTTATGTTGTTTTCCATTTTCATTCTTTTTAATTATTATTGAAAAATGTTTCATTGTTTTCTTAAATGGGGGTTCTGAATATATTTCAGCGTGCATTATACCTTCAACTCCTCTACAATCCTACTTCTACTACCGTTTGTTTCTTACATATATGTAACATAATATTCCATTTTACTTCTGTTTACTGCATAAATTGTTTTAATAGATTTTCACTTTTCTGTGTTTTCTTGGTTGCTTCTTTTTTCTTCCTTTTTGTATGTATAATCCAGTTTTTTTTGTTTTGTTTTGTTTTTGTTTTAATGGTATATAATAATAATAATAATAATAATAATAATGATGATAATAATAATAGTGATAATAATAATAATAATAATCGTAATAATAATCAGAATAATGCTAATTAAAAAAGTATTAACCATTTTGTTTTGTTTTCTTTTGTTTCATCCTCTTGTTATTAATTTTTACTAAAAACTTAAAAATAGATTTGTTTAACAATAATATATGTATATATACTACATATATGTATGTATATATAAATATATTTCTATATATATATATAAATTGTAATAATTCTTTTATTTCATTACTTTTCATCTCTCATCTTTTATTCTCTTTTGTTTTGTTGTTGTTTTAATAATAACATATGTATGTGTGAATGTATGTATATGCGCTTGTGTGTATTGTATATGTATATGTGTAGGTGTATGTGTGTGAGTGTGAATGTCTGGAGTCCACAGTGAAAAGCCACACAGTATTCGAGGATGTTTATCATCTTCTTCTCCTTTTTCCACCATCATTCGCAACTGTAGCAAAACATTATCGATATGGTATCACTGTGTGACATTTGTTTTGCACCTGCCTTCGAAGGACCGGCCAAGTTTTAAGAACAAATTGAGTTAGTTTTATACATTCAGCATTACAATCTTTGATACGTGGATCTCTCAATAGGAAATCTATGGAAAATCCTTCTTAATTTATTGGAAATATACAGCTTTTTCTTGGAGAAAATAGGAATATTGTTCTACTGTGATAGGTATGAATATTAAATGGAGTCTTTTACAATCATAAAGATTGTTAGTCCAACCCTTATGCTCACTTTCGGTAGCAACAGATTGAAACATTTCGCATTTAGGAGTTATTCATCAAAATGTTCTGATCCTTACTATGCATCTCTTATCTATTGACGAGTTACATGGGCTAGACAGGTTGCTCTAACTAATCTCTCAAAATTTATTTGCATTCAAAGTGGAGCAGCAACAAAATGATTAGAACTCGGTCGATATGATAACAGTTGTGGAAACATCTGTAAGTTCTAGCCACTAGCATTTACATTAAGACTCTGCAAAATTCACTTCTTTTGTGATTTGAGCATGGAAATGGTGAATTCATCCTTCAAATGCTATAGCGAACAAGCTAATCGTAAACCAACCAACCAGAGAATTTCGGCTATCAAATGTTAAATAAACTACACCATATTTTAATAATTTCCGAATTAAGATCTTGAATTATATTTTATGGGCATATCAAAACTGTTTATTGAAGAAAATTAATGACTTGAATATTTTCGAAAGGCATTTTCGGAATGAAATTTCAAATATTGTAATGAAGTGTAATATTTTATTAATGTATAACTTCATATTGGTTATGGTTTGCTTATTTTTGGTAGCTAGGTAGCAAAGATAGGTAGCGGAAGAACTTTGGAAACTAGTTAAGCTGTGCCTATTTATCTCTCGAAATGAGAAATCTTTGATTTCCAAAGCGTTGTACAGTCTAGCTTTTAAAACAGTCGCTCTGTGGATTATTTGAAAGGTTTTCCTCTTTACCAAAAAAGCATAATTTCTTCTTCTTCTTCGATCCATAATATGCTACGTTTTTTAACATAAAACTCATGTCGCACTTACATCTACATTCCACATTGTAAAATGCATTGAATTGAATAAGGATTTTGAACAAGTGCTGCCGACAGGCAAATAAATATTTAGGCTAGAAAATCAAACAAAATATCAAAAATTTTTATGGAGCTTTCCCCTGGGGAATCACTTGAGAGGCCCCTAATCGTTCACAACATGTTGAATGGTCATTGCCATTAAGGATCACACTATTCTTCAGTTTACTCTTTCTACTACTCGGAATGTTGGTTGAAAGAAAACTAGTCCAGTTTCAATGGCCATACTTAAATCCAAAAATTTCCATGTATTAACATGGAAACAATCGGAAATTTGTATTTTTAAAACCACTTTCAACCACACATTTTCTGCACTGTTGTGACATGAATGAATCGATGAAGTTGTTTTGCTGCTATTGTGGCCACATATTTGTGGTGGGAGAGCAATCCTTTTTCAGCAATGATTCTGGGTGATCCCGGTGCGTAGACGCGATTGCAGAAGGGATCGAATAATATTATGTGAGGCATCTTCTAGTATGATCTCATCCTGCAGAACTTTTAACCCAGACAACGCGTGTTTGTCAATGTAACTTCCTGTAGCAAATCTTCTGTGGTGTAGCTTAATGTATATTTTTATTTGGCAGATTTCCTTTATATACCTACATCAAAGCTGCATTAGGTTTTGTGAATATGGGCATAGGTTTCTTGCATTTGGACTTCGATAAGTCGCGATACGTGACCACCTGCGTAAACGTTCAAATATCCCAATCTTTGACAATGATTCGTTTTCTGTATAAGAAACGATGGGAAGAGCGAGATTTTTAAATTCGAAAAGTTGTTATGTTCGCCTCGTTAGTGGCACAGACAAAAGAGACCACAAATAAAAAGAAGAAATACCTGCTAAAAGATGTTTCCTTGGCAAAATATACTCACAATAACTCGAAATAAGTTCAAAAGCTCAGCCACCACTCGCCTTACAGAAATATGTTTATTAGGGCGATGACTTTTTGGGTTTTTGAGTTCACAAAAATTATTTCCTGTTGCACGAATGAAAGAACTTTTGCCTATTAATGACTAAAAAAGATTTATTCCATTTAAATATTGAAAAAGGTCGCGCACAAACCACTTTGAAATGAATTTTTTTTAAATCGTTTATGCGTGAGGTTTTTTTCGAATCACCTTACATGTATGGTTTTGTCTAATCTTAAATAAAAACTCATCCAAATTTGTTACAGGAATATGAGGTTGTAAAAAAGCCATTATCCTAAGTTCTATGCCAGACATTGATGCTGCTGTGCTGTTTCAAAGTTCTGTTATAAGCATAGGCATTTTTATTGATAGACAAGGCAGTAGACAAGGAGATGAATTTGTAGATGTAATCTGTGGTCGAATCTGTCATGTAGTCTGAATTGAGAGCATTATCTGCTTTGATGGGGAACATCAGTTTGACGCATGAACCACAGTTTGAACTTTGAAGTGTATTTTCCCAAGAGATACAGGGGCCACAATTACTGTTACCGTGATCATCCCCATCCACTGAAACTAAGCAGGTGCATTTGCGTTGCCACATTGCCGGCATTACGTCAAAATGTATTCTCCGGAATGGGAATACGTGTGCTCAGCTTAGCACTGCCAATTTGTCATTGAAAATATTGCACAAAGGATGCTTAAGCACATAACATGGTCACAATGATTCTTCGGTTGTCTTCAATTCGAGTTGAAGTTATGAATCTTATTAACATCTGTATGGACGTGCAAAACATTAAGAAAACATTCTTGATCACATTTTAGGGTTATTTGAAATTGACCTTTGAACAGTCAGAGCACATGATTCTTTTCGAAATGGTGAGTACAACTAAGGTTCTTGGGACTTTTTTCTTTAAGAACAGGGCTTTTGGAGTCCACGCGGAACTTTAGCAACACAAAGTCTGCCATTCAAAAAAAGGATAGGGTCTCAGAGAGTGACTATACAGGTAGCCAGTGCAACTGCAAGAACATACGGCCTTACCTTTAGAAATGATTTTGTGTTTTTCTTATTTTGTAATTGGGAAACATTAAAGCCGATGGTTAACAGTTTAAAAAATCACGTTCACTTCAATTTTTCGGAAAAACTAATTGCCGCAGAGTCACACCTCATGATACACAGAAAAAAATATTACGAAGACTCCTTAGACTAAATTTCTAGACGAAATTCTATGATCCAGATATGCATATTAAAGGCGTACGATCTTCTTAAGCATCGATCTAATGATAACATATTCGTTATAAATGTGTCTCTGTTGCATGTAATTCACAGAGTTGCTGCAATAAAAATTTATTAATTACCGTTAGTCTATGTCGGCAGCTAGATCAAAACTCGCCTTGCTACTCTTTATTTTATAATTCGGGAAACAATACTTTCCGCTGCATTTTAAGGAGTGATCATAAACCTCAAATTCGTATTCCAGCAGTTTTACATAATAAAACATTTGCATATTTTCAATGTTTTCAATCAACTTAATTGATCCAATTAAAACATTAATTGGATATTTCGTAAATTTCAATCATCTTTTTAATTGAATCAATTAAAAAATTAATTGAAATTTTCAATACTTTTTTAATTGAAAAATTTTTCCATCACCTTTTTCAAAAACTGTGATTGATCTTATCATCTATGTGATTGAAGCAATTTAAATTAAAAAATTAATTGGATCAATTAATTTCGTGATTGAAACCGATTTTGTTTCTGTTTAGAGAACTCTTGCATGGGTGAAATACTCATAAAAGTCGCTAGTAACGGGGTGTACGGTGGAAAGACCTTCGTTTGAATATGTCTTGATGTTCTGGCCGGGACATCGACACAATCACAGTTGAGCGTCATACACGAGCATACGCCACGGCGACTCTCAATATAAGCAACTGCTCAAAATTTAGTAAAATTTACATTTTTTTCTCTTTATATTGGATTTTAAGTCTCGCTTTTGAGCACAAGTGTCAAATGCTGTGTTGTTGTTGGAAAATGTGTGAAAGGGAAAATGTTCTTCATTCTGATTTGAAAAAGGAACGTTCAGGCATACCGAGGGCTTCCACTGTGCCAGTGTGAGCAATAAATCGGAACGGGGAAAGGTACATAGAATGTGGTGATAGGATTGGGATTTAAAATTGGTATCCGTTTAACTCACAGTATTTGTGTGTGTGTGTGTGTGTGTGTGGTGAGGAAAGGTTAGTATGTCGAACTCTGTGATCGTTTGCTCGTCATCGATTAATCGATCAATCAATTAATTGTTAATTGATATTATGTTAAAGGATAATTATGCAAACTTTTGTTGGTTGGTTGGTTGTTTGCTTGCTTGTTTGTTTGTTTGTTTGTTTTTTTTTACATATACATTGTAAATGTAAATATATATATATGTGTATGTATATATATGTAATGTATGTATATATATATATATATATATATGTATATAATATTAATTTAAATATGTATATATTTTTTGTTTTGTTTTTATTAATAAATTTGATTTAAACTAATCTTGTTTTTTGTTGTTTTTTGTATTAAGGCCAAAAATGTAATGTAAAAATGAAACTAAAAACAGCAATAATCAATGAAAAATAAAAACAAAAGAGAAATAAGAAGAACACAAAAGTCTCTTGGAAAAAATTTACTTCTAAAATTCTAAATTTTAACGTTTTTTGTTGGTTGTTGTTGATGTTGTATCCCTTTCACAATTTTTGTTGTTGTTTTTTTTTTTGCTTAGATTGGTAAATAAATGTATGCATGTTCGTTTGTTGTTTGCATGTGGGCGTGTGACGTGGTGTGGTGTGTGTGTGTGTGTGTGTGGCGTATCAGTGAATGTGTGTGAAGTTTCATTGTGGATGCATTTAATGCCGAGGTGAAGAAAAGAAAGGAGAAAAAACAACTCAAACTGTCCGCAAGCCGCTTGGAAAGATGCGTCATTGGGGTAAAAATCTGCTCAGCTGCAACAGCCTTGATGCCATCACAAAATGGCATCTCATATCCAACCCATTCTCATTCTCCCCCGCTCAAAACTTCTAACAGAACTTTGTTAATAACAACAAAGAAATTTTAACTACGTTTTTTATTTCAAATATGGTCATCCTTCTCTGGCAATCGGAAAATTTTAAGTACATTTTTGATTTGATCATGGGCCACTACTATGCCGCCCACTACCACTTCACAGGCGTCATTGCTCATCGTCATTGACTGTGAGTGGGTCAAAGGATTGGGCCTCAGCAGTGGGAAAGGTGCCTTTGCGCCTGAAAGATTTTTGTGTTTGCAATATTGAGGAACTTCAACGTAACCAGGTGCAAGCCGTGCGTCCCTTTTCGTCTAGACTTCCAAGGAGGCAGGAAGGAATGTATCATCTCATCAGTCTGTGTAGAATTTGGGAAATGGCGTGACATGCGTGATCTAAAATAAAGGCGGGCACTGGCGGCATTTGGGCTTGTTGGTTTGGAAAATGACCTCCGGCCTTTTCAAAGGTTTTTTATTCGAGACTATCTAGCTGGAGGTCAAGTTTTGGCTGCTAATCAGGGGGCAAAAAAGAGAATGAAAGGCAGAGAGTGGGGTACCGAAAGCGGTGTGGATTGGTCGGTCTTAGAAGAGCAGTTGTGGCTGTGTGGTGGTGTTGTGGTGTTGTGGTGTTGCGGGGGAACCACCGGACACGGTGTGGAAGTATGTGTATGCATGTGTGTGTCTGTGTGTCTGTCTGTCGGTGTGTAATAACGGGCTACCATTATCGATCAAATGAGCTGTTGTTGTTTGTTTTTGCTATGGAAATGTAGAATTTCCTGTTGCCAATGTCGTCGATGGTGTTGATGGTGGCGTCGCCTTCTAAGACCTATGACGTTGTTAAGACTGCTGTTGCTGTGTTGTGGCTGTGGCTGTGGCCAACGAGGCGTGGTGTTCCGTCAGTGACGTCTGCGGGACATCTATGAGAGCTGTGGATGCTGTTGCTGCTGATACAGATTCGGCTGCTGCTGCTAGGCTGCTGTTGTTTGCTGATGTTGTTGTTGTGGTTGCTGCAGTGGTGGTATCTTCGTACACCTGTTGCTGTTATGTGAGATCCTGGGGTGAGTCTATGGAAAAGAGTTCCTTGTATAGGGCAGGGAACACAACGCTCGGATGCTGTTGCTTGAATTTACTCAGGGCCTCCATATGCAGTATGGAGATGTCACTGAAAAACCACCATTCGGAAAAAAAATTAAAAATAGGAAAAGGATTTTCAAATAAAAAAAGAAAAACCACAAGAAAATCTCATGGACTTCATACCGGAAATTGGGAATATTATTGAGTAATGTATCAAGAACCGTCACATCGCCCTTGAGAGGTGCATGATTGGCCTCAAGCTCCTGCCTTATTGCATTCATACTTAAGTTGAAAAGCCTCTGGATTTCCGTGTTGCCACGCACACCATTGCGTTCTGTAAAAAGAAAACAACCACATTTAAAGGGAGCCCTTTTTTTATGGGTGGCAGCGATGCTACAGCATACCTGGCCAGAGCAGGACCAGACTTTGATACAGAGCCAATTCAGTTTCAGTCAGTTTTAGTTCGGCTATGGACTTAGCCGTTTGGAAAATTCGCGACACCAGGCGCATTTCCTCAGAGTCGGATGTGTAGAAGGCTTCTTGCGGCAGCATTACATCGCCATACAGGACCGCATTCTGTGAGAGATCCAATAGACGCGACATCCGCACAATCGCCAGCTCAAATGATCCGGTCTTCAGCAAAAGAATCTAAACGCGTGTGTTGGGAGAAAGAGAGAGAGGGGAGGGGAAAAAGTATTACAAAATTGCAAGTAACTTTGGATGGGGGGGGGGGGGCGATGTTCCAATTGTCACCTGATCATCCTGACTTAGACGCATGAAGCCTGGTATCAATTTGGCAAATTCGATGATGTTTTGTATCATTTGAGTTAGCTTTTCCGCACAGTCCAGCCACAGTTCCTGTTGGCCCAGATTCTTATAGTAAAGTATTCTTGAGATATCCTGCAAGCGATGAGTAAGAACACTTAGCATGGCAGAGTCTTTGATGTGCAAGTCTTACCTGGGGTTTTCTAAACATTTCATGCACCACCTCCAGTTTGGTATTGGTATTCGCATGCGCTTCCGCCAAGGTCTTAATGAGAACGTCGTTAATGTCGCCATCTGCTGTGAGCGGGGTTATAAACAAAAGCAGAGCAAAAGAGAAAGAGAGAGAGAGAGCAAGAGACAATAAAAAAGGGAGGGAGAAGAGCAAATTTGTTATTAGATCATTTGAGTTTGTGTGTGTGTGTGTGTGTGTGTGTGTGTTTGTGTTTGAGTGTATGGGTTAGCTGCGGCCCAAAGGATCGTCGGTGGTGCGATCCCCAGGACCCTAGCTGGTCGAGACATTTATTCAGACTTTCTGATCCGAATCTAATGATGATCTGTATGACAAGGTTTGAGATGAATTCGAATTTTCGACTTTCAGAAAAGACTCTGAGGGCGAGTGTGAGAATGAAATGCACTGATTTGGTTTTAATTGTTATACTACCATGACTGATAAATTCGGGATCCATCATTGTACTTCGTGGCTCGTATGTGGTACTGTCCACATAGTCGGCTGAAATATCATAGGCCATTGTCTGCTGAGGCGTCACCGACGCTGAATAGCCATACGGACTGCCATAGCTGACTTCATTGCTTGAGTAGCCATATCTGAAATGGAAACGGCCAGCATTCGATTATTTTGGGGTGTTTGGGTGTTGTTGGGGGCTGGCGCCATCTATTTACTTACCCATTGTAACTGTGATGTAGTTGATCGCTACTCGATGGCGTTTGTGTATCAAATACCGAACTGTCGGGCGCGGCATCACTCTGTGCTCGCATCTGGGCTCGATGAAATCTCACCTCATCCTCGACCTTTTCTCTTTGTTTCTTAGACATTCTACCAAATTTTACAGCTGAAAAGTAAGACGGAAGGACGAAATAAAGCATGAAGCAGTTGTAGTGGGCAATTCAATCACCCTCCCATCACTCACCATCTCTGCTCATTCCCAATTTGAGGCACTTTTGCAGTCTACAATATTGACACCGATTGCGGTTAACACGATCGACAACGCATTGCTTGTTACGGGGACACTGATAATTCACAACAGAACTCTGCGAGCGTCGAAAGAAACCTTTGCAGCCCTCACATGTTATGACTCCGTAATGAACACCCGATGACTTGTCTCCACAAACTTTGCAGGGGATAATTTCAATTTGAGCTGAAAGCACAAAAAAAAACTCATTTATAAAAAAACTTCAAATAATTTGAGCTAAACGCTATAGTAAGGATATTACGTCTCTTTAAGGAAATAGTCAACACAATCAAATGTCGATGTCGCAAAACATCCCCATTTTGGGTTGGGGATATTGCTAATCCAATTCAATTACAAACTACCCTCAACGTCACCAAGTGATTCCATAAGATCACTATGGCTGCTAGAGGGTCTAACAGAGAGCCATGTTTAAAGTTCCAAAACTCATTCAATGACCAAAATAAATCAGATCGAATATATCTAAGAAGAAGTAAGGAAAGGCAAAAGTTGCATAATACTCAAAACCATCGAATCCGCCTAAAACGTCGAGGCAAATACGAGGTCTTATCAAATGGAATATGAAATTTTGTTATGATCAGACCTACACTGTGATTACTGCAGTCTTTAAAGTGCATAACGGATAAACGATGTTGACAAGAGCTACATATATCGAAATCTGATCCTATTCTGATGAAGTAACCATCGGGCCGGATCCCTGTAGCGACTACGGCCTTCTAAGGTCATAGCGGATGAAATATATATAGGGGAGCTACATCTAAATTTGAACCGATTTTGATGAAATTTTGCACACGTATCGAGACGTCAAATTAAACATGTCATGCTAATTGTTTTAAAGGCCAGACCATAGCCTCAGTTAACCCAAATATTTAGTTGGATATCCCTTTCACAACTAACATTTAAAAACGAACCTGGGAGATATTTAACCAAAATCCTTGTACATTTAAGAACAACTCTTCCGAATTTTGACTTTTTTTCTCCCCAAAACTATCTCTACAACTTTCAATAAATCTATATTTTTAGCAAAAAAAAACCCAGGGTTTAATGCTTTGATGGCATTTTCTTCTATTACTTCTTTATGCAATTTTTACCGTTTATAACATCTCTATAAAGAATACTTCTCCGTAAGGAAGTTTTTTTAAAGTGCAAGTTGATTTTCTCACCATACCTAATATTTCTATAACGAATTTTTGGCAAACTTTGTTTTTTTTTTTGAAGTTAACACAAAAAAGAGGAACTGATCAAAACTTATTCAATGTTGATCAACACGACCTCACAGACAGCCACGAAAAAAATTGCTGTTAAATACGCTGCACTTTCAATGGCCACTACCACTGCCTAGTTTCTCGTATACACCAAACAATGATTTGTGTTTGCTTTGCGTGTTCAAAAACAAACGAAACTGTGGTGCATAAGGAATAATGTCAGTTTAAAACAGTGATGGGCAAACACACACACACATTATTCCAGATGAATGGACACGTATGGAAGGACTTATGTATATGCTTATATGCCCATGGGCTGGCAAATACTATGCATATGTGTTATGGTGCCCACCACTGGTTTAAAATATTTTTTTTTTATAGTGGTCGGACGACTGATTTGGAAATTCCAAATAAAACAGGAATAATGCCAGTTAAAGACAAGTAAAAACGTATTAAGTTATTGGATATTGGACCCGCCACCATGTATAAATTAACCTTCCTCTTTTATAACAACTCCACTACCATATCCAAAGTAACATGCAAATGGGGGCTGCTCTGGATCATATTTGATTTAGGTTCGAAAACTCTTATACAAGTCACACTTTCGGCGAACTCGGGCAATAAATCCGCTTTTTATGACATTTATACCCTAAATTGGAAGATCGGTCTATATGGCAGCTATATCTAAATATAATCCGATATGGACCATATGCTGGTCGGATGACGGGAGGTTTAATACAAGTCACCTTGTCAAATTTCAGCGAAATTGGGTAATAAATGTAGCTTTTATGGGCTTAAGACCCTTAATCAGCAGATCGGTCGTTATGGCAGCTATATCCGAATAAAGACCGATCTGAACCACATTTGAGTCTGATATTGGGAGGCTTTAATCAACTCACTATTTCAAATTTCAGCGAAATCGGATAATAATTGCGACTTTTATGGGCTAAAGACCCTAAACCGGCAGATCGGTCTATATGACAATTATATCTATATATGGTCCGATCTGAACCATATTTGAGTCGGATATCGGGAGGCTAAAAAACAACTCATCAAAATCGGAAGTGAGCCTGTTACGGGATTAAGACCCAAAACGAGCATATCGGTCTATATGACAGCTATATCCAAATATAATCCGATGTGGGCCATTCAATGCCTTAACCTGCTTTTAGAAGAAATACGAGCCTGTGCAAAATTTCAACTCAATATGTCAATTTTTAAAGACTGTAGCGTGACTACAATTGACGGTTATCGTTTAATCGTTTATTTTGTAGGGTCGGAAATGGATTTTCGTTGTTGCAAACGGAATGACTAAATGAATATACCCCCTATTCTATGGTAGTGGGTATAATAAGTGGTGTAGTGAGTGGACGACACACAAAAAAATGGCAAAACGTAGAAGTTTATCTATTGAAGATAAGTGCTGTATTATATCCAAAGTTGATGAATGCTCTAAAAAAAGAAAATGTGTCCGAAGAATTTCTAACTTCGGCTATAGCAAACGCGTTCCCGAATTGCCTTCAATTTACACACGTCGCACAGTGGGAGAAATTCGAAAAAAATGGTAAACAAGTAAGAGCGTACTAAGTTCGGCTGGACCGAGTCTTATATACCCTCCACCATGGATCGCAATTGTCGAATTCTTTGCGCGGTATCTCTTTTTAGGCAAGCAAAGAATAATGAATAAGAACTGTTATGCTATTGGAGCTATATAAAGTTAAAGTCCGATTCGGACCAGTAATGAATGGAATACTGAACATTGTAGAAGTCATTGTCTAATATTTCAGTACATTCGGATAAGAATCGGGTCTTGTAGGGGCTCAAGACCCAAAATCGGGAGATCGGTTTATATGGGAGCTCTATCAAGCTATAGATCGATAAAGACCATATTAGATACGTATATTGAAAGTCATGGGAGAAGCCGTTGTAAAAAAATTCTGTCAAATCGGAAGAGAATTGCGCCCTCTAGAGGCTCAAGAAGTCAAGATCCCAGTTCGGTTAATATGGCACCTATATCAGGTTATGTACCAATTTGCGCCATACTAAGCACTGTTGTTGAAAGTCATTACAAAACACCTCAAGGAAAATTTCAGCCAAATCGGGTGAGAATTGCGCCCTCTAGCGGCTCAAGAAGTCAAGATTCAAGATCGGTTTATATGACAGCTATATTAAGTTATGGATCGATTTAAAGCACACTTAGCACAGTTGTTGAAAGTCATAACTTAGCACGTCGTGCAAAATTTCAGCCAAATAGGACAAGAATTGTGCTATCTAGTGACTTAAGAAGTCAAGATCCAAGATCGGTTTATATGGCAGCTATATCAAAACATGTACCAATATAGCCCATTTACAATCCCAACCGACCTACACTAATAAGAAATATTTTTGCAAAATTTTAAGCGACTACCTTCACTCCTTCGAAATTTAGCGTGCTTTCAACAGATGGACGGACGGACACACGGACAGACAGACGGACGGACATGGCTAGATCGCCTTAAAATGTCATGACGATCAAGAATATATATATTTTATGGGGTCTTAGATGAATATTTCGAGGTGTTACAAACAGAATGACGAAATTAGTATACCCCCATCCTATGGTGGAGGGTATAAAAACGTCCGATAAAACGGACACTTTGCACTAATGGGATAAGGTGCCCATTTTAGTTTACGGCATACCAAACTTCTTACGCAAATCGATATGCGCACAAAAGTTATTGAATTTGGTATATGTATCACCTCTCCAATTGCATGCCACTGTGCGACTGCATTGATGAGTTGCTTCATTGGTGTTTCTGTGTAGATAAGTTTGCGTTAGTCTAGTCCAGTGGTGGTTAAGTACACACATAATATTGCACATTATTCGGTTGCAGCACAAGAACATAAGCCTATGGGTTTGAAAAAAGTGTATGCATGTGAAATGTTTTCTCTTAAAAAATAGAAATTGTAAATTACAACCGTCTTTATCATTCAAATGGGTACAATAGAATGAGAAAGCGTTTGTCATGGATATGTGTTATCCTGGCCACACTTTCCCACCTTCATTATTTCTTTTACATGATAAAATGTCCTCACTCATTCTCTGTCGTTACTTTAAAGAAATTCAACTATGTATTTACGAATTTCATCAATTTTTGCAAGATGAAATGGAAATGCCATATAAGCAAACATCTACAAATATTCATCAACGCCGCACTCATACACACACATGCATGGAATGGCGGTATGGCTGTGCGTGTGTTGATGTAAAAGAAAGAACTGACGAACAAAACATTCGAACATTCATACTTTTTACAATCTCAGCAAAAAAAAAAGCAAAACATTTTCGTTCAAGAAGAAATTTTGTTTCGCTGGTGTAAACGTGACAGATGATGAGTGCGAACGAATGTGTGTGTGTGTGCGCGCCTCTGTATGCAAGTATGAATGTGTGTACAAGTGTCGTTGAACTTTTACTCGGAATAATATCCATATCATCGCTAAATGAACAAACAACAACGACACCAGCAACAACTACAACAACAATCGCAAGCCCCCCATATACATTTCATTCTTGTTGTTGACGCCGAGGAAAAACCTGAACGAAACGCCAACAACAACCAACGCCACAGCAGCTACAGCAACAAAGGCCTCACACAGCCGTCAACGTCAAAGAAAGCACGCAGAAGAAGAAGAATTTACAATATTACATGATATTTCATAACAGTACTGCCTGCCGCCAATGCTCTTTGCCATGGGGGAAATTTCTCTTTGCTTCGGTGTGTTTGCTCTTTCTGTCTTTCTCTCACACATACACATTCATAGAGGCCATCTTTGGCAGAGACAATTCTCTTTTGCCTGCATTCAAGAATTTATGTTGCCCCAAAAAAGAGAATGCTCTTCGAAGAGAACTATGAGAGTTCTGAGTAGGCATGAGAAACTGGTTGGCCGCTAGAGGCTCCACCAGCTGGTTAATCTCTCAACGCGGAATTATTATCGCATAACAGCTCTTGGGCAGAATGAACGATTCAATGGATAGATGGTGTATGGATGCGTGGATGGCAACATGGATGTGTGTATGATTGATTGACTGATTACGTTGTGGATGGTTTTTGTTGCGTTCGAATAGAATTTTGTGTTTTGTTGTTTATCTATTGATGTAGTTGTTGTTATTGTTCCCATTGTTTGCAATTGAAAGGCAAAGCAGCCTGCAGTTGAAATGCACAATCTGCCAAATTATAGGAAAATCCTTTACTTAACCGAAAAAAGGGCGAATTTTAGAATAATGTTTAGATCCCATACGGGTAGGTAGGTACATATGTATGTTGTGTCGTTTGTAATACAAAAGCCCCATAGCATCAGACCTTTATCCAAGGGACTTAAATGAGTACTGAGTCAATAAAATGGCATTCCTTGAAATCGAACATAAATGTGACTGAAGTTCAAATCTTATTTTCAAACAGCCGTATTCACAAAAATTTACCAATGAAGCATTAAAGTGCACAATAGTTATAAAACGGTTATTGTACAATAAACCCAAAGTGACATTTCGTATGCAAAAACCTACAACTTTTGCATACGAAAGTGCGATTCTTTATTCTACTTTGATAACGTTATAGAGCTAGTGCCGAAAAAATCGTTACTGCATCGGGAAATATTTTAATATATAGTATTATTATTTTGCGAGTGTATGCAGAAATTATCATAAGTGAGATTATTATTTGGTTAAAGGCGGTCAGATCCTACAATAACCTATGCTCACTGAAGAACGCTTTTTTAAACCCTTAAAGGTTTGTGAATACGGTTTTTGGTGCAAATACCTATAAAGCCTCAATAATTTTTTGTGAATAGGGCTAAAAGCATGTAATCGCACAATATACAATAAAAAGGATAGAAGGAGACTTGCATTCCAAGAATTTTGCGAATTCAACTTGAATTTATGTTCCGGTAATCGGAAATCGCAAAAATGTTCCGGTTTAAAATCGCTCGGAATTGCCTCTGCGATCTGAAAATAAATGCACTAATTTCTGGATCATTTTCAAACCTTTTTCAAAAGACCAAAATCACAGAAAAAATTATCACGATTTTTTTTTTACTTAAAGATAAATTGGAAATAAAAACATTCTCAATTAAAATATTAATTGAATTGAAATGAATTGATGAATTTTTAATTAAATCTGAGTTTTGTTTTCAATTACGATCGTCCGGGAAATTTACGCAATTCTCTATTAAAAAATTAATTGATTAAATAATCTTTTTAATAGAATTTAAACTTTTTTTCAATTACGTCGTGATTGAAACTTTTACCGTTGTGAATTAAAAAATTAATTGATTCATTATTTTCAATTGAAACTTTTTTCAATTACTATTGTGTTGAAATATTTTCATTTTCAATGTAAAAAAAAAATTTTTGATTCAATCATTTTTAATTGAATTTGAAAAAAATTTTAAATATCAAATGTGTTTGGAAATATTATCTTTTGGCATTTGAGCTATAAGTTCTTTTTTTATTGAATCAGAATTTTTTCTTAGACCCAACAGCGAAATTTTTATAATACTTTATGTATATGTATAAGAGAAAACACCCACATAAACAGTCTTTTGACTTCACTACTAAATTTTTAGACGCAATTCCAATCTTCTTTATGATTAAAGAATACATTTTAATGAGACAACCATGAATTGTCGGTTGTGCGATGATAACGGACCCAACATAAACCTAAAATTTATGTTCCAGAAGCTTAACCTAAGTGACCCTTGTTGTATAGAAATCGATGATGCGCCCTATAAACTGTGCTTTTCGCAAAAGTTTGGATATATCATTTGAATATTTTCAATGTATGCAATTAGTATTTTAATTGATCCTATTAAAAATTAATTGGAATTTTCGGAAATTTCAATAATTTTTGTAATTGGATCAATTAAAAAATTTGTTGAAATTTTCAAATTTTTTAAATAATTTTTTTAATTGTATATGCAAATTTTGAATTTCGAAATTGAATATTTTTTTAATCACCGTTTTCAAAAACTGTAATTAAAATTATCATTTTTGTTATTAAAGCAGTTTCAATTAAAAAATTAATTGGATCAATTACTTTCGTGATTGAAATCGATTTTTTTGTTTTTTTCTGTGATAATAAACGGTGGTGTGGCAAAATAGATGTTTCGCTTTGCATTTCATTATCATTATCGATTGAAAACAAAATAAGACCAAATATTGATAATGTACTATCCAAATGTTGTAGTTTTAAACGTTTCTATTGTAGCAGATAAAAAGTAATTGACACAAATATACGTATGGCATATGCAATTAGGCACAACATTTGACTCATTTCTGCCACAGCTGTTTAAGTGTTGCCAACGTTACACGTTGCCAAATGTAATGTAAATCAATTGACAAAGACATCAAATATGTAAAGATATCATTTGCGCTTTTTGGTTGCCAGATGTCGTTAGTAAAAATGGTCCCATCTTTCAGTTGTATTTTAGTTACATGTAGTGATCAATAGGTGTCGTTGGTCAAAAGAGACCCAATTTTTTCTTCCTAAAATTTGGTATTTAAAGTGTCATTGTGGATCAGTCTACCCTTAAATAAATATATTTATCGATTAAATTATCCACACACACACTTTGCTGGGATATATGTACTTTTTTATATAATATACGATAGTGGTCCCATCCCATTCATTACAATGCCATCTATGTGTTCAAAATTATCTCTAATCGACTTTTTCAAATGCCGTATCTTTACGCATTGTATATCCTTTAAATTGAAAATTGAATTGCATCGCACGAATTTATTACGATTTGTGTTCGCAAACTCTCGTGGAAATCGGAACAGACCTGTATATAAGTATACTTTTACAATGTCATTTATATATCAAACGTATGTATCTTCCACCATGAAGTTCTGTTTTTATATGCAGAAACTTAAACAAGTAGAGTTTCTTCTGAAGTCATAACAGAACTGCATCTTAATCAAGTTATGGACCGCACACTACATGCAAGACTTGAGTCAAGACGCTTAAAAATTGAGTTTTCGAGATACTGAAATGTCCATCGCTAGTACGGTCAATTTGACAACTATATCAAAATATGAACCGATTTGGCCCAACCGGCTGTCGAATCTCTAACTTGACTCATTCGACAGTTAGGATTATCGTTAAATCGTCTCAAAACATAGGGTCTCAAATGAATATTTTTCACCCCATCCTATGGGGGTATACTCATCTAGTCCTTCCGTTAGTAACACCTTGAATCTGCGACCCCATAAAGTATACCTATATTTATTCTTGATCATCTTGGCATTTCGAGTTGATCCAGTCGTCCGTCTGTAGCAATCACCACAGCGTCTGTAGCAATCACCACAACTGCAAATAGATTTTATCAGTTGAAATTTGGATGTAGCTCCCATATAAAGTGGTCCTTTGATTTGACTACTTGAATCCCCAGAAGCCTCAGTTTTTGCCTGATTTGGATGAAAATTTCTGCGGAGTGTTTTGCTACGACTTTCAACATCCTGAGATTGCACTCATATAAACCGATCTCCACATTTTACTTCTTGGACCCCTGGCGGTGGTTATCAATTGTTATCTGATATTGCTAAAACTTTCATCGAAGTGTTCTGTAACGACTTCCAACAACATTAGCACTTATGTTCAAATTGGTCTATAACCGGATGTAGCTCTGATATAAACAGTTTTCCCGATTTGACATCTTGAGCCCCTGAAAGACGAAATTGGTACCCGATTTCGGTGAAATTTTGCACGTAGTAGTTTTTTATGATTTCTCACACCCATGGTAAGTATTGTCCCATCGGTCTATAATCAGGTATTGCTCCTTTATGAATCAATCTCCCGATTAGTCTTCTATGGCCCCTACCAGTTTAAATGCATGCCTGCCCATCAACTAGGTTTGTGAACATTTTTAGCAGAATGGTGGTGTGCTACCAAGATTTGGCCCTTTTTTATATTGAATTTTGGCAGTAGTTCTGGCGAAAGTGGAACTAAGTATAAGGCTCTATTCTTTAAGTAAAACAAAGGAATTTGTCGATATACGAAAAGATTTCTCGAAATGTAAGCCTTTATACATAACGTGATCACTGCAGTTTGGCTATAAAGTGGGATTTCCGGGTTGGAAAAGCGGCAATTAGGCTTGAAAAGTATTCCTAGCAAGAGAGTGTGTGTGCCAAAATGAGGAAGAGCCGATATTTGTATACCCTACTCCACAGTAGAAGAGGTCATATATGGGTGCATATATGAGTCCCCGAGTGGAAAGTAGATATAAAACGAGTTTTATTACATTCATACGTAAATACAAAATACTCGACGCCTCCTAAATACGGCGTTGCACAGAGGTTTGCTTGTTCCTTATTGGAATGCTCACGGGTAAATTTTCATTTTCAATACCAAGTACCGCAGTAGTGGTGCAGGACACAAGAAGTGTAAACTTATAAAAGCGGGACAAAGTGGAATAATAGACAGATGTAGCCTTCATTTATTGAGCTCATTTTGGGTATGGGTATTTGGTGTACAATATAATTGACAATCCTTGTTTGCGATTAGCAAATCGGGAAAATTACCTTCGCTTAAAAAAAAAAAATGAACGGAGGAATTTGTTCCAATTTTTCAATTCGATATCTTCTGCAGGGAGAGTTCTTCACCAAAAGGACTAAACTAGAAGAGCAAAATCAGATATTTTGGAATTTTTCGTAAAAGAATTTTTCTAAAAGGTTCAAAAATCGATAGAATCCCAATTTGCTAGGAAGTTTTATGCATCTTTGTGCATGTGTGTGTTTGTGAGACTCACTTGCATAAAGTGAAATCGATGCAATTTCATTTAGCAACCTAATGTCAAATAAGCCATCAAATGATGTTCCCATTTTGAGGCACCAAAACAGCGAAAGAAACGCAAATAAAGAAATAGCAAAGAAAGCACCAACAACCAAAGTGCCATCCAACACACACACCAACTCTGTCATACGTAGATGTAGTCGGGAACATATACCCACATGCAGAAAATCGATGTTGTCGGTAACCCATAGAACGGCAACAACTACAACGGATCAGCAGCAACAATGGCTGTGTAAAAATATGGGTCAAATTGTCTAAGAACTTTACTTTGTTTTGTTGCTATTGCCGTAGTTGCCGCTGCTGCTGCTATTGTGGTTCTTATTGTTGTTGGTGTCGTTGCTGTTGGGAATGAAGCCACAGCAAGTCTAATGCATTCATTTATCCAAGCAAATCACTCTCGTACACATGCCTACTGCCCATCAGCCAGAGAATGCATGCATGCATGTGTGAGTGTGTGTGTGTGTGTGTGTGGATTTTGTGTGCCAATGCATCGCTCGAATTGCAGCCCATGCAAGTCTCTCTGGGTACCGTTGCATCTTCCTTGTATGCCACAGCCTTTGCCACCGACCGACCACTACCGCCACTCTTCTTGCAGTGGCTATGAATATGAGGATGTGAATGGGTGGATGGATGCACAATGCTCACTACATTCCACTCCAACTCACATCCACTTAACTGGCTTTGGCTATGACTCTGGCACCGGGGCCTGACTGGTGCTGCTTTTCTTGGGCCTGTTGGCTTCGCGTACTCGGACAAAGCCAGGCAATCGAACACAGAAAGCCCCACGAGTCGGCTGCGAATTTGAAATAAAAACAAAATGGATAAAAGAAGTAGTACAACAGCAACAAAAACATAATTGAAACGCATACTAAAGAGTGGTGGAAATTGCAAGCGCGCCAACGTCCAGACGGGCAATAAATAGCAACAAAATCGGTCGCAACGAGAAGCAGCAAAATCAAATAAAACCCCAATAATAGTCATGTTTTTTTCATTTCTGGCAACACTAATATCATAAATAACACAAAATTTAGAATTAGGAAAAGCTCGCTGGTAGTTGAGTTGTTAGCGAGCTCCAGATTCAGAGCATGGTTAGTGGTAGTAGACCCAAAAATTCCTGCCGCATTATACATAAACGAAAGGCGTTGATTACATAACGAATATTAGACAGGTGAATACAGGCATACCCGTGTGTGTAAGAAGCGAAGGTTCCCATATAATTTTGCGCCTTCCACCCATTTCCACCCATGTGGAGGCCATGAAGTCGTCAAGTATGTGGGCCTAAAATTTTGAAAATTTTAAACCTTCACTGTTCTTGCAACGAAATATTGATTAACCTGACATAGCTGACATATAAACCGATCTTCAGATTTGACTTCTTGAGTCTCTAGAAGGCGCATTTATCACCCGAATGGGCTGAAAACCAAAGCCCAAATGCACGCAAAGTTTTGCTATATCTTTCAACAGCCGTGCTAAGTATGGTCTATGTCGCTCCATAACCTGATATAGCTGCCATATAAACCTATTGCCCGTTTTGACTTCTTGTCCCTGTAGAGGACAAAATTATTATCCCATTTGGCCGGAATTTAACTTTTTTATGCCTTCCAAGGTCATGACAAGAACGGAAAAGTCATTCAAAGAACGCGTCGAATGCGATGAAACGAACACTTACCTACCTATGGATACTCCAAAATATCCCACTTTCATTTTTATCCAATGTGGTCTTTAATGGAAGCTATTGGAAGTGGAAGCTATTCCAAATATGCAAGTAAAATTGGAGCGATTTGACCCGTCTCCCTGTCTGATCAGTAAAAAAATGCACGAACAATTTTTAGTCCTTGTTCTATTGATGTTTGGCATTTTTAAATTTTTTTCAACTGTTTACGAAGTTATTGCTTGAGCTCATAAGAACTTACGATTGACTGCGTGACTTGACCAAGAACACTGATGATGGAGGGTGGAATCCTAGAAACTGCAGTCCGGTTAGCCTTTTGACCAAACTTTTTGAAAACATTTGAATTTAAAACCAAATGGAGATTAAATTAAAATTAAATTAAATTAAATTTTAAATTAAATTAAAAAATTAATTACATCAAACAATTTTTTTTATTGAATCTTAAATTGACTTCAATGAAAATGATTGAAAACAAACAAGTTTTAACAAAAGAGCGATGATTTCCACCTAAACCGCCAACATCCACACCAAGTATGACCCGAATTGGTCCATAAGCTAAGAAAGCTCCCATATAAACCTTTGTAGCTCTTGATTAGATGTCTCGAACACCTTCGGCAAGCAATTCTTATCAATTTAATACTTGAGCTCTTATTATCTTTTTTTAATTGCTGCCTTATGGCTCTATGTTCGTTTTTCACAGTTGAAAAAAAAAATCCCAATGATAACATAATAATTTTATTAAAATTGTTTCATAAGTCATGGAGGAATACCCCACTGAATGGAATAAGTTGGTTTTATTTGATTCAAAATGTATTATCTAATAAAAATAATCACGAAAATTTTTCGCGAAAAGAGAACATAATACCAGCCTTCAAAGAGGTACTGTGCAAAGAACTTGGAACCATGGTGGAGTGTACGTAAGATTCGGCCCGGTGGAACTTAGCCCGTTATTATCGAATTGCCCTCCTGCACTGGACCTTCACGGGTCAAAAGAGTATTTGATAATTGAACTGGTGAACGAAAATCTCCAACTCCCTTCAGTACTGTTTGATAAGATTTAAATAAATCATTAGCTGAAAATAGATACCAAGTTTTAAATAGAACCCAAGCATTTTCATTATTTCCTTTAGGAATATTTGCCTCACTCGATACGGCAGTCCTTACTTAGTTAAAAACCCATTTTAAACTTAAAGCGGGGACTTGTGGCTGCCTAGTGATAAAATGTTCACCGGTTCATACCGGCAGCAAAAACACTGTCAATACATGGTGCATTGTAACACATTTGCGATGCATCCATCCATCCATCCACCTATACACCACACATCTGCCAGGGCAGTATCTCCTAATGAACATAAATACTTGTCCATGTATGTATGGATAGGCATACATCATTAATTTGTGTTCGTGTGGATGTGCAATATTTGCGAACATTTATGAGTTCTACCACTACAACAACGAGACCACCAACAACAACAACAGCGAAACCCCAACAACCATCTTCATCACCATTCTATGACACTCGACGCCAGCGCCACTCCGCGCCTCGCCTCGCCGCACCGCCATCACCCATCGTCGTCATCATCGCCAAGTTGACTGACGATGATTGCACAAGCGAACAAATGGGCAGCCCAACAAAGCAAAACAACACGGCCAAGCAAACCACCGATTCTCGTTATGGTGGAGGCAGCCGCTATGAGCCCGATTCACCGCATACCCACTTCGGTTATATTCGCAAAAACAACATCGTAAGTGGGTCAACGCGAAGTGGGGTCATTGCACCAACCAACCAAACAACCAGCCAAGCAACCAGTCAGCCAGCCAACAGCCAACAGCCGCAGCAGCAGCAACAGTAGCAGAACACCACACAGCCGCATCTCCATCTCCATCCCCACAGCACACAAAGTATAGAGCACTTGGCACTCAGCACACAAGAAGCAAAAACACAATTCAGAGAATAAAAAATGAGCAGCCAAGCACACCAAAGCCGCAGCAGCAGTGAAGTTCAGAAGCTCTACAATGAGTGCTTGGACAGGCTGTTTGGCCGTTCGCGTTGGTTGTTCTGCAGCCAAGCAACTCGGCAAGCCGCCAAAAACTGCAACATCACCTTCCCACCTCCCAACCCCGCCACTGCATCACTCTCTGCTGCTGTTGTTCTGACTTTCTGGCCTATGTTTTTGGCCATGCCTGAGAACGAAAAACCAAACAAACTCTTTAATTGGATTCGACTTTGCTCACTCATTTTCATTCATTCTGGTGCCACTCTTAAGGCTAGTGTCTGCCATGTTCGCTCTTAACTGCACTGGGCATAAACAAAATGCGAACAACTTTGCGCTCTTGACTAAGAGCGAATATGCATTCCATTCCACTTCTTCTACTCGTTTCAGGCTTTCCTGGTTTTTCTGTCTTTCTGCTGGTGTGTGTCGCGTTTAACGGTGTCTTGTTGCAGCAAACTGTGCTAAGCCACTGGTCCGCTATGTTTTGCTGCCTTCGGTCAGATTAACTGTTTGTGCCACTCAATTAACGGTTATGTTCTACAAACATACAGCCAGCCAAACAAACAGGTTTACATCTTTCTTCTTAGCCCAGTAGAGAAAGAAAGAAAAAGAGATTCTTTCTTTGCACCTACTTCTTGTCTCTGGACGGGCAGCAGTATTAGTAGGACCAAACAATTGAAATTGCGGAAACTGAAGTTTTTGCTAAAAAGTCGAGATTGGCGCATTGTAAGGCAACTTTGCTTTTGTTTGTGCAGGTTGGTTTTTTTTCAATTATTGTTTGGCAAAAACTCTAAACGAACAGTTTTGTAATCCGATCAGAATTTCACAAACTACTCTACTAATTTTCGTATATTGAAACAGAGAAACTTCTATGTTATGTTAGGGGATAGCTTGTTCCGCCATCTCTTTAGGATTTGATTTCTTTGTCAATTGATTTCCATTTTGGTTCATGATTTCAGCAATCGAAACAAAATTTGCAACAACTAGGCCCAATGAAGTGGAGGTGAAAGACTGTAAAATAGATGTGGCAGCCCGAACATATTTTCGGAAGGCCGAGGTGACCAACTTTAAAGGCTTGGCAAGAGGCCCCCGGACCATCTCTGACTATTCAAAAGTTCAACAGCCATCGCTATCCGTTCTCAACGCCAGTTGTTCTACTAGTTGATTTTCGATACCATCTCACTATTGGACCTCCAACATCCACGAAAAGGGTGATGCGAACCATAATCTGATATAGCTCCCATATAAAGCGAACTTTCGACTTCACTTCCACCACATCCATAAAATGTGTGGTGTGTGTAGCCTAAAAAACTTCACATTACATAATATGTCGCAATCTTTAGGATATACAACGTACAACTTTTATACCCACCACTATAGGATGTAAACTATGCCATAATGTATATATGTTCTTGATCGGCATGACATTATAAGTCGATCCGTCTGCCTGTGAAAAGCACGCTAACTTTCGAAGGAGCATCTCTATGCGTTTGAAATTTTGCATAAAAACTTTTTATTTGTGTAGGTCGGCTGAGTTTGTATATGGGTCGAGCCATATTTAGATATGCTCCCACATAAACCGATTTCCCGATCATACTTCGTGGACCTTTAGAGAGCGAAATTCTTATCCGATTTGGCTGAAATTTTGTACTATGACGTTTTCTATGACATCCAATAGAAGTGCCAAGTATGGTCCGAATCGTTTCAAACCTTCATATAGCTCCCATACGAGTATAAACCGATAATATACGAAAATACGATATAATTAGCCTCTGAAATTTCGCACAGTGACTCTCCTATGACTTCTAACAAACGTACCAAATATGGTCTGAATTTGTTTATAACCTGATTTAGCTCCCATATAAACTGATTTTACTTCTTAAACTCATATTGGCTTAAATTTTTAACAATGGCTTCTACTATGGTCCCCAACATTCAAGCCAAATATAGCCCGAATCCGTTTATAACCTGGTATAGCTCCAATAGCATAGCAGTGCTTATCCATTATAGTTTGACTATAAGAAGATACCGGACAAAGCGCTTAACAAATGCGATCCATGGTGGAGGATAAGCTTCGGCTCGGAAGAATTTAGCACGCTTTTACTTGTTTCTATTATAATTTTCTACAATTTGATAATTATGCCAGCCAACACGAAACACAGTGGGATAGAAATGAAAAAAACTTGTAAAATATATGCCATTTGAAAACAGATAGAAATAACTCTTGGAAATTTGTAATGGTTAAATCTGAGGTGTTATCGAGATCATGTGGAAAATTTCAAGGCCCTAGTTGGTCCGGGCTGGTTGGCCACTTGGTTGGCCCATTAAAATGTTCACCTCGGCATTACGAAAAATTTTTCGGGCTGCCAAATCTTCATTTGTGGTACGATTTTCAATTTTTTTTTTCTTTTTGCGAATATAGATATCTTTATAATTCTTTTTGAATTTCGCAGACAAAAGTGTCTTGAAGAAAAAACCAAAAATATATTCTGCCCGATTTTTTTTACAAAAATCCCCAAAATACCCCTTTCCGGCAAAAATGGTTTCAAAATCGGCATTTCTTAGTAAATTTGCTGTGGAGGCTACAAATATTGTTTGGTGCAAATGCAATTTTTTTGCATGCAACTTTACCCTGAATAGGGGATCTGAGTTTTGCATTTTGAGAACTCGAGGGGTTTTTCCAATTTTTTCATAAAAATTTGCCAATTTTGAAGTGCATACAGCAATGCATATTAAGTTGACATATCTTGTTCAAACTCCACTTACCAAAAAGTTGGAAAAGTTAAGGCACCTAAGCAACTTTTTTCAATAAAGGCTAGTCAGTGAAAATACATTTTTTGACCCAAAAATGCTCTTTTTCACATTTTTTACTTCCAAACTGTAGTACTTTTAAGTGAAATATCGAATGTTGACTCATACTGCGGCAAAGTCATTGTAAATTTTTACACCAATCCAAATCATGCATCAAAATGCAAATCGAATCACAAATGCTTTCGTAAATGCCAATCTCGGTCAAAATTTCAACAAATGGAAACTAAAACTCGTATATACCCGAAACTAGGGGAGATAATGTATTCCTCAAGCTGACTTTTTTGTAGGGATTTTTGAGCACTATCCAGCAAAACAATTTTGAAAATCAGATTACAAATAAAGATTTGGCTGCCCAATCAATTTTTCGAAATAATGAGGTGACCAACTTTAGGGGGCTGCCAAGAGATGCCCGCACCGCCTGGGGCACATACAGACTCAGCTTTAATCATTTCAAATTTCAAAGAGTTATCCCAATCCGTTTTCAAATGGCATATTTTTGAAAAGTTTTTTTTTCGTTTCTATCCCACTGTGCGACATTTGTTTGCACTTATTTGTTGTTGTTTCTACCTCAATTTGAAGCGTTATTTCCAAATCAGGTAACGGTTTTTTCTACAGGTTTTGTTTTGTTAATGGCTTAGGACAATAATTTACGATTTTTACCTACGTTTTCGGTTTTTGGACACTAACAAATATTTCGTTGTAGCCATTTCAAAATGAATACGCGAAGAAAATTTTGTGTGCTTGTTATAGCAAATATTTATGGTGAATATATATTTGAACCTATATCGGACTTTGTCAAAATTGGGTAGCAGCAGTATTTAAAAAAAAAAGATGCTTTATCAGGAAAAGCCATGGGTTTCTCATATTGCAAGCCAGAAATGCGTGCTATGTCCACGATTATAGTCCAGTGGAAAGGAGTCGGAAATTCAAGGAGGTGCCATATGGCTCGCAACTCCCATAATTTGGCGATTCGATTTGTTGTGGGTGGCGTATGACGCATGGCTTATGTGAAAACATCTATCGAATGGAATAAAGAAATTATCCTGAATAGTTGGTGGTATATCGGAGATTTTCGCCAAACAAGGATGTTGGGAGCTTTATGTCTTTATGTCTAGAAAAAAACAAACGAAAAAACTTACCCATAAAATAGCCAAAAATATTTATTAGACTATAGCAAGTTATTAAACGATTGTTAAGAATTGTAATACGGTTTCCTTGAAAGGTAAAAGTGTAGTGCTTGCTTATATATAAAAACTTATATCTCTGGGTGGGGGAATTATATTTAAGCATGGACAGTTTCTGGCTTATTCTAACTTAAAATGTCATGTCGTTCAAGATTGTATTTACTATATAGGGTATTTTGCCATTATTTGGCGGCGCTATGGAATGTATGAATTTGGTATAATTCCATTTATGGCGAAGGGTAAAAAAAGCTTTTGACTTCGGTACACTTCTTATTGAAGTTTGTCGATTGTTTAGGCTTGTAAATGCGAGTTGGACATCAAATGCAAATTTTTTGCAAATTTTGCGTATGCGCATTCCACTAAGGAACAGTGACAAACTTCTCACATATCAATGAGCCCAGTCCGATTCAAGTTTAAGCTCAATGATAAGGAACCTCCCTTCTATAGCCGAGCCCGAACGGCGTGCCACAGAGCAACAACTCTTTGGAGAGAAGTTTTACATGGCATAGTACCTCACAAATGTTGCCAGCATTAGGAAGAGAAAACCACCGCTGAAATTTTTTTCTGATGGTCTCGCCAAGATTCGAACCCAGGCGTTCAGCGTCATAGGCGGACATGCTAACCTCTGCGCTAAGGTGGCCTCCATGTCGGTTGGAAATCATGAGCTCCTAGAGGGTGAAGTTCCATTTCGGCTGATAATTTGCATGTGAGGTTATGTTAGGACCTCTAAAAGCCATGCCATTTATGTCTTAATCGGTCCATGGACGATTTTTCCTTATAAAAAAGTGGCCATGTTATGTCAGCAAATAATAATTATTTCACCAGTTTTTGAGTTCCTCTTTGAGTGCGATATTTCGTTTAGTTTTCCTTATTTGCTTAATTGTCAACTTCCTTGACAAGGGCTACGCAGAAGTCCATACGAACTCTGCACAGCCAAGTTCAAATTACTAGCGCTTCAGTGGCCAAGGAGCAATGCACAGAATGACTGCTGTGCACTTAGCACTAAGAGGTGATTGAAATATGATTGAAGTCTATCGTTGATAGTTAAGGTAAATCGATGGATAAACTCAAGCATACACATGCTGCTGCTTGTCAATGTGAGTGACTGTGTGTGTGTGTGTGTGTGGAAAACACCTCCCGCCAACAGATACAAGGTTTGTTGGCCAAGATATTTCGCAAGAACACTAAAATTTCGTAATAATGACAAATATTTAACTGCGGATGGATGTATGCACTTCAATACATTCATAATCAGCCAGTAAAGCGAAAAAAGAATACCACATGTAGGCATGTATGAGCCTAGTTCATTGTGTCAGTGTGTGTGTGTGCTTAAATAAACACGCAAATACGATCACGGCGTTAGGAGGCAGACAGTCAGCCAAACGAACCGACAGACATTCAAGTTATGGCCATCAATGACAAGCGGTTCAAAGACAACGACTCCGAAACGAATTCAACCATAGAAGTAAATAGGAATGCATGCACTTGGATATGTGTGCTCATGTTTGTAGGCATGCAATGGCCATTTGTATATGTATATGTGCGATCTAACATAAAACTATTATCGGTGTATGCATCGATCTCAATGAGAAAAAAAATCATTTGCCCCAAAGCCCCCAAAAAGTGCCTGCAACGCAAAAAAAATCTCTGCAAGTTCGAGGTACGATGTGATTAATGGACCAGGGATCTAAGGCAACAAAGGTGCCAGCACTGTGTGGCAACCATGCATATCTAAAACAGAACTAAGCCAACATGGATGAACATTTCTAACCAAAATAAAACTTCGCTAGAAACTAGTTTTGAATTTTGTTTTGCCTCCATTTGTTGTTCCATCAAAACCATTGGCAACACACTGAAATCTTTCAGGGTTGTATGTATGTATGTATGTCTTTGCCACAGACATAACAACAATGACAACAACAACCACTACAACAGCAGCAAAAACTGCATTAGACCATCGAAAAACTTTGGAAATTCTAAGAAAACGAAGTTCAACTCTACTTTGAAAAGATAGAGGCACACAGATACACACACACACACACACACACACACAAAGTGTATATGCACACTCACACAGATGTGCATGGATTTGTACAAACAAAAATATCAGCAGAACCCCCCAAAATGCATCGAAAACCAGATTTTAATTCAGTTTGAGAAAATCAACACTAAAACTCGCAAATAAATGGACAGACATATCAACAGACAGATGGTTGGACGGACAGATAGTCACTCAACCTCTGTGAAATAAAAACAAAAATAAATGCACAAAAAATAGTAACATCCACAAATAGCCGCCACAAAACAACAACACATCAACAGCAGCAACAACTAAGACCGGCAGGGAGGCAGGCAGGCGGGCGGGCGGGCAGAGCCAGCAGCGGCAACAACATTGCCAGCAACAAAGTACAATATTTTCCATTGTAAATAGACGAACACACTGGCACACATACGCTCGTACTTGTACAGCAAGTAGTGCCCGTACTTGGATGCATTGTAGACGTCGAACGTTGAACGTCGTCGTTGTATGTTCGTGTGTTTGCTGCTGCACATATTTTGCTGCTGTTTTCTATCTAATATCCGTCCTTGGCTCGTCTGTTCAACTTTGTCCTACTTTTGCATTAGTTGGCTCTAACAAAATTTACAACAACGCCATGCATACAGCCAGCCAGCCCCACACATTCGCACACATTCGCACACGAACACACATGCGGGTTGCACTCTGTTGGCATGCATTGCAATCAACACGAACTTATTCGCACACCCAACACACACACGCACACACTCATCCAATCGTCAACAATACCAACACATTGGTTCCGAGGAAAACTTAGCAAAGCATAATGCAGTCGTACCTCATGTTCGTGGCTGTAATCGTTGCGTTGTTGTTTGTCGTCATTCGTTCGTTCAGAAACTTCATGCAAAACACTACGCATGCTGTAGCACACTTCTCGCCCAGGCATGGAAATGTTAACGCAGATCAATTGCAAATTTTCATGTCTTGCATTACGTAGTGCAAACTCTGGCTCAAAATTGAGAAAATTAACTTTTTTTTGTGTCTTAGATAGTCATTTAGTACAACATCAGGGATATTTAATTCATAAAATTAGGTATGGTTTAATCAACTACTTTAGAATGCACTGTGGTCGGACTTGTATGGAAAGAGCGGCCATAAATGCATAAAAGCCGCATTTATTATCCGATTTCGATAGAATTTGAAACAATGACTTGTACTATGCAGACCGACATCCGAACCGAATAGGGTCCATGATTTGATTTAATATGATTTTGAATCTTAAGCCCATGATTGTCGCATTCATTACTCGATTTCGCTGAAGTTTGGAACAGTGAGTTGCAGGAGGCGTTGAGGATGGCTTATATTGGACCATATTTAGATATAGCTATCATATAAACCGATCTCCCGAATGGGACTCTTGAGCCCCAGGAGGCCGCAATTTGTATACCATTTCGCTGTATTTTTGTGCATATTGTTTTGTTATGACCTCTAACATACATGAGAAATAAGTTAAACCACCTATTAAACCACCTATTAAAAAAGCCTATGGACCGAACAATGGTAGTATAGAGCTAAAGTAATGGTATTAGAGAGTGAAAGAATACGTAGCAAAACGTGTCCGCAGTAAACACCGCACAAATAAAACAATGCCACATAATCAATACCACGGACAGAATCGAAAACTTTCAAAAATGGTACCTTTAGTCATTTGTTTATAACTTCAAAGATTGCAAAAAGTTTCAGCTAAAATTTTACATGTAGCATCTTTAGACCACTATTGATATTGGAGTAAAATATCAATAGAGAGTTCAAAGGGGAACTCAACACTAACCATATTAATACCTATCTTTTCGATATTCACTATAGATCTAATAATAGATAATCACAACTTCTCTCTTTTGGTGCTATTCTTCAAGAGTACCATTAGAATGAATTAAAACAATTAAGTGACTTGTGTGGTACGAACATAGTCCACGATTGAAACGTTTGCGTGCCCACAGCTCCAAAGCAGCTTGCAAAATATTTTCCCGGTAATAAGTCGCATTAACTTTCGTGAGATCAAATTCTCGTGAGTTTGCTCCGTGAAGTAAACACGATCATTTTACTAGTTATTCTCATCAGAGAAATCGATGTTCGGAAATTCACCACGTACGTGCAGGCGCAGCAACCTTTTTGCTATCTCAAGTCTAACTTTGATTTTCACTATTGCTTGGATTTCGTGTTATTAATTTCAGGTGTTGTTTTTTTACCACCACAACGTTTGGTTAGGCCACCAGTATCATTAATTTTGCCCCTGTTCCTTAGTGGAATTTTTTTTGGCAAAAATTTGTATTTTTTTGCAATTTTACCCGCATCATTATAACCATTTATGGTGGGTGCCATACATTTTGTTCACTTTGAGGTGTATGAGTTCGCAAACAATAGCAGGTTGTGATTTTGTTTAAATGAGGCTTGGAATGAAAATTCAATAATGAATACATAGAAGTGGGATTCTACCCGATTAACCCACACAATTGGCAGGGTTAAAAAGGGTTTTCGGATATTTAGTTGGGTATTTAAAAAATCAAGTAATTTAACACGTGGCAACATCTAAGTGGCAACTAGTCGATAAACTTTTGGTAAAGAGATATTTTATCGAATGTATAGCTTAAACTAGAAAATGGATAAAATGAGAGAAAAATAAATTTTAAGTGATCATACATAGTAATTAGGGTATGAATTTATATCCCATACCACTTCGATTATATGGGGTATTTTAGCTTCGCATATTTTCATGAAAAGGTAAGTAGGAGAAGAACCTGATCGACTTTCGTAGTTTTCGAGCCATGTCCGTCTGTCTATCCATGTATTGTTGAAGTAATTGTACAGCTAGAAATGCTTGTCCAATTGTCATCAAATTTTGCGAAAGTCATTTTTTTCGCCCACAGACAAGTGCTATAGATTTTGGGAATCGAGAGATCCATCAATATTAGTGATGGGCAGAGTTGAAAAAATTTAACTATGTTTGCATGGGGGACAGTAAAACCCGAACGATTAATTAGTGAAGTTGCTTGGTTGAATGATAACAATTCGTGAATGGGACGAAGCTAACGAAGCACCTACGATTTATATGGAAGCCGCATCCACATGTGGTTTGGTCTCGACCATATACCGCACGGTTGTCGCACTTTTGCATATGAGGAATAAAGGCCTCTTTTTTCAGCTGAAGATCTTAAATCGTCAGGTTGGTCTGTATTTCGGCTATATTCACTACGGATACTGGTGGCCTCTCGTCAAACCATTGTTCTAAATTTCATTGAAATCGGGCAATAAATGGGTTTTTGTGGGCTCAAGACCTTACATAGGCAGATCTCTCTTAATGGCTGCTATATTTCAGCGATATCGAATAAAAAATGCGTTTTTATGGCCTTGATATCAAAATGTATAAATATCTATAAAGAATATGAAATTAATATATAAATATTGCACAATGTTTCTGATTGCCAAAATATCTGCAAATCCATAAATTCCAGGTTTTGGGTAAATATTGTTTTTTACCCATTTACCGGGTAAATACCTTTTGGGTATTTACGCATTGCCCATCTCGAGGACAATGCTTGCTTGACTATATACATTTTTGTAGTCTGTTAACTGACCGATTTAAATCGGATCATATTTGTGCTTTTGAAGAATCTGAAGACCTCTGATGGTCCAGGAAGTTAAATCGATGATGATGATTGATGATGATGATTGTGCCATTATTGACCCCGCGGTATAATGTGGGCCCAAGTTTAAAGAATGGAATAATTAACAATAATTTTTCTGTTTCGAGACTCGAACCCGGGTCTGGTTCTGCTATGTAAACAAAAGTTTCTAGGTTCAACTCTCGGCTGCGACAAAAGGTAAAGTTTCATTTAATTTATAATTGCAATGTTTCATATTAAATTCGTGTTCTTCAAAACAGCAGCAGGCAATTGATATCGTGGGGTTGGAAGACAGGCAAAACTAAATGGGCTGTGTAACTAAGATGTGTCCGCCAGTCTCCAATTGGATGCTCCGAAGAGTTCGGGAATAGCGATTTATTTCAATAATTTCAGCTTCCAGTTTCAATGCTCGTTACTTCATATTTGGAAAGTTAGCATTGAAATAATGCTATGTAAAACATTTTTCCTACCTGTTATGAAATTTATGAACTCGTAAAGAGTACAAAATGCCTTAGCGCCATAGGAAGTTCACTATTTCCAAAACTTAGTTAATTTTTAACTAGGGTTTAGGCTCAAGATTTTTTGAGTGCTTGTGACCCAAATGTGTTTATGTATCTCCGACCACAAATGGAATCTCGTATTGCAGCTTCAAAATATGGGGTGGGTATTGAGTAGTAACTTAATAGGTGCATTTTTGTGGAATGGGTTCCAACCAAAGGCCTGCACAAAACCATTCATTGGTGACTGTTTTTGCTGAACTCGTGAACGCTGAACACTCATGATGTAGTATTTCAAGACTACTGAAGAGCGAGTTACTAAAGAAGGAGTAAAACGAACAATTTGCTGTTGAGTAGATAATTTTGAAAAACAACCACCGAATTCATCGGCGCTACAGTGAGATATGAGAAATTACTTGCTCTACACTAAGTCATATAAAAGCGTCTCGCTGTCATTTTCTAAATATGAAATCGTTTGCAAACTGTTTTTGTTTGTTATTGAAAACAATGGGTCTGAGATAGAGTTATGTAGATGATACTCTGCGATTCATACTGGAAGATAAGGAAGTGCAAAAATTTAAATGGTGAGGAAACCTGGAGCCCGCACAACAAAACAAAACTGGCCCTCAAATAACAACATCACAAGAGTGCCAACACACAACTCCAGGATCAAGTTATGATTTTTTTTAATTGGAACTTCACAGCCCGACCATGCAGATCCAGATGATGGTCAAAATTTGGTGACAATATCCCAATTACCATAAGTTTGGATGAAGAATTTATTTCTACGTCGAGTCCATGTGAATTTTTATTGGTGTCCATAAGTCACCACAACTCCAAGAAACTTGAAATTAAACCAAAACCAGCTTGAAACATTCGCATGCTTTTTATTGTCATTGGCGGACAAAAGTGCATTAAACCACAATAAGTTATTGTGTGAAGTCGCAACACAAAATGTGTAATGGTGATTTCGATTGTGCAACCAAGTGTAGCTTTTTTCGACATGTTGCACTGCAATCGAAATTTTGTGTTAGTTTGTCAAAAAAAAATATAACCCCACCACCGGGTGTAGTGTTCGTTTGTAATGGTGTTGCCTACAGAGAGTGGAAAGTGTTGCATTTCTTACACCGTGCCAAGTCAACGGTGGAGAATGTCGCACTTAATCAGCAGCTATCATTCTAACAAATTTTGTGTTGAAGAAATATATAAAAATGAAAAAGTGAACGCGTTTTATTGATCTTACGGTATATTAGATGCATTGCTAGAACGTTCTTCATCCTAAGACGAGGATGCGATTTTTACCATATTATATGGGCGAAATGACTACATATGAACATGATCGATTGGAAATGCAAAAAGTGTAACACTATGAGAGGATTGGGGGCGACATTTGCAAAATGTTATCCCGTATAATTGCAACAGTAGTGTAACATTTTTTTCAGAATCGAAATCACCATAAGTTTTAAAAACTTTCTGCATTAACATTTTACAAAACTACTCTTATTTGTGCGGCATCTTATTGCCTATCGTTATCATTGTGAAAATAGCATAGGGTGTGCTCTAAATGAGATTTTTAAAGTCTCATCTATTGTTCCCCATTCCTGAAATTCGTCCACCATCCCATCCTCTGTATTTATTTTGGCAACATTGATCCAAATAACGCATTCTACTCCACATGCCCATTGGGGTCTTGTTCTAGCCGGCGTGCACCCTTTGAGGTCGCATGATTGCTGAAAACTTCTTGTGTCAATTTTAAAGTTGCAGTGTCATTAAATCTTTTCGTAGGCATTTGAATAGAAGTCTTGTTGTTGTTGGTGTTTCTGTTTTTGTTTTTGTTTGTATTTATAATATGGCATATTGATTGAACGATTGATCGGTCGCTTCTATGCTGATACTATTTCTGGCAAACCCATTGCCTCTCCCATGGCAGAATGCCGCTGTTGGTGACTTTATCGGCAATGGTGAGGGAGGAAGAGTTGGGCTTGAAAGAAATATAAAATTCTGTTTTGTTTGGCTCTTTCAGCAGCGATCTTATGCGGCCCCATCTCCCACCTCCCCCACATCTGACAGCGGAGAGCAACAAAATAAACACACATCCATATGTATGTATGTGCGTCCCAAGCAACGGGAATACGGGCATACACACCGACATACAGACATGAATGTTGATGAGGTTCTTTTCACACAAATGACGATTCGTCGTCGTCGTCGTTGTCGTTGTCGTTCATAGTAGCGGCGTTGCGATGCGCCTGCATTTGTTTGAGTGTCAGTGCTCGCAGGCAGTAAGCAGTGCCTTTGTGTGTACGTGTGTGGGGGATTGCTTCTTCTTGTTTTTGGGTTGAATGACCTCCGAAAAATATATATATTTTTTTTATTTTTGTTGATTTTAGACTTTTACTATGGGTCGTTCGGTCGATTGGCGGCTGGTGAGAGCATGCCGTCGAGAGTAAAGAAATGAGCGTGCACACGGACATATATATGTATGTACATACATGTGAGAGCCAGTGTGAGTGTGTACTTGCGTGCTCAAAGAAATGTAGACATACCTAGTAACTTAGTGCGTGAATTTGTGCTTTATGGTGTTTATCAGTACCCCACCCCCGTCGACCCCTCCCACCATCTAATGGCTAAGGTTTTGTTTTCGTTCCGTTTCTTATGGCCGTAATCATAGATGCTACTTTTGTTCTTGTCGTTGCTGCTGTTGTCTTCGGGAGATTGTTTGTTGGTTTGTTTGTTTCCTTGTGACTCTCGTTTTTGCCCTGCTCCAAAACCAAGTCGTTTTCCGCTTTTCATTTGATTTTTGATGTTTTTTGTTGTGTTCGAAAAACGCTTTGCGCTGTGGCAACAAACATTTGCGTATCCAGATATACAGTCGTGCTTACATACATCAAAATCCACATTTAATTATTCGTGAGTATGGGTGTTCGTGTGTGTGTGTGTGGTTCGTGTGACACTACGCAAATCTATGTGCAAGCGAATGTTCGTTCGTTCGTTCGTTGTTCGTCTGATTGGAACAATCAAACCAACGACATAATAGAGCGAGCGTTATGATAGTGGGACTTGGTTGCTGCGTTTCGTTGCGTTGCGTGGATATTGTTGTCGTCGTTGCCATCGTCGCATGGGCCCATGTCGTTGTTGGTGGGGTGTTGCTCCTGTTGGCAATGTAGTTGTTGTATTTTCATCGTTGCTGCTATCGTCGATTTGATGGTTGATGTTGATGTAATAGTGCTTTTTATCGCCATACTCATTTACGCACTCACACACACACACACACACCCGTAACAAAATGTACAGGCATTGTCGTTGGAACCCTCATCATAGAAATATGTGCCCTGGCTAGCTAGTCTTTCCGTCCGTCCGTGCGCCCATCTGTCGGTCTGACTGTGTTACTACTTCGTTGTTAACTTAACTCTGCCAAACTATCCCGCCCGTAGATACTTCGCCTGTTGTGTCTGCTTGCCCTTTGCTCGTACGCTCGCTCGTTCTCCGTTGGAAGAGCGCGCGTATCTAAACACAACAATTCATCAACAAATTCGGCGATTGCTAAACAAAACACTTCACACACTCCCAACTTTCGATAAAAGAAATGAGAAAAGAAAACAACACAAAAATTTCTTTCACTTTTTCTTACGCATATTCGATCCGACGCTCCCTGGCTGCTCTCGCTCACGCTCTTCCTAACTCTTCTTTCCGCCACACTGGAGAAACCTGCTGCGTCCAATGTACAAATGAACAACGAATTTATTCCCCACTATATCGTTGGGGTATTGTCATAATCGGCAACATATACACGGGCATGCAAACAAACCAACATACACACGCGTCTGCATGTGCGTGCGTGCGTTTGTTTGTATTTATGCCCAGATTCACAATCAACATTTTCTACTGAGCGCACAAATTATTTCGGTGTGTGTGTGTGTGTTTTTTTTTTTTTTCTTGAATACGCACCCTCGCCTCCGCGCTATTCCCCAAAAACCCCACTACGTGCTGCGCTCCCCTTATGTGGGGTCTGTGAGTGAGCATGTGTGTGTGCGTGCGCGCTTTTTTGTTTAATTTTTCATTATGTTTTGTTTTCTCCCACCGTTGTTGGTATTTTCCCTTGCCCAAGTGACAGACAGCCTTTCTTTTGTCCCGCATTTCTTGCTTTCTTTTCATACGACTTCACTCGCTACAGCTGAAATTTTATTCACATTTACTCTCGCTGCTGCCGCTTCGACTGTTGGCCAACGACGCAGACGTCGTCAACTCAGCCCGAATGACATGAAATGCGTGAAGCGGCAATAACTGTAAATCATGAATTAACTAAAAACCAAGAGACGACCACCAAATTCGACGTGTCGGGAATTGTGAAAACTTTCAAATCTACCAAAGAAGAAAAGTAGCAACCAACAAACCACCCTCGCCATAGTCACATTCGTACGTACACATGCACACTCATGCATAGTTATACCAGTTGAGAGATCTGAGATTTTAGTTGAGTGGAAAATATCAAAGATATATCATCAAAATCCAAAACCAAAGATGCCAAAGTATTTTTCAATACCTATCTCCCCTTTAGTTTTGGCAGCAGTTAGATTTTCATCAGTTTTAAAAGGTTTCCTCAATCTCCTCCTTGTGTTTCCTCAAAAGAGGCGTGCTAAGTTCAGCCGGGCCGAATCTACAATAGTACACCCTCCACCAGATATTTATTTGAACCATATTTGGCACAATTCTTGGAAGTCATAACAAAACACCCATTGCTAAATTTCAGCCAAATCGGATAGGAATTGCGCCCTCTGGAGGCTCAAGATTCAAGATCGGTTTATATGGCAGCTATATCAAAAAATGGACCTATATGGCCCATTTACAACCCCAACCGCCCTACACTAATAAGAAGTATTTGCGTAAAATTTTAAGTGGCTAGCGGTTTTTTGAGAGACAGAGGGACGGACGGACACTACTACTCTTAGATAAATACGTATTTCGAGGTGTTACAAACGGACGAAATTATTTAGTATAACCCCATCATTTGGAAGGGGACAAAAAACGCTACATCTGTGGCATCACGCACATGTTGAAGATGATTAAACGGATTTGCATACTTCTGGTCAACCCAAAAACAAATAATGTCAAAAAGCATGTGGGAACGCCTCACCCCTAAAACGGGCAACTATCACGATCAGGCCAATATGGCTGTCAAGTGAAAGGTATTGAGAAGAAAAGCACAAATCTTAATAGTCGATAATCGTTCCACATAAATCTTCCAAACGGACACGTATCTCGATCGGTCCAATCCAGTTAAAGAGTATAGCACTCTAATAAACAAAATTTCAACAATTTCAAAATATCAAAATCATGTTGCAATAAAGAAATGTATAAAAGAAAAAGACAAGTAAAAGCGTGCTAAGTTCGGCCGGGCCGAATCTTACATACCCTCCACCATGGATCGCATTTGTCGAGTTTTTTTACCGGCATCTCTTCTTAGGCAAACAGGATATAAGAAAAGATTTGCTCTGCTATTAAACCGATATCAAAATATGGTCCGGTTTGGACCACAATTAAATTATATGTTGACCTGTGTAAAATGTCAGCCAATTCGAATAAGAATTGCGCCCTTTGGGGAGCTCAAGAAGTAAAATAGAGTGATCGATTTATATGGGAGCTGTATCAGGCTATAGACCGATTCAGACCATAATAAACACGTATGTTGATGGTCATGAGAGGATACGTCGTACAAAATTTCAAGCAAATCGGATAATAATTGTGACCTCTGCAGGCTCAAGAAGTCAAGATCCCATATAAACCGATTTGAACCTTATTTGGCACAGTTGTTGAAAGTAGGAATAAAATACGTCACGCAAAATTTCTGCCAAATCGGATAGGAATTGCGCCCTCTAGAAGCTTGAGAAGTTAAGTCCCCTGATCTGTTTACATGACAGCTATATCAGGTTATGAACCGATTCAAACCATACTTGGCACAGTTGTTGGATATCATAAAAAAATACTTCGTGCAATAATTCATTCAAATCGGATAAGAATTGCGCCCTCTAGAGGCTCAAGAAGTCAAGACCCAAGATCGGTTTATATGACAGCTATATCAGGTTATGGACCGATTTGAACCATACTTGGCACATTTGTTGGGTATCATAACAAAACAAGTCGTGCAAAACCATTTAAACCATACTTTGCGCAGTTGTTGGAAGTGATACCAAAACACCACGTGCATCTAGAGACTCAAGAAGTCAAGACCCAAGATCGGTTTATGTGGCAGCTACATCAAAACATGGACCGATATGGCCCATGTACAATCCCAACCGACCTACACTAAAAAAAGTATTTGTGCAAAATTTCAATGGGCTAGCTTTACTCCTTCGAAAGTTAGCGTGCTTTCGACAGACAGACGGACGGACGGACATGGCTAGATCGACATAAAATGTCACGACGATCAAGAATATATATACTTTATGGGGTCTCAGACGAATATTTCGAGTAGTTACAAACAGAATGACAAAATTAGTATACCCCCATCCTACGGTGGAGGGTATAAAAATCTCAAAGCAAATCTCATTAGATTCTTTTCAATAAAATTTTTAAAAAAGCAAATATGTAAAATTTTTTTTTTCGAAGCTAATATAGTCTAATTGCATCCTGTGGACCTACAACGTTCAAATTTATATCGATCTCCCGATTTGGGTTATTACGTCTAAAAAAGCCACATTTTTTACCCGATTTCCCTGAAAGTTGGCACAACGAGTTGTGATCTATATCTTAATATAGCCCCCATAAATACCGTTCTTAAGATTTAAAGTTATAGGCCGATAAAACCGCATTTATGAGCATATTTCGCTTAAATTTGAGTTGCATTAAACTTTTCATAATACGTACCGAGTATAGTTCAAATCGGACAATTATTGAATACAGCTACCATATATACCTATCTCCCGATTCAAATTCTTCGACCTTTAAAGAGCCCATTTAGTACCCGATTTCGCCGAATGTTAGCACAATGAGTTGTGTCGATATCCTTGACATCCATGGCAAATAGGTTCAGATCGATCGATATCTTAATATAACCCCCATACGTCGTAAGCCCATAATCCAGCAATATCCAAAAATGATCCAATCTAGACCAAATTCGTGAAAAACGTTAAGTGATCACTGTTTAAAATTCAGCTATATCCAAACATATTCCAGTCTGTAACAAATTTGACACAGACAGGCTGACTTCCAAAATGTAGCAATGCAAAGTTAACCGATACATTTGGAAAAAGTATACAATGTAAAAATTTTGTATCGTGGCATTTTAAAACACTATACCTAAGGTACGTTAAAATTTGTCAAACATTTGGCCCAGCAAATTTTGCTCATGAACATTCCACTAACGAACAGGGGCAAACTTCTCATATATCAATGACTTCAGTCCAATTCAAGTTTAAGCTCAATGATAAGGGGCCTCCTTTTTATAGCCGAGTCCGAACGGCATGCCGCAGTGCGACACCTCTTTGGAGAGAAGTTTAACACGACATAGTTCCTCACAAATGTTGCCAGCATTAGGAGGGGATGCATTTGCATATGTTTCCAATGTCTACTTATAAGTAATACCTATGTATGTATTGTTATGAGAGCTACATCATCCCGATTTTGATGAAAAAAGGAAGAATTGTGCAGAAGAGTTATAAATCACGAAGATCGGTTGAGTTTTTGTGGTTGCTATTGCCTTATTATATGGGGAAAGGAAATGCTTTGGGTCAAATTTCATGAGGATCGGTAGACATTAAACTAAATTAATTTCTTCTAATTGCAATAGGATTCGTTCCTAAGCTGAAAAAAATCACCTGCTACAAACTTTAAGCAAATGCTATCAAAAAATGGAATCTATACTTTGAACATGGGCAGACGGACGAACGCACATACGGGTATGACTGAACCGAATCGGAAACTGATTCTGAATCGATCGGTTTACCTTACAATGGTCCATCTCGTCTGCTTTTCGGCATTACAAACTAATCTTTGCATTTGTTAGAGAAGTTTTTTTCTTTGTAGTTTAGTGAAGTCTTGAGTTGTTGAAAGCCCAGATTATGGGTTATACGATATCATTACAAAAGAATTTCTTCAGTTTTTCAATAGATGTCCGTTCTAGCTTCCCCATTGCCATAAATTATCGAACAAGCCTTTTACGCGAGGGCTAACTGTTGTGTTTAGGGAAATTATGATGACTTTCACTACTTCGCAACCATGTATGTTTGTTTGTGTGTGCGTGTGTGTGACAAACTTTTGTTGAGGTAACTTTTAAGCGTTTCTCCCTAGCACACGCACACATTCACAAAACTACACTTGCACACGCACTCCACAACACTTGGCTTTGTTTACGTGAAGTGGTACTTGGACGCGTGTGCTTGCATGAGTGGAAGAGAGAAAGAGAGAGAGAGAGAGCGCGCGACAGAGAGTGTGTAAGAGGGGATTAGCGTAGTTTTTTTTTTCCTTAAAAATGATTTGGCAACTTGGCAAAAATAATTAACATGTCGATGTTGCTGCTGGCCAGTCGGTCGTGCAATGTTCGATCCCAGCCGTGGTTGAAATGCATGGTTCGTCTTTGTTGGCAACAAAACCAGAAATGCCGATGCCAACTTCAAAAAAAAAAAAGAAGCAACAGTCAGCCAACAGTTAATGGCAATGCAAAGGGAAGGGAAGAACTGAGATGTTTATTTTGTACCTCAAAACCTAAAGAAATGAAAATATAAAACACAAACAAAGTTTGACGTCCTTAAGACTCGCGCTTCACAAGAAAGCAGAGTGGTATGGATGCATGAAGAGTGTATACGAAACCTGAGTATGGATATGGATGGAAATTTTTAAACCTAAGAATACTTATAAAATACGAAATTGTTGGGATTGATGAGTGGTGGTGGAGGTGGTGATGATGATGCTCACTCCCCCCAACATCAAATCGCGTTAACCACCAACCCACCCACCCATTCAGGCACCTTTTAAGTAGACAAAGTAGTCAGTCGTTTACCTTTTATCGATCCACTTGAGTTGTTTTGTCCTGGCGATTGTACATTACTCTGGCCCAAAGTGTTTGCGTGTGCTTCCAGCTTGGATGTGACACTGTTCCACATATCAAACATACGTTGCGTATACATTATAGTTCTGTTTTTGGTGTTGTTGAGTGTATGTGTTTTCGTGTATAAAGGGGGTGTTGAACGAAAAACTGAGTTTGAATTTTCTTTCGAAAAACTTAAGAAATTTTTATTTTAGTTTTTTTTTATTTTGTTTTGTTTTAAATGCGTTTTATGCGCTCGGCGTTTGGTTTTTTTTTAATTTTTTTTTTTTGCTTAAATTAAACTTTCCTTTATAAGTTTTTGTTTATTTTCTTGTCGGATATACGTTAAGGCATGTTTTATGGTTGTAAGTTTTAGGTTTTTCTATGTCTTGTGTATGTTTATCAACGGAGATTTGTTATAGAAAAAATACAACAAATTGTATTTGTTGTATGTATAACTTTTATGTTTTGTTTTGTTTTGTTTTGTTTTTTTTTATATAAATAAATGCTAAATGCTATGTAATTGTTGTTGCTACTTTTTGTTTATTTATATATGTATTTTTTTGTAATTATTGTTGGTTGAAATGAAACATTTGATGTTTGTTGTTGTTGAAATTTTTGCTAGACTTTATTTTGTTGTTGTTGTATTTCGTTTTTCTGGCCTTATGTTAGGCGGCCCTTTTTAACATTGCACTTGTGTTGCTTGGTTGCTTTGTATGTAGATCAATTTGTTGTTGTTGTTTTTTTTTTGTTGTTTCTTTTGTTGTGGGTGGAGGGGGTCGAGAGAATGTGAGAGTGAAAGAGAGAGAAATGGGGAGGCAGGAGGCTCTGGTTGTGATTTTTTTCTTCTGTTTCGAGGGGTATGTAGGGTTGTCGCTTGAATGCTGCCAATTAAGCGCGTAATTTTATTGTTGTGTGACGTTATAAAATTCGGGGGAGGGGGGATATTTTATTTAGTTGTTGTTGTTGTTGTGTTTGCGTTATATCTGATGTGAAATTTGTAATATCACAGTCCACTATTTGTTGTTGTTGTTGTTGTTATTATTATTTTGTATATAAAATTTTGCTACTGTTTCCGTTATTGTTGGGTTTTTTGTTTTTGTTGTTTTGCTTATATAATTTTTGTTTTTGCTTTAACTCTTTAGTGATAGGTACAATTTTGGTTAAATTTTGTTTAGATGTATGTATGTATAATTATTTTGTTATTAAAAAATGCTAATTATTTATTTTTTGCAATATTGGTTTCCGTTTTTGTTTTTTTATTCTATGTGTATAGGCTAATTTACTTTTTCTTGTTGTTGTTGTTGTTATAACTAATATAATTTTAGGTATTATTTTAATTTTTTTTTGTTATGTGTTTTTTTTGTAATTAAGACACTTGTTCTGATTTATTTTTAAATTTAAATTTCTTACTAGATACTCCTTTAATAATTTTCTAAATTTAAAGCCTTTTGTAGATTATTTCGCTTTCCTCTTCTTCCTTATTATGTGATAATTTTTTTTTAGTAATTATTTAACAGAAACATGAGGCTGAGAGGAGAGGAGAGTTGAGTAGAGAATGTAACAACAAAACCAAACAATCGATGAACGCAAGCAATTGTCGCCCGTGACGAAGACAATCGCTGCTTTGTTGTATCACTTGCTCGCAGAAGAGAGACTTTTTTTTGCACAAAACTATTAAAAGAGAAAACTACAAAACAAAATAAAATGTGAAAGAATCATAGGAGTGCTTTCTTTCTTTCTTTCGTATGACTGTAATTGTTGTTGTGGCTGTTGGGTGGTTGGTTTATGTTTTAGTTCCGGAGATTTAGAAAGTTTCAGCTGAACTTTTGGAGGATTTCAATTTGATTTTTCATTAAATCAAAGTGCTGTTGCTGATGCTGCTGCAGTTGATGATGTTGGTGATTTAGTTGTGTTGTATTAGTATTATTGCTTGGTTCGTTACTTTTTGTAATTCTGTTATTGTTGTTGTTGTTGTAGTTGTTTTTGTCGTTATTGTATGTTGTAATAGTTATTTTATTGTTTTGATTGTGTGTCGTATTTTTGCACTTGATCACTTTCACTGCGGCCTCAGCTGTAGCTGTAGCTGTTGCTGTGGCTGTCGCTGCGGCTGTGGCTGTGGCCGTTGTACCACCACTCACTGATGTATTCAAATAATTTTGTTTGTTGGGTTGTCGATTGATGGTGGTAGTACTTGCAGTCGTGGTGGTGGTTGTGGCTGCTGTTGGTGTTGTTGTATCGCCGCTGATGTTACTTGTAATGCTGTTATTATTGTTGTTGTTGTTGTTGTTGCTGTTGTTATTATTATCATTATTGTTTTGTCGATTTCTCCGCTTTGTTTGATTCCAAATCAAAATATCCAAAAACACGAAAATTTCACGACAATTTATTCCGGAAGACATTTGGTGGAATTCGTAACGTAATAAAATAAATTTTTGTTTCTCTTTTCTTTCTTTCTCTCTCTCTTTCTTTCTTTTTTTTGTGGCTTGTTTGCTTTGTCTCTCACTTTCCCACTATCTTCGCTTTCTTCTTAGGCGACGACGGTGATGACGATGGCGGTGGCGGCAATAAGAAAGCTAAAACCCCTCACCCGCTCCGCTACACACTTTTGCTCAGACTCAGGCCCAACTGGAAGGCCTCAAGTGCCATTTGTTAGTCTTTGACATCGCATTATTCCCGGCATTTATAAAAGATCCCATTGTGTTCGAAACAAAAAATAGATTTCTTTGGCAAAGAAATGTTTTAAAGAAAGTTCAAAATGTTTCCAAAACTTCGTTTTTTTCTCTTCTTCACTAAAACAAAAAAAAAAAAAAAAGCCGCAAATTTAAAAGCAATCCAATTTACAATTTTTTTCATGGCATGCAAATCTCTTTAAAACTGCCATTGTCATGCACCCCAAGCGAAGGACTTGTAAGCCATCATTTGTTTATTTTTTTCTACAGTCCTCTCAGTGAGCGATCCCCACTACTCCCAATGTGTCCCCATGTCCTGGCAGTGCAGTGAAATCAATAAGCACATCGTTGTCATTGCTCTGCAGCGTGATGGGGGTGGTTGTGGCGTTCCACAAATCAGCCCCCCATAGTCACACGGCAACTCGCCCTACCCATGGGCACTGCAATGCCCTCTGCACCCTTCATTCGTCATAGTCGATAACCAAAGAGTAAGAGAATATAAAAGCCTGCTGTGTTTTTCCGCTTTTGTTTTTTTTTTTTTTTTTTTGTTTCTTCCTTTCAACTTGGGTGGAAAATGGAAAAAGTTCTATGACCCATTGAGCTTAACAACACTTATGTTGCTTGTGCTGCTATTGCCTCTGCTTTCTGGTTGTTGCCGTTGTTGTTGTTGTTGTTGTTACTGAATGAAAAATCCAAACAGTGTTACGACTACGGAAAATGTTTGCAAAAATGCACCTTTAGATTCAACGTGATCCTCTTATTTTCGGTATGTGGCGAGAAATAGTTTTGTGAATATTGTCCAGCTTAGGTTTATATACCCAATGTTTGGATTCAACAATAGCACAGCAAAGAACACCTTCAAATTTAGGCATCACTGTGTTGTTGTTGAAGCATTTCATAGGCTACGAATGAAATTTGTCAAACAAATTTTTCAATATCCCCACAACTGGAGAGTGCATTGTTATCCACACTTAGGAGTTAAAAATGTGATTAAAGAGTCCTCGCATGGATAGAGATCTCAAACTCATATTCAGAGTTGGTGCCGATTTTGGCCGAAAACTTAACTCTTGGAGAGTGATGACAAAAACATTCATCATAAATCCCAAAATTAACTGCTATGTACCTGTAATAAGTTTAAGGAAAATTAAAGCATCCATGTGACAATTACTAGTTGGCATCGTTAAGTGATAATTTTGCTCCTCGGCGAATCGAACAATGATCTCCCATTATTAAACTCAAGGAGCAAATGCAATGCAAATATGACCATGAACATTCCACTAAAGAACCTTAGCAAACTTCTCACATATCACTGAGTGCTGGCCGATTCAAATTTTAAGCTCAAGGACCCCGTTTTTATAGACGAGTCCGAACGGTGTGCCGCAGTGCGACACCTTTTTGGGGAAGAAGTTTTAACTGGCATAGTACTTTAAAAATGTCGCCAGCATAAGGAGGGGATAATTTTTTCTGATGTTCTCGCCAGGATTTGAACCCAGGCGTAACGCTAACCTCTGCGTTACGGTGGCCTCCAACGTAACTTAAAGAGCATAGTATGAAATATTTTGCATCAAATTTTACTGTGAGTCCGTAAATAAGAGAAGTATGTCAGTACCGCCACCAATTTGTAGATGTCTATCTTTATTCTCGGTTAATTTCGTAAGTTTTTCGGATTCTTTGCAATCTGTCCCAAAAATCTCTCGCCATTTTTCATCATTAATGTGCCATCACTAATACTACCAAAGAAACTACAAACCTACAGAAAAGGTTTGTAGTACCCTATTACATAGAATTCGCACTTCTAAATAACCCCCAACTTTTTTGTTTGTATAAGGTCTGACTCTCCTCATGAGCCATCAAAAGGATGATCGGACTGGGCGGACCCTGCGTAAACTTCACAAACATTTTTGCAATGGTGGTAAATAATGACAACATGCGAGGGTTTATCAGCGATATCAGAGAGCATTGACTTCTATAAAGATTTCTTATAAAATTAGCCTGGGGTCTGGGGTCAAAATTCCCAAACCTGGTTAAAATTGCCCACTCAAATATCTCAACTACGACTTACGTCTTCAGTGGGTGAGCATTTGCACAATGCAAACCACTTCCACTTCATGTAGGCAAAGGCAAGACACTGTGGTGATTTACATGCCACATTGGAGCTGCCACTGCATACCGGTATCCAACAAACCATTCCTACATTCAGACAAACATGCATGCTTGGATACATACACGAATACGCGGCCATTCATTCATTCCCATGTACCGACTGACTTACATTATGAAATATAAATAACTACGGCATGGTTTAGTGCCGCATGACAACGACGACGACGGGGTGGTGGGGCATTGCATGAGACCGCAGGGGTGGGAGAAAAGTTTGACTGCGGTGGTGATGGTGGTGGTGGTGGTGTTGTCGGCAAGGAAAACTGTTATACACAAGTTTGTGTATGCCCCACTACAAACGCGTGCATACGTCATCATTGATTTTTTTGTCAGTGTCCGTTGGCTCCTCACTCCTTTTGCTCGTGCTGTTGCCGCGCAGCTGCAGCAAATCGACGGTGACTTACATCTACCATCCTCGTAGAGAGGAAAATGCAGAGAAAATCTCATCCAAGTAAGAGCAAATCTAGGCATGCATAGATGTGTTGTGGGGAAAGCACTTGCAAAAACTCGGAAATTATGAGAGCAGCTCCATGTCAATAAGAGGCATGCCTCACAGAGTTTATAATGGTCATAGGGTTGGTCACAACAATAATCAATCCTTAAATTAAGGAAACAAAGCACGGTAAACAGACTATTTTTAAGCATTACATTACAACAACGCCTTTAAATTAAATGGCCCAATTTTCCACCAAAAAAATAGATGGCTGTACTATTGTTTTGGCAAAAAGGATAGCACTCTTCCTTTTTTGAGCTATTCGCTAAGAGATATCCTTAGTCTTAGAATTCGCACGGCGCAATGTGGGCAATTTTAACCCAATAGTAAAAATAAAAAAAATGTATGAAGCTACTACCAAATTGCCTGGTAACCTATCGATAGTTTAATTTTTGCGTTAATATCGAGATTTTTCAATGCTACATATCTGTAAAGTTTAACTTTTCGTTGAAATGTTAAAAGTTATTGTGTTAACCAACAATTTTGCCATATGCAATTTAGCTTCATCATCACCTTTGCCAAATTGATTAAGGTGTTCTGCATATCCTACGAATATTGAGTACGGCGTAGTATCACTGGCGTGATCGACTGAAAACGTTGTTGCATCAACTAAACACCCACAACCATCAAGTTAAACTTTTTCAGTTATTTTAGCGTGATGAAAAATTCGTTGCCCCTTTTGTCAAGCAGTTGATGATACAATGCAAGTCTTTTAACTTTTTATATCCTACACCACTACTGTGGTACACGGTACTATAGATTTGTGCATTTGTTTGCAGCGCTAAGAAGGAGAAGAGCTAGACCCATTGATAAGTATACCGATCGACTCTGAATCACTTTCTGATTCTGATTCTTGTAATCAAAGTGTAGGTGGTATTTGTTGTTCAATTATCACGAAATTTTGCACATATCACTTTTTTGACCCAAGGACGAACGCTATTGATTTTGATCAAAATCGGTTCAGATTTAGATATAGCTCCCATATATATGTATCGCCCGATTTGCACTTAAATTACAAAATTTGGCACGGATTGTTTTTTTACCGATCTTAACATATCTTCAAAATTTCATCAAAATCGGTTCAGATTTAGATATAGCTCCCATATATATGTATCGCCCGATTTGCACTTAATTAGGCGTTGTAGCTACAATGTTCAACCGATCTGCACGAAATTTGGCACGAATTGTTTTGCTGCTGATGTTAACATATTTGCTAGTTTTCATCAAAATCGGTTCAGATTTGGATATAGCTCCAATATATATGTATCGCCCGATTTACACTTATAAGGCTGTAATAAACACAATTTGTAACCAATCTGCACAAAATTTGGCATGGATTGTTTTGTTACTGATCATAACATATGTGCGAGATTTCATCAAAATCGGTTCAGATTTAGATATAGCTCTCATATACATATATATTTATACATTGCCCGAATTTATAATTGTAAGGTAGGTGTAGGGGTAGGGGTAGGGGTATATTATATTCGGCTTCGCCCGACTTTTGCCTTTCCTTACTGGTTTTTCTTATTAAAGTTAGGCGGTAATGACGCTCAATTTAATGTTGGGCCTTATCACCGTGCTATGGGCGGTCATAACGCCCAATATTTATTTTGGGTCTTATAACCGGTGGGCATTATGACAGGTCGCCATCCAGAAACTGTAATGGCGTGATCATCACGATTTGGAAAAATGCACGGATATAGACCAATAGATTGAAAGTGGTAAATATTTGATGTTGTAAGACAAAATTTTGGTTGAAAAGTTGCTACTTCCTTGGGAAAAGTAAAATTTTAGAGTTAGGCAACTCTTAAGGTGGGTACTAATTTCGTTCACTGTCGAAAGTTTCCACAAAACATTGTTTTTCGTTTATTGCAGAAATCCTCAAAAAAGCGTTTTTTATAATAAAAAGGCAAACAGGATACCCCATCAGAGGGTTTACCACCAATATTTATTTTTATTCAGAGCATTACCAAATTTGATAAATGGGGTATGATTTGATGTCTCAATACATCTGCCAAATTTCATCAAAATCGGTTCAGATTAAGATATAGCTCTCATATATATCTTTCATCCGATATGTGGCTTTAATGGCTGTGGAAGCCACAATTTTGTCCGCTCATTTCAAGATTTTGAATGAGATGTTTAATTTAGTGTCTAAACATGTGTGTAAATTTATTTTTCACATCGGTTCACATTAAAATTTAGATGCTATATATACCTTTCATCCGATATGTATTTTAATGGCTGAAATCATCGTTATTTTGGTATGACCTTTACAAAATTTAGCATGAGACATTAGAGATATTACATAGTATCAGATTCAGATATAGCTCTTAAATATATATTTTAAATTATTATTATACCCTCCACCATAGGATGGGGGCATACTAATTTCGTCATTCTGTTTGTAACTCCTCTGAGACCCCATAAAGTATATATATTCTTTTGATCGTCATGTCATTAAAAGTCGATCTAGACATGTCCGTCCCTCTGCCTGTCAAAAGCACGCTTACTTCCGAAGGAGTAAAGCTAGCCGCTTGAAATTTTGCACAAATACATACTTCTTATTAGTGTAGGTCGGTTGGGAATGTAAATAGGCCATATGAGTCCATGTTTTGATATAGCTGCCCTATTAACCGATCTTGGATCTTGACTTTTTCAGTCTCTAGAGGGCGCAATTCTTATCCGATTTGGCTGAAATGTTGCATGTTACGATTTTCAACAACTGTGCCAAATATGCTTTTAATAGGTCCATAACCTGATATAGCTGCCATATTAACCGATCTGGGATGTTGACTTCTTGAGCATCCAGAGGTTGCAATTATTATACGAATTGGCTGAAATTTTGTACAACGACATCTCTTAGAAATTTCAACAAGCGTGTCCATTATGGACTGAATCGGTGTATAGTCTGATACAGCTCCTATATAAACCGATCTCCCGATTTTACTTCTGGAGCGCAATTTTTATTCGAATTGGCCAACAATTTACACAACGACTTCTATACTATGGTCTCCAACATTCAGTTCAATTGTGGTCCGAATCGGGCGAAGAAAACTTTATATCATAGCTCCAATATCATAGCAATTCTTTCCTTTTATCATATGTTTGCCTAAAAAGACATACCGGGAAAAGCACTCGACACATGCGATCCATGGTGAAGGGTACATAAGATTCGGCCCGGCCGAACTTAGAACGCTTTTTACTTGTTTTAGTTAACTAATTTGCGGGCATGTTTGATCGATTTTGGACCAATTTTGATTGGTGATATTTTGTTCTCTCTCACACACTTGTAATCCTAACAGAAGTGAAAGTGAGCCTAGTGAATGCACGCATACACCACTGAATGCAAAACAAAATTTCTTGCCTCTCTCCCATACATACAAATATTTTGAATTTGTCCATCCCTGCAAACAGTTTCTATAGTGCGAGTCACCAAATCTGCACTCAATGAAGTTGAAAACAATCTCAGGCGATATCATTTTTTACTCTAATTAGTGTCTTGGCCCATGAGTGATTAAATAGAGTCTAAAAAAAGTCTTTTTCGAATCGAGATTAATATTTGAAGATTTTATTTGCCATGATTCTCCCTGACTGGGATTTGAACAGCCAACCTTACGATTGAGAGGCGTATGCCATCCCTCTGTGCTACGCGCCTTTCTTCATTACAGAAGGCTTAGTAACCTTACGTTCTCTTGTGTAGGGTTTTTTGACATGGCGTCCGAAACAACAACAAAAAATCTATTTTTAAATTTGAATCAATAACAGTTGTTTATGAGAAACTAATTAGCGAATAGCGAAACATGAATGATAGAATTCCGATAGTAATGTATTTTGTTGTTTTAAATCATGAAATCTCTTCAAACTCTCATAAAAAGCACCTAAAAAGTGACTATTCTGGGAGGGAGTGAGAAAGTCACTTCCAAATGTTTGGAGGGCTCCCTGAGGTAATTCAAGAAAACACGTGGTTGAAGAACATAATAATTTTGGCCAAGAACAACATCTTAAGAGTGGAAAATGTGATTTGTAATCATTTTTAAAAAAATCTAAATTTATTTGAGGAGTGCAAAACAGAAAAATCCACGAAATGATCATATAAATGAAAGAATTGGATACATACGAACGTGCCCAAAAATAGAGAACATTACAGAAATAAAATGAGGCATTTATTTATGCACATTAATGTGTGTACCACACTTTTGGTGTTAGAATATTTGATTATCCATATATTAAATATTGATTGACAGAGACACAACTACCTAACAGCACCCCTTCATGTGGATCAATACTTCGGACATATTATACGCTAAATGCTGAAGTTGGTATCCATTACGATTCATTTCAATATAAAAATAATTTCTTCATTATACACCTTATTGAGACAATGTGGGGCCTTTGTCGATATTCCAACTTCCTGTAAGCAGAAGGCAATCACAGTTGAAAAATTTGACTTGCAATTTTTGGTCATCTACATAGTGCTCACGCAGCAGTGTATTAACTTAAAAAGTTTGTTTACCTATGCGATCTATATGCATAGTTGTAGCATTAAGACCCCCTCCGCTTGTAAAAATATTTAGTTTTTTGGTTTTAATAAAAAGACAACATAGTTTAATGCAATACATTTCAGTTTGTATCCGCAATTAATCAAGTTATGTGAAAAATGGTTTATCAATCAATTATTTACTTTAATTAGGTCAGTTAAATGTGTTTTTGAAAGAACGAAAATTTTTTCAATAAATTGGTTTATTGAGTTGATAACAGTTGATAACAATCGTTTTTTAATTGAAACTTCTTCAATCACGAAAATGATTACATCAATCACAGTTTTTGAAAAAAAAAAATATTTCAAATGAAAAAAATTTAAATCCAATTTCATTATGTTTGCTTGAAATTTTCAATTTATACTTCAATTAATCAAAAAAAAAAAAAAGAATTTAATTTCCTCCAAATTTTCAATTTCAATTTTCAAAATTTTTTTTTTTTTTGTTTTTTTTGAAAAATCCTATTTCGAAAACTAAGCGTTCAAGGACACTGCTGCTTGTTTAAAATTCCTTCGACAATAAATGTTTCTCCAACAAAGAAAGAATAAACCATTTAATTTATGATTAGATCATGTTCTTAATTTTCTCTAAATTTATTAGAATTAATTATTGAAATTATTTTTTTTATTATATAGAATTAATTATTGAATCTTTTTATTTGAAAAGGGCAACAAACCAATCAGTTTCAGATTCAATTAAAAGACGATGTTATCAATTAATTTTTTAATTTAATACATCTTTTTTTGAGCACCACACAGACAGGAACTTTGAGCTACAATGTGTGAGGTAGTCATCGCTGTCACGAAAAGCTTAGCTGCAAGCAACCGGGCTCATCCGCTGCGGATAGTGGAATGCTCCATACGGAGTAGCTTCAACTGCAGTCGCGGACAATCAGCGATATCGAGTGGAAAGGCTCAGTGAGAGGCCGAAAGGCACTGGCTCTTACTTGAATACTGAGTGCCTATGATTTTCGATACGACAAGGCGAGCTATAGGCGGCTTAAAATAACCAATGGCCTTCATGTTCCCGCAGCGATCGGTCGTATACACCGGAACGAGCTTATAAGAGCTTGACGATGTTGACCACCTTCACATGCAAATGTGTCTACAACAACATCCAAAATTCATACGTTTGTATGGCTCAATAGCTTTAAAATATTTTCATGTTCTCGTTCGGACTTGACACAGCAACTCAACGTACTATGCTGACATATAACCTATCGCCACGACGAAAACTGAAATAGCGCTTTTTTATCTTTTCGAAGGAAGTTATGGAGAATTTTAAACCTTCTTTGACTCACCAACGTACCGGTTGGATTGGTTAAAATACTTTCAGATTCATGAGGGACTTTGAGTTCAACGATAGAACATAAGTTTTGCACTCACATTCCGATTAGTTGTACAACAAATTGTCATGTGGTCATGAATAATCTCCAAAAGAATGTCATAAACAATCAGTTCGATGACTGTCTAATACTTAAAAGATTGCCACTCGTATTCACAAAACTTAAAACAGCTTTTTAATAGGCTTAGTTGACAGTTCTATAAAGGAAATCTTTCAAATCAGCCAACTGTAATACTACTTTAAGTTTTGTGAATATGAGCATGTGAATTTAAACAAGTAAAAGCGGGCTAAGTTCGGCGGGGCTGTAATATATATATTGTATATACCCTTCATCATGGATCGCATTTATCAAGTTCTTTGAATGAGTTTTTCAATAAAATACAAACTTTATCAATTTACTGACCGATACCACCTTCAAAATTTCAGGCAAATCGAGTAATAATTGCGCCCTCCTGAGCCTCAGGTTGTCAAGTTGAAAAGATCGGCTTTTATGGCAGCTATATGAGGTTATAAACAGATTTTGACCACAGTCATACCAAACGACATATGGAGTTTTTCGGTCAAATTGGATAAGAATTGCACCGTGTAGGGGCTCAAGAAGTCAACTCGGGAGATCGGTTTATATGGCGGCTATACCAGGTTATGGATTGATTTTGACCATACATGACACTGTTGTTGGAAGTCATACCAAAATGTGCCAACCAAATTGGATAACAATTGAGACCTCTAGAAGCTCAAGGAGACTAATCGGTAGATAGGTTTATATGACAGCTATATCGGGTTATGAACCGAAGCTCAAGAAGTCAAGACCCAAGATTGGCCCATTTACAATCCTAACCGACCTACACTAATTGGAAGGACTTGTGCATAAGTTCAAGCGCCTAGCTTTACTCCTTCGACATGGTTAGATCCACTGACCATCAAGAATATATATAATGCATGGGGTCTTAGACGAATATTTTGAGCTATTACAAACGGATTGACGAAATTAGCATACCCCCATCCTATGGTGGAGGGTAGAAAAGTAGTAAAAAAAACGACCACTATATCGTCCTTGAAATAAATATGAAGAGTGTTAATCTTGCATGAGCGACAACAAATTCGATAAATCGGAGGTCGCCGGTGCGCAGTGGTTACCATGTCCACTTTTGACAATAAACATCCTGAATGGTGGCGAGTATATCGAAAAATGCTCGCCCTGGCAACGTTTGCAAGATATTCAGTGATGTAGGATTTTGTCTCGCTCTGCGCGTTGCCATTCGAACTCATCTATAAGAAGTAGGTTCCATATCATTGAGATAATCTTCCCTGTGGTTTCCCGTGCGCAAAATTGTTCTTTCTAATTCGATTAAAATCGACAGCGAAATCGATGTTAGCGTACCCGCATCTCAAATAAATGAAAATTAAGCAGTTATAAGAATTGCACTAGACTATAAATAATAGACGGGAGGAGTTAGTTTTTATCAATGATATCCAGCGATTTATAAGGAAGTCACATTTGAGTGTGCCTCCCTAATGCCAATTGTCCTCATGAACCCAATAGGAATGTAGACATGCATTACAAGTGCTCGCTTACGAATCCACCAGACCCACAACTTCTTCATTTGAAATTAGGCAAGCAATTTGTGTGAGGTGTTTATGTTGTATTCGGTTCATTATTTGGGGCATGGGGATAACAGCATATTGGCCACTACCACCATCAGCACATTTAGTGCATTTCATTGCATGGCTAGCTGTAAGTCGACAAAAAGAAAAACAAAATGTGCCCATTGCACGCCGACAACGGTAAACGACTTTTATCTACAACACTACTGTGTGCGGCTGTGTGTTTGCGTGCGTGAGGATTTTCCCTACATAAACATTTCAGACATAAAATAGAAAAAAAAAATTTGCTCCAGTGAACTTTGTGAGCCAGCCATTCAAGATGGTTTGAGCGAGTTCTGATGTGTGTGTGTGTGTGCGTGTTTCGCCAGCTTTAATGGAAACGAAAGAAGCAACAAAGCACGTACCAAGAAACTGTAATAATTTTCCGTTAGTTGTGAAAACAAGCAAAAAACATATCAACTGTAAACAACAAGAACAACAACAACTGTTAAAAAGGAAAATACGGTGAGAAATGCGCTTGCGCTTTGGCTTAGTGAAGAGTAGGTTTGTACGAACAGAGCAATAGAACCTCCTCAACAACGGCAACGAGAAGAACAACGGCGAAAAAACCAGAGCAGCAAGACACAGAACTGTTATTTTCGAAAGCTAGCAACGAGCGCCCACGTACACGACAACAGAGATTCGGGATAGGCAACTAACGACGCCGGTCGCCGGCGCCGTTACGTTGGCAGAACTAAGCTCCCCATCTTCTAGGGGGATTGGCTGAGACTAGTCGAGTGAGTGCTTGTTTGGCTGGCATAGTGTGAGCTGGCTTCCCATGTTTGTAGCGTGTGTGTGTGTGTGTGTGTGTGTGAATGCTTGTGTTTTGTAGTCAGAACCGATAGTCGTTCGTTGACGCCGAAAAAGACCAATGACCTATGCTGAGTTAAGGTACTTGTTCTACTAACAGTAGAACATCACACATACACACATAGACTCACTTTTAAACACAGGCACAGATACCGAATACATCAGAACACAAATCATAATAATAATAACACTGTTTGTTTGTCTATTTGTTTTTATCTCCAACTCTACGTTGTCGCTAGTCGGTAGGTCGGTCGGCCGGTCGACTGGTCGTTCGGCGGTATGTGGCAGGAAGGCAAGCACTCTCCCCATGTTAGATTTAATTTATTATGAGTGAGTGTGTGCGTGCGAGTTTGTGTGCTCACATGCTTTCGCCTGGGGGGGAGGGAGACCATAGGGTTTGAGGAGCAAGGAATGTGGGGAGCATTATTTTCTGATAGTTGTGTTTCATTTCATTTTTGTTTCTGTTTCTGTTTCTAATTTTCATAGAACCCAAAACACTGAAAAAAGAGCCGCTATCAGATGTGTATGTTTGTTAGAGAGTACATTCGTACACATCTGTATGTGTGTATGGACGATTTCGAATGTACGTATGTATGTACATCCAAGTATCCATCCACCGCATAGAACGAATAAACTTTAACAAACATTTCAAAATGCACTTAAAGCTTTATTTATAATTCCCTCTCTCTACAACACACCTAACTACCTATGCATGAATGTACATAGATAATGCTATGTAAGTAGGTAGGTACGTACGTACATATGTAGACAAGTAGGTGGTGTGTATGTTAAAAGTCAGTAAGTCCGCATTAATGATATAGTACGAGGGGCAATGCTTTTGGTGGGGTTGCAGTTTTAAAGAAATTTCAAAGATTCGCTGCAAAAAAAAATCTTCATAAATTTTGGCAATCGTTTAATTTTTTCCAATCAATGGGGAGGAGGCGCAGTTCCATTGTTGGTTAGACTTTTTTATACAAATACATAGTGCGACAAATGCGAGAGAATTCAATGCTTCACTATAATCCTGGGTGAGTGTGTGGGTGTTGCATTGAGATTAAATTTGTATAGCATTAAAATTCTTTTGTTTTTCTTCATTTCTTTAATTTTTGTTTATGGCTTCACTTAACCACAAGATAAAAATTATCTTTTATAAAGTTTTTGTGTACTAGATATTTCCAATTTTATTATTATTTTTTTTAATTTTTTCAGCATTTTCTAAAGAGCCTCCACCGAGGATCAATTTTATTTGCACTGTGGTTGCCACTGCATTTCTTATTTCCGTTTCCTTGCTCTGAACTTTGAATTTTGTTTTGTTTAGCAATTCTTCGATGGGACACAGAGGAAGTTGGAATTTTTCTTTATTTTATTTTTTTGATTTTGTTTTGCTTTAAACTCCAATTTTCTATTTTCACATTTTCCTTCCCTCTCTTTCTTTTCTAATCATTCATAATGGGGGAAGGAATTACGTCACTTCCGTCATGCACCACTATGTTTGTTGTTTTTATTGTTGTGGCTGTGTTTCTTATTTTTTTTTTTTAAATCTCCTTCCCCTTTGAAAATTCAATTTTTTGGGGGAACGAATTTCTTGCACTTGCACGGGGAATTTTTTGTTTTTTTTTTTTTTTTGGGAAAATACCGAACCGACTACGATGACGACGAATGGGAAAAGGAAAATTTTGCCAAAAAAAATCTTTACCGATTATGTTGTGTTGTAAAAATTTAAAACAGTTTGTTTTAAGGCGACATGAGTGATGAATTAATTAAAACCGTTAGATTTTCCGTTTTATGTTGTTCTTGTTGGTTGCGGCAGAATGTTTTTATTTTGCGTAAATGCTGGCTGGCGACCCACACAAACTGCATGGAGAGAATTAATGGTTGTGGTGCCGCTCGAATAGTGATGTTGACGACTGTGATGATGACGATGATGATGGTGGTGGTGTGGTGCGTTTGTTGGTGGTGGCCCGACAAGTAGAAGAAGAAGAAACGCGGCGGTAAAGTGAAACACAAAACAACATAACCGCGATACGCTCAATACGAAGTGTAGCCAAAGACTGCCTCAAAATGTTATCGAGTTCGCTGTATTCCATCCATCTAGCCAGCGAGCCTCAGCCGTGCCATTCATCCATCCTCAACAACATTGTTGGCTATTAGTTGGGTTGCTTTGGTTGGCTCGTAGCTTACGTTGCTTTCGCTTGGTGGCTGCCAGAGAGCTGGCTGGCATGCCTGCCTGCCTGATTGACAAACAAACATGGGACGTTGGCAACTAAAGCAGCGGCGTTCTCTGACCGCTAAGTAGAAGTTCCCGAACGACACTCATTTACTCTTCCCCACCGCTGGTGGGGAGCACGAAGAGAAATTGGGAGAGAAACAGAGTGAGTCCCTGTCATGGGAATGCGAACAAGCGGCCAAATGTATGCCAAATCGACGAGCCCTCTCTGCACGCACAGGGAGATTTCACATTAGTCGACCGCTTAATGACGCTGGGACACAGGTCTGACCCCCTCCCAACACAGAGGTAGCATAACCACTCTCTCTCTGTGTCATCCCCTTTGTGTTCTCTTATTTATGTTATTTGTCTCTTTGCATGGCATCGGTCCGTTCAACCTGATGTGGCAAAGTGCTGCTGAGCGAGTCTGTGACCGATATGTGGTAAGGCAGTCGTCCCCAATGTCCACGACGCCAACGTCGCTTTAGCGAGTTGGAGAGTGGTGTGTGTGTGTTCGCCTCTCGCCCCGATGGCTTGTGGTGAGTGCATGCATACACAACAATGACTGAAGACACTATGATTATCATCAAACTGTGCTGCTTGTGTGTGCCTGTGCGCTGCTTTTCGTTGTTCGACATTGTCGACGACGACGTCGCTGTCATCGTTGCCGTCGTCGTTGGCTGCTATTTGTTTTTCTTCCTTTTGTGTGCTTTATTCGCCTGGTTCAAAAAACTGCTGACTGGGTATATGTGTCTCTGTGCCGATGTTTCATCGTTTTCTTTTCAACATTTTTCCAATTTGTTACATGAATATGTGCGAGTGTGTGCCGATGAGTTGTGTTGTGTCATATGCATGGGTGTATGTCTGTCCCTCTGCCAGCGGAGTTCGTTCACAGTTTTTGTGAACTGTGTTGTGTGTGTTTATTTTTTTGATATTGGCCCATCATTCTTCGGCTGCTCTTTGCCGCATTGTGCGATTTCATCGCATGAAATCAGCTGTTCCTGGTTGCAATCGCTTTTAAGAGAGTCGAAATACCGATGCCCCATCATCACCATATGTTTGTTGGTGAGTGCCAAAGTTTCTCTTGGGCCCATTACTCTTACTTAGCTAATGGGAACTACACTCAGTGCATCGAATGCATGCACTTGCTTGAGTTTGTCGTTTGGTCTACCATCTACCTAGCCCATGAATGTTGGCGAATTATGTTGTTTTAGTAGTAGTTGTTGTTGTTGTGGTTAATGTTAATTTTGGTAAACGGGCCATTCGAATACTTGGCAATTTTCACACTCTTGGCCTAGTAAAAGATATGGGCTTTGGAATGTTACTTCAACAATGTGATGGGAAGTTTTGCTACAAAACGGATCGAGTTCGTTTTTTATTTATTTAAGTCACTTTTCTTTGTAAATTAAATTTGTGGGCGTTAGATATAAGCTTGTCAGATCCTGGAAGTAAGAAGTCGGGGAACTCATTACCTACTATAAGTCGAGATTAGTCGGGATCCTCAAAAAACCGAATTCAAAATTCAATTTCAGTTACAAAAAGCACATTAAGTTTATATACCATCCTATATCAGATTATTACCGCAACTGCCACTGTTTATAGAAGTCATAACAGAAAACTACGTGGGAGCCAAATCGGATAAAATTTGCGCTAATCAAAAGTCAAATAGGTAGATCGGTTTTTATGGGAGCTTTGTTAAGTTATGGGTTGATTTGAGCAATACTTTGCATGGATGTTGTTGAAATTTTTGTGGTTATAAAAAATTGCCGACTTTCGACAAGCCATTTTTTTCCAAAACATAACCTTAAACGAAGGGAAAAAATTTTTTTAACAAGTTTCATCTGTCTACTTTATACCAATCCAAATGTCATTTCGATACCACTTTCCTAGCTCGGGCTAAACTTTTTCTACTCATTCATCGTTAATGGGTTAAGAGATCAAATCTGAGATCGGTTTATATGGGCGCTAAACATGGATCGGTTTGGCCCTTACACAATTCCAACCGATCTCTTGAGAGGTATTTGTGCAAAATTTCAAGCGCCTAGTTGTACTCCTGAAGCTATCGTTCTTTGCCTAGACAAACGACACAGCTAGATCAACTTCAAAAATCGTTAGATCAAATGTATATAGGGTTTTGGACCAATATTTCGAGGTTTGTTATACTCTCCAGGGTGGAGAGTATAACAAACTACAGATCAGATTTGATCGGGGCCGACAATATGATACCCTTCATTCGGGAGTCCGAACAGCCACAAAAAGTCGGAACAATACCGTCCATCTGGCAAAACCTAGTTAGATAACCGATTCCAGCAGGTGAATGACAAGTGTACTAGGAAAAAAATGGTAATTGAAAATAATTGTTGTAGCAGTAGTTATGCGATTTCAGAGCAGCAGGCTGACTGCTGAAAACTCTGTTGTTTGCTGAAATGACTGCTGCTTTATTATGAAGGGAATGTTAGCCATGTACACATAAGTAGAGCAATAACAAAAAATGCGAGTGCGCACAGCCATATTTCTAAATGTATACCAATGGATGCGATGTCACGTGTACACGGAAGCTGTTGATCAGGTAGCTTTTTTACAGTAGTGTTCCACAAATCATGATCATCTCTTCCAACAAAATTTCTAAAAAAAATGCCTTAAGTAATTAAACCAAGTAATAGGCAAACATAAAAAATAGAATAAAAATTTTTTCAGCACATTTTTGTCCTTAAGACAGCAGATTTTGTTTGCTGATTTAGCTGACCGAAATGCTTGCTAATGCAGCAGCCATAATGGGTGCTTTCCCATTTTCAGTAGACAAAAACTGCTAATATTTTTGCTGTTTTGGTTGAGTTATCATAATGATATCATAATTTGGGTACAAGTCGACGCAAAGCCGCTCAACCAATTCTCATGGATAAATCCGCCGGCCGTGACAATATGCTTTTAAAATTTCAAAACATTTGTTTGGGGGGCACATTTTGGGGACATGTTCCTTTGGGGTCACCCACCGCCCAAACACCACCAACTTTAAAACACCTGCCGCTTTTAGGATGTACCGAAGCACATTAGACCATGTGAAAGTTTGAAATTATAAATTTTCCTGGTTCCATATTTGCCATACAAAAAATAAATACACGAAATATTAATGAAAGGAGAGGAGAAGGCAGAAATCGAAGGCACTTGTTTGTTTATAGTATAGTCGGCAACATTATTGGTGCCTTCAAATAACCAGTGGCCAACATCAGCGTCTGTTCCCAGGTTAGGGGCGGCTGGAGGCGAGCGTCGGATCTCGGAGCAAGAGGCTCCCCACAACGAGGGATACATGAGCAATCCCACAAAACCCATGCGGTTAGGGCGCTGGACCAGTATCACGCCCCCGGAAAACTATGAGAAACAAAGGAATAGTAAAAACGGACCCCCCAACGTTGACGACCCACGCAAACGTAAAAAGGACCATGATTTGCACTCCGCACTCTCAATAGAGGAGGCGCAGAATAGGCGCTGGTGGATGTATTAAGTACAAGGCAGATATTACCGCCTTACAGGAAGTGCGGTGGGCTGGGAATGGCGTTACCATAACACCAAACTTGACGGACTATACTATAGCTGCCATAACACAAGGTATGAATTTGGCTGTGGATTTGTGGTTAGTCGGAGACCGAAACACCTTGTCTCCACCTTTACTCCGGTGAATGAAAGGCTAGCCACAATCCGAATAAAAGCCAAATTCTTCAACACAAGCCTTATTTGTGCCCATGCCCCGGCGGAAGATAAGGACGAGCAGACCAAGGATATTTTCTACGAGCGCCTCGAAAGAGAATAGGACCGCTGCCCCGCCCATGATATTAAAATCGTTCTAGGAGATTTTAATGCGAAGATGGGGAAGGAAGACATCTTTGGTCCAACAGTCGGAAAGTTTAGCCTCCACGAGATAACGTCCAGTAATGGGTTGAGGCTGATAGATTTCGCCGCTGCAAAAAACATGGTAGTTAGTAGCACCAGATTTCAACATAAAAATATTCACAAAGTCATATGGCTGTCACCCGATCAAAGCACGAGGAACCAAATTGATCACGTTGTGATAGATGGAAGGCATTCATCCAGCGTGTTAGATGTACGATCGATCTGTGGATCGATCGGATCATTTCCTTGTTGCAGCTAAGGTTCGCACCCGTTTGAACATGGCGAGGAAAATACGATCTGACACTGCTTGAAAAGCTGCAAACACAACAGATGACAGTGGCATACTCCACTCGACTGACCCAACTACTTGATGAAAGCTCCTTGCTTGTTCCGATGATATAATGACGCGGTGGCAAACCATTGCCTACTCCATGGAAAATGCCTCGAAATCCGTACTTGGGTACCAGAAGCTTCCCCAAAGAATTCCATGGTACGACCAGGAGTATCGAGATGCTACTGAAGCCAAGAATACGGCATATAGACCAACCCTGCAATCAGTAGCAACGCGCCAGATGAAGGAGAGGTATCGGTAGAAAAGTAGAGAGGAGAAACGTCTATTCCGCAGAAAGAAAAAGAAAATGGAAAGACGTGAGTCCGAGCGAATTGGGTATGTACAAAAGTCAGAATAAAGTCCGGAAATTCTACGAAAGAATTAAACATCTAACTGATGGCTTTGGTGCAGGTACATCCTCTTGCAGAGACAAAGAAGGACATCCAATAATTGACACAGATAGCATGCTGAGGATATGGAAATAACATTTTACCCAACTGCCAGTGACGGACGTTAGCGGCGAAGAGGATACCGCAGATCCCACAAATGAGAATGTTTACCTCGAATGAGGTCTAAGTAGCAGTGACTCGACTGAAGAACAACAAGGCAGCTGGAACCGACGGCTTACCCTCTGAACTATTTAAGACCGGAGGCGACACGCTGATAAGGCGTATGCATCAGCTTATCTGCGCAATCTGGCTGGAAGAACGCATACCCGATGATTGGAACCTCGGCATACTATGTCCCGTACACGAGAAAGGAGACAAGACGGAATGTGCCAACTACAGAAGAATAAGTCTTCTCCCCATCGTATACAAGATACTCTCGAGCGTACTGTGTGAAAGATTAAAACCTAAAGTCAATGAGATAATTGGGCCCTATCAATGCGGTTTTAGACCTAGTAAATCCAGCCTAGACCAGATATCCACACATCGTCAAATTCTGGAAAAGACCCGAGGAGGACAAATCAACACCTACCATCTCTTTGTTGACTACAAAGCCATTTTCGATACCCCCTTACCGTTCAAAGGCATTTGAAGCCATGTCTGAGTTTGGTGTCCCTGAAAAATTAAAAGACTGTGCAGGATGAGACTTGCTGATACGCGTTCCTCAGTAAGAATAGGAGAGAATCTCTCCGAACCATTCAATACCAAACGAGGTTTCAGACAAGGAGACAGCCTATCGTGTAATATCTTTAATATCCTGCTGGAGGAGATCATACGAGATGCAGATGTGAATAGATATGGCGGACTAATCACAAGAGGACACAAGCTCCTCGCCTATGCCGATGACATCGATATCATAGGTCGGTCATCGGAAGTAGTAACTGCAGCCTTTGAAAGAATCTAAAGAGAGTCATTTTGGACGTATGGTGTCATTCAACAGTGAAATCGTGTCATTCAACAGTGAAATCAATTAAAAACAATTTTAGAAATTTTCTAACTTTTAATTATTGTTTTAATTGATTCATGAGCCGCTAGAGAGCGCAATTATTATGCGATTTGGCTGAAATTTGGCACAAAGTGCCAAGTATGGTCTAAATCTGTTCTCAACCTGATACAGCTTCCATATAAACCGATTTTCTTTCTTGAGCTACTATAGGGCGCACATTCTTATCAGATAAAGCTGCAACTTTGCAAAATGACTTTCACTTTGGTCTCCAACAGACAAACCAAGTATTTCCCCAATCGGTTCAGAACTTGGTAAAGCTTAAATAGCATAGCAGTTCACATCCATTATCCTCTGTTTGCCTATAAAGAGATATCGGCCAAAGAACTTGACAAATGCGATCCATGGTGGAGGGTATATAGGATTCGACCCGGCCGAACTTAGCACGCTTTTACTTGTTTTGTTTTAACTTTTATTTATAAATTTAGATTTACTTGTAGAAATGTTGGAATAGTTTATGTTACTTAATGGCAAAGATTAAATTTTCAATCACATTTTTAATTGAAAGCAATTTCAGATTCCATTATAAAATTGATTGAATTAATTAATTTTCCAATTTTGGTTTGTTTCTCTTTCGAGACGAGCTCAATGATCGGCAAGTGGACAAGAAAAAGCCAGGGATCGCAATACCCACCAACCACTATGGGACGCGTTTCGTATTTCAGATTCCATTAAAATATTGATTGAATTAATTAATTTTCCATTTTTTGTTTGTTTCCCTTTCAAGACGAGCTCAGTGATCAGCAAGTGGACATGAAAAACCAGGGATCGCAATACACACCAATCACTATGGGACGCGTTTCGTAATTTGGTTACAACTACTCATCAGCCATATTAGGTGTGAAGGCTTCTAGGACCGTACTTTGGTATGTTGTATTTGTACTGAATTTATTGCGAAAACGCCTCTATGATGTAAATACCACATTAACCACGCTCGACAACTTTGTCTATAAGCTGTACTTTTTCCAATGCATGTATTTTTTTCATTTCCAACTAAATTTTTAATTGAAAAATTATTGTGAATTTTTCTCTGTGTACTGAGGGATCTCTTTTTATCTGATTTCGCTGAATGTTGCAATTCAGCCATCCATACCTTCCGTTTTTACACGCTCCTCCATAGAATGGGGGAATAATCATTTGCTCATTCCTTTTTGCGCTTAAAATTTTGCACAAATACTTCCTATTGGTGTAGGTTCGTTGGGAAATGTACATAGCCCATATCGGTCCATGTTTTTGTATAGCTGCCATATAAACCATTCTTGGATCTTGACTGCATTTAGAGGGCGCTATTATTATCTGCTTTGGCTGAAATTTTGCAAGAGATATATTGACTTCTAAAACCGTTCCGAAATTTTATATATAGAGTTTTGTTATGACCACCAACAACTGGGCCAAGTATGATTCAAATTGGTCTATAACCTGATTGGTCTATTACGATATCGGTTCATTGATTGGACTAGAGATGTTCTACAGTCTCCTCTTCTTAAACGTCCTCATAGCTTCGGCAAAAGTCGTTACTGACAACCTTCAGTGTGTTAGCATATTTTCCGATCAGACAATGACCTGTCATCACGGACACAATGACTAAGCAGTAGACTTCTTCAAGACTAGATTAGGCCACATTAATTTGAAATGCTCACAACCTGCCCTTTTGTGACCATCTTTCATTCGTTGACCTTCGGGCCTGGTCCTGAAGACTTAGCTTACATGTCGCTAGAGGCATACCCACAGATTCAAGTTTCCCTGGAATGTGTAAGGTAAGCTCTTCTGCTTAACACTTCACTGGGATATCTCTGTGTCCCGGCACCAAGAACAGGTGAATTTTGAACAGTTCAGACAACTCGTTGAGAGATCTGCGACAATTGAGGGCGGTTTTTGTATTCAAAAATACGTTCTCCTGTCGTAGAAGGTATTAATGACAGTCGTCGTAATGACATTATATCACAGCCATTCCAACACTTGTTTAATTGCAAGGATCTCCGTTTGATACACACTGCAGTGGTCGGGTAACCTTTTCCATATGGCCAGTCCAAGTACTTCAGAGTACACCCCGAAACCCACCTGGTCGTTCTATGGGTTCTATCAGGAATAGTGGTACAGTACTTTTTATCAGCAATCAAGGTTAACATAGTGTCCATAGATGTCACATGACCAAAAGAAAAGCTCCCTTGGACTCACAGCAGTTGTCGCAGCAATTCGTCTAGCCACAATGTCTAGAGATATAAGGGTAGCAATAATGATGATGTCCTTAGTGCGGCTGTGATGCATAAACAAGCCATCCTTTGGATCCGGCTGAGTAATGAACAGTAGGTGGACTTTCGAAGCGCCGTCCACCACCCGTTCTAAAATGTTAGGTTGAAGTAAATGGTAAATGGAGCATTTTCTCCTCCCAAGGAGACAGGTGCCACTGTAGGTAACTTATATCTGCTGCTAAAAAAGAACCACTTCTGTCTTGCACGGATTAAAACTTAATGTATCTCTTCTGTATTTGAAAAAGTTATTCACAGAATGAGTCAAATGTGATCCATTGTTGAGGGTATAAAAGAGTTGGCGCGGCGAAACGCTTTTTTAGTTGTTAATTCTAAATTTCTAGTGTACTCACTTTTCCTCACAGTAGAACTGGTAAACTACTGCTAATCGCAACATTCGATATTTTCGATTTTTCTAATATGAAATATCGATAGTATCGATACTATCGGTAATTTCCCATCTCCTATATTTCAAACGAAAATGAGAATTGAAAATCAGGAAATCTATTTATATAGAAGCAACATCAATTCACAGACCGAATAAAGCCATATTTAATAAAGTCAGTTGGAAGTGATGATTGAAATCATTGTACAAAATATTAGCTTAATCGGATGAAAATTGCGCCCTCTATAGACGCAATGTATCGTAAAGGATACATTCACTGTTCGATCGCTTTTTTATGCAATTTTGAAAAATTTTACTTTGCCGATAGTATTGATAGCAAACATATCAATCAATATGCAGACAAAAAATAAAATATCGATAGTGCAATCGATATTTTGTCAACTTTATTTCACAGCCAATACCAAATAGCGAGTGAGTCAATTCTTTTGTAAAGTACGACTTGCTTAGTTCTTGGGTACATTTCAAGACATCGATAGTGGATTGCGAATTTACATTTCTACCTCAACTCTGTCTTGCATAACATCATCCATTTCTTCAGGCAGGGGTCGTAGGGCATATGACTGGCATTGTAGACCAGTGAAGGGGGACTTGAATGTCTGCTGATGAGTTGGCCAAGTTCTGCAGCTAATTTGAATAGCCTGCACAACAAGCGATTACTTTAATGACAAAGCTGGTCAAGACCTTGGAGGGGTCGATTGGCAAATGCTTGTTTCTTGGCCGATGACTAAAGTGAAAGATCATCAACAAGCGACTACGAGGCAATTTCCACGACAATATTGTTGCGATTTCTATGGATATCAGTTGCTCAGATTAAATTAAGTCAAAAGTAACAAAAACAAAAACAAGAAAGAAAAACGCACACAAATAATTTTTTGCACTATTGACCAATTTCGGATTTTTTGGCAATCAATAGATGAATGGATGGATCGACGATCGAATGGCACATTGGCTATCATCACTTGACGCTGGGCTAATGTGGATAACCATGCCACCATCCGCAGCCAGCCATCAACTAGACGGACGGATGCCTCGACGTAGCGACAATTTGACAAAGCCACCAATGAAAGCACACACACACAGAGGTTACAAATCATCAACTTTGCTGATAGTATATGGCACATCGCTCTATGCCATCCATTCATCCTATCCTCCATGCCTCCATGTCTCCTTCCCATCTATCTGGCCAGCGCCAATCTATGCATATTATCTAATTTCTTATGACTTCATGCGTCCCAACACACAATGTGCTTGGATGTGTCCATGTATGCTCCTCGTCGTATGCGCGCATGCGCATGTGTGTGTGCTTGTTTTTTTTTTTTGCGAAATCATAGAGCAATTATCTATGGACTTTTGCTAAAAATCAAATTATGTCTGTTTTGTCTGGAGTTTGCAAAGTTTTTTTTTTTTTTTTTTTTAATTTTATTTCTTTTTTCTGAATTAATTTTGCATATTTTTAATGTTACGAAATCGCTCCGGTTGGGGTTCAGCAACAACAACAACCACAAAAACATTTACTACAGTTCATTGGAAACTTTCAGATGTGTGTATCTCAGCAAAAACAACACCACACAACAGCAGCAGCAGCGGCAGCAGCAATGCTCGACTATTTATGTATAATAAAGGTGATAGTGCAAAAAATCCAACAACAACAATGCCAACAACACCATTTGCTTGCCCGATCGCTCGCTACCAACAAAACTTTTGTAATAACCCACAAATTGTGAAATGCTGTGATTTTTTGTTTCCTTCAAAAAGAGAAGAAGCAGAAAAATTCATAACAAAAAAAAACGAAAACTACCAACAACAAAAGCGGCCACAGAAAACGTCGAAGTCGAAATGAAAGAAAAAAAAAACAACATCACAGCCACAAAGAAACAACAACAGCGAAATTCGCCAAGTCCAACGACCACGTTCAGGGCCATATGAACAAATATCTGTCAGCCAACTAACGACCGACCCACCGACCGACCGACCAACAGACCGGCATCTCTACGACCAACGACAACTGCAACGATCTTATAACAAAAAAAAAAAAAAACAAAAACAAAAACATACTACCAACCGCCAAATAACCAAAATACCAAACAACTGCCAATGGCCAACTATCATCAAATCTTCCACTTCACTCCTCAGCACTCCACTGCTTACAGCACCACACCAGGCCACAACACTCCACTCCATGGCAAGCCATTCCATTGCGGAGTTATTTCGTTTGGTGGAAATTTGAATGTATTTGGCTAAAGATTTGGAGATTTGTTTCTTTTTTTTTCTCCTTCATTTACAAAGGTCCATTGTTGCGGTTCTCGTTGTTGTTGCTGTTCATTTCTTTGCTTCATTAATGAATAGTGGCGGCGGTCAGCCATAAACAAATTTTTCTATGAATACAAAATATTACAAATGAGCACACACACTGAGCCCCAATCAGTCAGTCAGTCGGTCAGCCAGTTGGTCAGCCCATTCACCAGTTCCGATGCCGCAAGCGCCCCATTACAATCCTCTGGCGGATGTTTATGAGCAGACCCATTTTACAAACCTCCCTCCCCTCCTCCCCCATTTCCCTCATTCGCCTCGCAATTTAATTTCCTTTCCGCCAAATGTGATATTTCGCATACGTTTTTGACCAGGCCAAAAGATGGCATGTCTATCGATTAACAGGGAATATTCGCCAAATTACCCAAGTGTCCCATTTTAGAGAACTGTTTATGAAATCTTACAAATCCAAGTCATTAGTCGACTTTTTCTTTGTGGGTTAACTCAATCAAGTTAATGAGGAACATTGTTAAGTGTCCATGTCCATATAACAAGGTAGGCGCAAATAATTTCGAATGATTGCTCAAATCTTTGATTACCATCCAGCTCGGCAATTTTCCACGGCTTGCATTCCTAAGACTCACAAAAGCAATTCTTACTGCCTTACGAAAGCTCCAATGCTCATACCAACATCATCAATGTACCTTCTTCAAGATTCACATATTATTAACAACAACAAATGTCTATGACAATATGTCTTCTAAAGAAAGGAGTCTAGCGACTCTATGGCACTCCGAACAGTGCTTCAGGATCGAAAAGATTCACTCAAAAGTTCATGCCTTGGTTCAAGAGGGAAGTTTTCAACATTAGAGAAAGCACACAGTTAGGAAAGACTAAAAAGTGTTGCGTATTAATTGTGTTCCCTAAGGACTTAGAAAATCAAGTCGATGAACAGACCGATACATTATACACGGATTAAGTAAAGCTTAAATCATTCAATCCTGACGATGAAATTCGATTTATAGGATTTCAGTAATTCGAGGCCACCGTAGCGCAGATGTTAGCATGTCCGCCTATGACGCTGAACGCCTGGGATCGAACCCTGGCGAGACCATCAGAAAAAAATGTCAGCAGTGTTTTTCCCCTCCTAATGCTGGCAACATTTGTGAGGTACTATGCCATGTAAAACTTCTCTCCAAAGAGGTGTCGCACTGCGGTACGCCGTTCGGACTCGGCTATAAAAAGGAGGCCCCTTATCATTGAGCTTAAAACTTGAATCGGACTGCACTCATTGATATGTGAGAAGTTTGCCCCTGTTCCTTAGTAAAATGTTCATGGGCAAAATTTGCATTTAAGATCGAATTCTTAAAATGGCTAAATTCATATATAATTGGTCGCACATTATCCTGATCGCATAAACCTCCCATATTAACCGATATCGGATCTTAGCTTCTTGAGCCGATGAAGCGCACAATTATTTTCCGATTTGGCTGAAATTTTACATGAAGTATTTTTGTTGTGACTCCCAACATATATGCCAAGTATGGTCTAAATCGGTGTATAACCTGGTACGGCTCCCATATAAACCGATCTTCCGATTATACTTCTTGAGCCTCTAGAGGGCGCAATTATTATCCGATTTGTCTGCAATGACTTGCACAATGACTTCCACTTTGGTCTCTAATAACCCAACCAAATATGACCCTAATCGGTTCATAACTTGGTATAGCTCCAATAGCATAACAATTCTTATCTATTGGCCTTTGTTTGTCTATAAAGAGATATCGGGCGAAGAACTTGACAAACAGACGAACTTGAAAGTACGTTTACATTGGGCACTAAATACGGATTTATGGCCTTTTCAAGATATAAATGCTTAATGCTGTGTTTTTTGCAGGTTTTACGTAATAAATCACATTTTTGCAGGATTTATTTTTAAATCCCAAAGTTGTAGTGAGTTCGAAGATAGCGTATTATGACATTCATCAATTTTTATGCTTTAAAGGATCTTAGATCTATGTGTGTATGTTTTACAAGTGTGATAAATTGTATGAATTTGGGTGTAACATCCATAAGATGAAAAGAAGACCCATTAAAATGTATGCGGAATCACCGTTTGCCTGTTCGTATGTTTGTCTATTCTCATTTGTCATAATGCACGGATCGTAAGTTTCATCAGATCTTTTTAAAGTTTGGACATACAAGCTTTTTGGCCTAGAAGGCTGGTGGAATTGAACGAATATATCTTATATATAAAAATCAATTTGTGTTTGTTTGTAGGTCTGTTTGTGTGTTCCTTATGAACTCAGAAACGGCTGAACCGATAGTGATCCCATGGTTAAAATAGGGTACTACATTTTTTGACATGTGAAGGGGGAGCTGACCCTCCCCCTTACATAAATTTTTTAGAAACGCCAGATCTCGGAGATGGGTAATGCGATTTGAGCGAAATTTTGTGTGCTCTCTGATAGTAACCTAAAAACAAAAATTTGGTATCCAAATTTCGGATGGGGTAGCTAGAGGGGGCGCCCCACCGCAAAACCTACCAAATACATATATACACCAATCACGACAATATGGGACTCAAATGAAAGGTTTTAAGATTAGAAAATGCATCTGATATCCAATTGTCGGATCAAGTATTTGGGGGAACACCCCAACCCCCGAAACACCCCTAAAGCGGTTATATTTACCGAGTATGGCAATATATGACTCAAATAAAAGGTATTTGCGAGTAAAATACGAATCTGATATCCAAATTTGGGACAAAGTTTCTGGGGGGTCCACCCCTTCCCCAAACAGGACTTATTTACAGACTATGGCAATATGGCGCTTAAATAAAAGGTATTTGAGTGTAGAATACGAATCTGATATTCAGATGAGGGACCAAGTGTTTGGGGGGCCGCCCATCCCCGAGAACATACCCCAAAGAAGACAAATTTACGTCCATAGCAATATGGAACTCAAATGAAAGGTCTTTGGAAGTATAGCACCAATCTGATATCAATGTTCGGGAAAAGTGTCTATGGGGCCACCATTTGATATCTGATATATTTTCGGGACCCCTAAATCGGGCATATTTACCCACCAAGTCAATGTGGGGCTTAAATGAAAGGAGTTGGGGGGTAGAGCAAAAATTGATACCCACTTTCGGGACCAATTTTCTGGGGTCTACCCCTTCCTCAAAACACCCTCCAAAAGGGTAAAAATTTTTTTACCATGCCAATATGGGACTTAAATGAAAGGTATTTGAGATAAGAAAACTAATTTGATAACCAATTTTGGGGACATGTGTTTGGGGGATGCCTCATCGTGTAAACTCCCCTTAAACCAATGGCAATATCGGGTTTAAATAAATGGTATTTGAGAGAAGAGTACGATGCTGATATTTTTCAGGGCTAAGTGTCTGGGGAACCACATCACCCACGAAAACACCTAAATCAGACATCATGAGAATATCGAGCTGAAATAAAGTATTTTAAGAATGGAGTACACCTAACACCAGCTAGTACTCGTATATAAATAAGTTCGTTCGATTAAGATTAATATTGCAATAATGTAGACATTTGTCAATCGACCATCTCGAAATTTTGAACGGAGGATTTTCTTATGACTCTTGGGATTACTGGTCAATTTCAGAGAAATCAGTTCTTTTCAAAATTTTGCATAATGTCTTCTTCTATGGCTTTAACTATGTGTATGGAAATTTTTCGAAATCGATTCTCATATCAATACAGCTCCCTTATATATGTAAGTTCGTCCGAATATGTTAACTAATTTTCACGAAATTTGACACATTCCCTTCATAATCAGATTTAGTTATTTATAGCTTTCATATATATGTGTGAACCGCTCGATTTTCACTTCAGAGCCTTAGCAAGCGCATTTAACAAACTTTATATAACTCTTCCCGCTTTAACAACCTTTATGTGTACGGATTTTGGTCGAATTCGGTTGAGATTTAGAAAAAGCTCCCATATATAGGTTTGCCCAATTTGGAAGAATATTACAATAATGTGACCAATTGTCAACCGGTCGCACGCCATTCGGCCTCATCTTCAAAAGCGGCCTCCTTATCATTGAGTTAAAAGTCTTGAATCGGACGTCAGACGTTGGTGCTAGAGAAGTCTCGCCGTACCTTATGCGATGTTCCTCAAGGGGATGTTTGATTGCACCAGAGCATAGTGCTAGGCATATTGTACCGTTGAGAAATACACAAAACATCTGTCCAGGAGAACAATAGCCGATAACGCCTACCAACCACTAGGCAGTGCAAAATCAGGTCTATTTGTTGCTACATACAGCAACATGAGATGTCATTGATATGTGCCAAATAAGCCGAAATTGAATCGTTTGAAAAGAAACCGTTGCAAAATTTGGTGGCACTTCAAAAAGTAGTTCAAACACTTACCGTTTGCTCTCGCTGTGACTTAGGACAAGAAGCTGAAAGAATCAATCGCCAGTCCTATTTGCAATTATCCAGCATAACTGTTTCCACTTTTGACCAACTTTTAAATGGATGGCAAGCCAAGAGTACGCCTAAGATTTTGGGACGGAGCAAATGTCGGTGAAATTTCTCGAGTCATTAGTCAAACGGTTTTCGGCCTCGAAAAATTTCAATTAATGATGAACACCTTCATCATTATCGCATAACTGCGGATGGCAGCTTCAATGGATGGATGGATAGTTGGTGTGGTCGTGGCTGTTGCTGCTGCTGCTGTGAGTAGGTAAGCTGCGAGTGGAGTTGCAAATGGAGGCATAGAAAATAGCGTTATGACGACAATACTTCCTCCACTCCACACTGTTTCGCAACTATCACAACAAGTAGCCCCACAACAACTTGTTGTTCTTGTCTTCGAATAGCGGTAGTTGCGTCTTCTTGTCGGGTTCTGTGTTAGTAGTGCTCACTTTTATGCACAAGAAGTACAAGAGGCAAGACTGAGGCAGCCAGCGAAGGTGAAGCGATGAAAGAAGTCCAACGGTAGAAAAATTAGAAAAAATCGCAATAAACCGCTTTGGCTACAACTATTTGCCGGCTATTCACCTCTTGCTAACTGACTGACTGACTGACATGGTTGGTGTGTGTGCTTGTGTGTTCGTGTGGAACTTTGAGGCGTCCCACTTTCTGCCAGTGAGAATCATCAGCCAGCCCAGAACAAGAATAACAACGGCCAACTGCCTGCATGGAGTCCATGGGGGAGGGGGATGAGTGAGAGGCAGGCGTGCTGCAAAGTAAACAGATTCTAGATTCTAAACATAACTGAAACATGTTCCGACACACTAACCACGACGCCGCAGACGATGACTGGCTACAACGGCGCAACTGTTTTGGCTTTCGTAACAGCCGCCGCTAGTCGTCCCCACTCCCCCACCCACTCCACTACAACGGGGCCAAGAATTAAGTTTTACGTCAGCAACGCCACACAACGTACATCAAGATCTGAGTTGTAACTGCTGTTAACCACGAATCTTGCAAGTAACGAGCCTTCTGCGCCACCAAGAGCTGGGTGCTGCTTTGTTGCGTTGTGCCATTTTGACCCCCTCCCCCCCCATTCTACCAATTTTTCCATTTGCGATACACTTGACAGTTCTTCTTGTACTCAGTAGCTGACGAGGGCCTATCTAATAATTGTGGTTTGAATATGAAGCGAAAATCCCAAATACATTGATGCCAACGACTATTTTGTACGAGTGAAATCTTGGGGACTTGCCGCCGAGCAGTGATACTCTCAAGTGCTTTTTTCAAACGACGTCGAAGGACTACTTTATATCTGAAGGGGCCTCCTTTTTATAGCCGAGTCCGAATAGCGTGCCGCAGTGCGACACCTCTTTAAAGAGGAGTTTTACATGACATTGTACCTCACAAATGTTGCCAGCATTAGGAGGGGAAAACCACCGCTGAACATTTTTTTCTGATTTTCTCGCCAGGATTCGAACCCAAGCGTTTAGCGTAAAAGGCGGCCTTTCAACCTCTGCAATACGGTGGCATTGACGCGCTATGGGGATTTCGACAGGTGGACAGATTAGATCGGCTTGGAATGTGAATGGTTGGAATGTGATGGATAAAAAAATTATTCATGAAAACATGAAACATAAAAAAAAGAGTTGCAAATTTTGCCCATGAACATTTCACTAGGGAACAGGGGAAAACTTCTTTAAAAATAAAAATAACCTAATAACCTGAGTGAAGAAAGTTTGAGCTGTATTTATAGCGCCAAAAGTGTTTCAGAAGTTACGGCGCTTTCTAACGTATACCCGTAATGCATGCTATACTCTTGATGTAGAATATGAACAGTTAATTAGCTCGTGAAATTTAATAGGGGGATAGGTCAATCAATATAGAAGCGTTAGCGTTCTATACCATTAGGCTGGTATTTAAAATTATGAGGATTCCACTCCATATAGCAGCTCCGAATTTCAGTAAGTTAAGTGGCTTAAGTAGTTTAACAACGATGATCAAGAATTTGGTTCTTTATATGGTGGTAATTCGATATTTCGACTTGCTACAAATGGATTGATACAATGAAGAAAACTATGGATTTGACCGATGGTTCATGTCAAGTGGGAAATCTAATCCTTTGAAGGCCGAGGCTCTTCCATTTTCCACACGTTCTGTACTGGACAATTTAGGTGGAGAGAGAAGGAATCCAATCTCTTTAGGAGTTCGTCTATATTTGATCTTCAAATGTGTTTATTTTTCTGTCCATCCGTTCGAATACCTCTGTACACTCTTGTCTGTTCAACTGTTTTATTGCTACTATGACTTAATCGCCATGGTGGGTCCGTCACCATCATGTGTCAGGGTTTCTTCTTTCTCCATTGTATGACTTTCTAGAAGCAGAAGCAATATGAGAATCACTGTATTGACAACCAAGGCATGACCAAATTTGGAACGATTTCTGTGCATCAAGATTCGAATAAGTTAAATTGAAAGATAAATTAGTGAAGGTGCTTATCAGGTAATAGAACTTTTAGAGTTGGACATCATCTAATGTTGATGGTAGCTATGGATAGTGTACATATGTAACAGAACTGCACATGTCCACTTTCAGTCACATCGGATGAGAAGGAAAACTTCTAGTTGCTCATGAATTCCAAAGAACCTTTATATTAGACCTGTATCGTTATGATTCCACTTATTTAAGAAAATTTCATAGGGAACGATTTACTCGTTTGATTCATACCGTATCTTAGGTAGACAGAAAAACGTACGGTCTGATCAATTGTCCAGAATATTTGGCCTCGATAATATATGAGACAAATAGGTATCATTTCCATAAGGATAATTTTAGAGCCGGTTATAATGTATCGTATCGTTATTCTTCTAGCTAACGGAATTTGTTTATCCGAATATTTGCTTATTTCGATAAACCTTAACCGGCAGATGGGTGCCGGTTAGTGATTTATCGACCCGATCAAACAGATCGTAACATAAAATCAGCTGTTTTTTGTTTACTGATTGCTGTGTAATGTTATTTCATTTTATTCTTTTCTATTTTAAGGGCGTTACTATATTCACTTTTAACGAAATGATTGCTTTCTTTAGATAATTGATTTCCAAGCCTAAAAATTTGCTGTTTTCATTCAGTACACAGAAAAAATAACGAAAATTTTTCCAATTAAAAAATTTATAGAAAATAAAAATTTGTTAAAAAAAAAATTAATTAAATCAATAATTTTTTAATTGAATGCGGATCTTTTTTTCAATTACGATCGTGATTGAAATTTAGACAATTTTCAATGAAAAAATTAACTGATTTAATCGTTTTTTTAACTAAATCTGAAGTTTTCTATTAAGACATGATTCCATAATTTTTTTAATTGAATTTAAAAAATGGTATGCATAAATTATGTAATTGGAAGTTTTATCTTTTTTACTTAAACAATAGCGACCTAGATCACTAATTTTTTTCTTTTGGTCACTCCTTTCGTTCGCCGATTCATTGAATACAGCTGATTTTATAAATCGGTGAATGAATCGAGTAAAAAAAAAACAACAAATGTTAATTAGGTTGATCACTTAGGTGGAGACACAATACCAGGCATGAACCAACTTAGGGGAGTGGTATTGAAAACAATTAAGAATTTTGTAAGTAGCACGGAATTCTTAACTTAAAATTTTCTTTTTAGAGCTTATTTTATAGTTTTTAGAGTGCACAACAAGCCGATTACAGGCTTAGGTTTATGTCCATAGTGGCACGGGCCGGTTTAATATCTGCACTCTCTTTTCAACCTAATCTAACCTAGTGGTCTAATTGAATCGGAAACGTTTATAGACCCAACAGCACTGTTATGAATACAACTTAGAAAAAGTCTAGCCGCTTAAAATTTTGATAAATACTTTATATACTTATAGAAAATAAAACTTTACAGACGCTATTCTGATCTTATTTATGATTAAAATATGGATTTTAATGGCATTGATTTAATCAGAACATATTCTAGATAAATGGTTTTCTCTTGGGTTTACTTCTTGGTTATTCAAAACAGTAAAAATGTTTGCTGAAACAGCGGTTTTTGACTGCTGAAAATGGGAAAGCAGACATTATTGCTGTCTCTGCAAACATAGGGCTGCTGTATAAGCAAACATTGCGGTCAGCTAAATCAGCAAACAAAATCTGCTGTTTTAAGTACAAAAATCTGCTGAAAAAATTGTTATGCTATTTTTTATGTTTGCCTGTTAGATGTTATGATTACTCAAAGCATTTTTTTGGAAGAGATGATTTTAATTTTTGGAATACTACTGTGGAGAAACTACCCGACATCCATTGGTAGACATTTCGAAATGTGGCTGAGCTCGCTCGCAATTTGTTTTTAATTGCACTACTAATGTGTACATGACAGGCATGACCTTTTGTTTCTTAATTTAAAGAAAAAAGATTATGGAAAGTATACAGTCAGTTGTGATTATAAGCATCCACTGAGACACACATTTACATTCCGTTTGCAACACATCGATATATCCATTTGCGACCCTATAAAGTATACATATTCTTGATCGTCGTAAAAATCTATAAACGATCTAACCATGTCCGTCCGTCTGTCTGTTGAAATCACGCTACAGTCTTTAAAAATAGAGATTGATTAAAATTGAGCTGAAACTTTGAACAGATCCTTTTTTCCATAGGTAGGTTAAGTTCGAAGTTGAGCTATATCGGACTATATCCTGATATAGCCCCCATATAAATCGGCGGATCGGTCTGTCGGCGGATTTAAGGCCCATAAAAGCCCCATTTATTATCAGATTTTGCTGAAATTTGGGACAGTGAGTTATGTTAGGCCATTCGACATCCTTCCTCAATTTGGCCCCGATCGGTCCAGATTTGGATATAGCTGCCATATAGAACGATCTCTCGATTTAAGGTTTTGGGCCCATAAAAGGCGTATTTATTTTCTGATTACCCTGAAATTTGGGACAGTGAGTTGTGTTAGGCCCCTCAAAAAATCTCTGCAATTTGGCCCAGATCGGTAAAGATTTAAATAAAGCAGCTATATAGACCGATCTCTCGATTTAAAGTTTTGGCTTCATAAAAGGCGCATTTAAAATTCGATTTCAAATAGTGACTTATGTTAGGCTTCTCGACATCCGTGTCGTATATAGTTCAGATCGGTCTATATTTGGATATAGCTACCAAAAAGACCATTATTTTGTCCTACAAAATTGAACGGTGACTTGTGCTTGTTAGACCACTCAATGTCCATACCGAACTTGGTCCAACTCGGACCATATTTCAATATAGTTGCTATGGGGGCATAAATTATGCATTTAATATTCAGCAGACAGTGTTTGCTATTTTCAGCAAAACTTTTTCTATGAGTGTAATAAAAAATTAATAAAATGTAGTATTAGACAAAGAAATGAAAATAAAATCATTAAATATTTAAACATTGGTCTAACAAAGTGAAGTAGTTTCGAAAATTTCTCAAGTACATTAGAAGGGTATTCCAGAGACGAATTACATACACCAGAAAATGTCTATCAGAGACTAGGTAGCAACTTCTGAACTGTATTAAGCAGTTTGTTCTCAAGGCACGTACAGATATCAAACTGTCAAAAGGATATTCGGACAAAACACGTTTGTGTACTTAACAATAACAATTTGCCAGTAATCATTTGCAGGAGATTAAGAAATTTCTACTGGCGAAAACCCTCCAGCAGAAATTTACTAAATTTTGCCATGAACATTCTATTAAGGATCAGGGGATACTTTTCGAATATCAACGAGTGCAGTCCGATTAAAGTTTAAGCTCAATGATGAGGGCCCTCGTATAGCGGCACCAATTGGTAGAGAAGATTTAACACGACAGGATAACTCACAAATGTAGCCAGCATTAGTAAGGGTATAACCATTACTCAAAATTTTTTCTGATGTTCACGCAGGGATTTGAACGCAGGCGTTCGGCGTCATAGGCGGACATGCTTACCTCTGCGCCTCGATGGCCTTCAGCAGAAATTTCCAACCGCTCACTCACACATTTTTCCCCCCGATCAATTTATGTGCCGGTTAGTTCTTACGAACTTTATTTCTATACGAGAAACAGGCCCTTACTCCTTCTATCTGAAGTTCGGTTAATCCTTCGTTATGTCTCTCTATCGAACTGCGCGGCCCTGTCTCTGCGTGTTAGCTACATTTTCAGTCTCTATGGGTAACATGCATTCCCATAGTAACCTCGTACATTGTCCTAGGCAGATTTCCCCGCTACTCGTGTGTATAGGTCTTTGTTTATGTTGGTGTAGCAACTCAATGGAAATTGGTTAGTATACTAACGTCTTATTTAAGCCAAATTGTGTGGTGGTAAGCCAAGCTTGTCATACTCTTTTCAACAGAACAGAATTCAAAGACTTGTTGCTGTTGCTTTTGCCAATGTATGTTCATTGTAGACAAACACACTCAAACAAATTCACAAATACTTGCAAGTTCTACTCAAATGTTTGTTTGTGTTTTTTGTTTAGGCAGCAGCTGTTGCTGGTTGCTTTACGTTGTGTGTGCCGAATATTCTTGTTCTTGCTATTGGCGTTGCTGTCGCTGCCAATTTAAGCTACAAACTTGTACATGCACACACATTGTACAATGTAATACATACAAGTTATTAAAGACTTGTGGTGTATGTATGTGTGTATGTCTAGCGGAGTGTTTGTGTGATTTTTACCGTACTACGAACCTTAGCGGTAAAAACGTCAACTACAAATTATACAGTTATAACATGCCGATGGACAAACACACTCATGGAAGCACAGGCATAACGATGTGCCGCAGCAAAGGCAGAAGCAGTGTGAAGACAACAAGCGAGCAGGCAGTTGGTTACAGGGGTGGAGATTCTTGGATGGCTAGATTGGATATTCACTCGTATTGGCTTCAAGAACAAGAATGTTGTGCAAGAGCTCAGAAACTAGCAGCGGCAACAAGAACAACAAAAACAACAAGAAAAAACAGCGACGAAAGCCCCAACAACATGTACGACTAGCAACATATGGAGAAGCAACAACATTCGCGCACTCATGCCTCCAACATCAAATCCATCCAGCCATCCATCAGCATACATCACACATCCTCACATGACATTAGCAGAAAAATTATGCATTACACATACACACACTGCATGGGTTGTGTATGCGTGTGAGTGTGTCGGTTGTAACCGAAACATTCGATAAAGAATTATTAAAACACAACAACGAAAAAAAGAAACCTCAAAGCTCCGTTTGAGCTCACGACAACAACAGCAACAATACAACGTGAAACACAGCTCATAACAGTACTTCCAAGTCTCTAAGCCAACCGAGCCAAGAAGATTTCTTTCGCAATTTCCAATGAACGTTCCGTTTATGGATTTTTGTGGAAAACTATTTATCAGGCAATGGATTTTGATGTTGTCGCCATGAATGCACAAGACAACAGCAAGACAACAACAGCCTAATAGGTACTTCATCAACTGGACTCATGAATCGAAATGCTGTTGAATGTCTCTAGGAGTTAACACTTCGAGGATTAGTTTTTGAAAACAGTGTATTATGGGCCTTTCTTAGGAGAAAATAATTATAATTGTTAACAAGGGAATCTTGGATATGAACCATATCCACAACTCTAATAGCCTTCCTACAATTATCAAATTGTAATTTCAAACCGCAAAATGACGGAAAGATTTAGCTTTATTTTGCATATTTGTAATTCACTACTACCAACGTATGAAAGTTTTTATTCTACACAAAAGTTAGGTGGAGGGGTGCACCCATTCAATGAAATCATTGGATGGAATTCGGTTATAAGAACAAAAAGATAATAATGTCAAAACAATATCAATTGTTTGATCCACAGTTTGGTTATTTTCATAGTTCAGTAGCTATCTTAACCACGATACAATAAATAGGGTTAAAAGATGAAGCCACTTACCGATACATCAGTTCCATCAGTAATATAAATAAAAAATTAATTTATTTTGCTTCTGCCAATTGTATCAACAATTTTCTGCAGTACCACCAAAGAGTTAGTACAACACCCTTATGGTAGTTTTGCTTATTACCCTACCGGTAGATGTGCTAACTACCATACCGGAGTTCTACTAACCCCTTACCGGTAGTTGTGCTAACTATCCTTCCGGCAGTTAGTACTGCATATAAAATCTTCACATACCACTGAAGAACTCGGAAACCGAGGTTCAAGTCCCCCGGCCGTCGAATTTTTTTTTTATTTTTTCTTGAAGCTTATTTAAGAAAATTCGGCTCAAAACAATGTTTACTTCTTATTAAAATTTATTTTAAAAAATGGTTTCTACACTCTTTTTAATTTTAATTTAATTGAGAAACTTTTTAGCGCGCAGTATTGCCCTTTATCATCATTAAGAAAATGTTCGGTAGGCTAGAGGATGCGTGAAAGACTGCCAAACATGACATCATGAGTTCAAATCTCCCATCGACCACCGACCACCGACTAATCTAATAGAACTAATTTTAAAGCGTAATAAGTCGAGAGAGAAAACCCTGAGGAAGAGTAGCAGCAAGCAGAAAAGAACGAATAAGCGCAGCGCAACAAAACGAGGACGCACGCTTAAAGCAATTTGTATTTTTGGTAGCATAACATAAACTAGACGATAACCTCAACACCAACGTTGGTTGTCACAACAACCAAGTTGTGGTTGGCAAAAAAAAAAATGGTTGAGACAACAAACTGTTTTCTTGGTGTGGTTAAAATTCATCCCGGCTCCACATTTACTGCGATTGTTCTCCTTTTGTTAATATTTCATGCTTGTAAAACTTTTCTACAAAGTTGTGAGGTAACCTGTTTGGACACGGTAATATATGAAGGTGGTGGATGAATTTGCAGACATATCTTTAGGAGGTGAATGGGACGGGAAGGTTTCGATTGGGGTCGCGTTAAGGCGTAAAGCCTTCTCATCTCTAGCTCTGATCGGGGAACCAAACTCTATCTTTACTTATTCTCAAACTTTCTTCTGCTTCTCGTTAGCGTGTTATATGGGAGGAGAGTACGAATATGTACCAAAATGATGGCCCAAGAATGTTGGGTACCACCCCTTAAAGGGAAATAAAGGGAAATATTTTGGATTACAATAATACAAATCTGATATTCAGTCACGTCTGGTGATGACCCACCTCGAAAAGGACAAGTGAACCCATCATGGCAATGTAAGCCACAAAAGAAAGATTTCTGGGATCTGACATCCAAATTTATGGACAAGTTTTTCGCCGGAATGAAACACTCCGAAAAGACCTTTAGACTAATTAAACCAGTCTGGAACTAAAATGAAGACGGAGTATTATACCAGTGGATCATTTATGACGCACCACTGTAGGATGGAGTAAACTAACCACAGCAGTTCGTTTGTAATACCTGGGAGTATTTATGCCTGACCCTACAAAGTAAAAAGTTGTTCCCGCTAAATGCTTGCACTTTAACGTTGACAAGATAACAAACAAATTAAGTCATTATACCCCCCACCATAGGTCGGGGGTATAATGCTTGTAACTACTCGAAATATTCGTCTGAGACCCCATAAAGTACATACATTCCATCTGTCTGTCCGTCCGTCCGCCCACAAATACTTCTTATTAATGTAGGTCGGTTGGGATTGTAAATGGGCCTAGATCAATGTTTTGATATAGCTGCCATATAAACCGATCTTGGATCTTTATTTCTTGAGCCACTAGAGCGCGCAATTCTTATCCGATTTGCCTGAAATTTTGTACGACATGTTTGGTTATGATTTCCAACAACTGTGCTAAGTATGGTTCAAATCGGTCCATAACCTGATATAGCTGTGTTATGCAATTCTTATCCGATTTGGCTGAAATTTTGCGCGACGTAATTCGCTATGACTTCCAGCAACTGTGCTAAGTATGGTTCAAATCGGTCGATAACCTAATATAGCTGTCATATAAACCGATCTAGGGTCTTGACTTCTTGAGCTTCTGGAGGGCGCAATTCCTATCCGATTTGGCTGAAATTTTGCATGACTTGTGTTGTCATGACTTTCAACAACTGTGCCAAATATGGTTCAAATAAGTCTATAACCTGATATAGCTGCCATATAAACCGATCTGGGATTTTGAATTCTTTAGTCTCTAGAGGTTGCAATTATAATCCGATTTGTCTGAAATTTTCTACGACGGATCATCTCATGATCATTAACATACGTGTTTATTATGGTAGCCTGATACAGCTCCCATATAAACCGATCTCTCTATTTTATTTCTTGAGCCCTCAAGAGGCGCAATTCTCATTCGAAATGGCTGAATTGTTACACAGGTGTCCAACATATAATTTAATGATGGTCCGAATCGGACCATAACATGATATCGCTCTAATAGCAAAGCAAATCGTTTATTTTTTTTGCCTAAGAAGAGATGCCGGGACAAGAAATCGACAAATGCGATCCATGGTGGAGGGTATATAAGATTCGACCCGGCCGAACTTGGCACGCTTTTAATTGTTTTAATTTTAATTTAATGTTCCTCAGAGTTCATAAATGTGATTTTATTAAAATCCTTAGAAATTTTGACATTCCTGAACGGCAAATCATTGAATAAATATGTTGCGTTCTTCCTCTTTTAGTTTTGTCAATCAAGTTGAATGATGACACCATATGTTTTACTAAACAGCGATAAGATTAGCCGCTTAGCTAATCGGCGATAGCATTTTCCTCCGTACAAATTAAACAAGAACATCCGCTAAGTGGGTATATAATGCACCCCTGTATATTCTTCATCGTCACAATATTCTAATTTCATCAAATCATGTCCGTCCGTCTGCGGGTTCTAATGCCAACGCAAATTTGGCTACGAACATTCCATTGAGGAACACGGAAAAGTTTTGATGCATGTTCCAAAAAAGTGATTTTATGAAATTTTTTGAGTATTTTTCATTTACATTCTTTCGCTCATGTGAGTATTCTTAAATGTACTGGAGATCTCCACAAGCCATCTTGAACGGTCTACGATACGTCACACTTTATATATGGGTAGAAACAAGAGCGCATAAACCACGCTCATTGCCAAAACCACTTACATTTCGTCACTCAATTCATCAAAATTCAAAGTTTTGCCTTTGTAAAAGCTGCCGGCTTCGATGAATTGGCGACCGAATCGAGTGTTGAAATGTTGTGGTGATGACAGTCACTGTGGTGCGTTCAACTTACATCTAAAAGACTTCGATACTAACCTGTCATTGCTCCGCTGGTGCTGTGTCCTGCAGTGTATGATGATTCGCGGGACGTTGATGCCACTGATGTAACTGTGGAAACGGCTTTTGTGGCCAATGCCACTGCCGATGATGTTGGCGCTGAGACGGGCCCTGGCGAGGCGGACCCGGCCGACGCTGAAGACAGTATGGCTTTGGAGACAGTTTGCCGCTTGACCAGAATATCCGTTGGAATGTCCACGGTCATTGGGGAGACTGTTGTTACCGATGAGTTGCTGGTGGCCGTGAGTGGTGGCACCGGCTCAAAGCAAACGTCCAGGAGTGTGGTCCCCGAAGCCGTTTGCAGGCCAGCAATGTCCTTTAGATCAATCCAACTTGCCCCCACCTTATCGCTATCGGTTAGCGGCAGGCTAAGGACTCTGGTGTCGTTTTCGTCGACAATGTGAAATGCCTGGGTTGGTTCGATTTTTACTATGATGGGCTGATTGGAGATAATGTGTGACTGTTGTTGGTGTTGCTGCTGCTGCAATTGCTGGCGTTGAGAAAGATCGTCGAGTTCATCGAGATCTTGCTGATTGGTGATGTGAACAGCAGAGCTGGGAATGACAAGTGTGGTCTCACTGCCCAGCGCCGTTGCGGAAGATGACGAGGAGGCAGTCACAGCAACCGCATGCGGTGTCACGGATGCCGAAGATGTCGCCGTCGATGAGGAGAGGAGATTGGTTGACTTACGGACGACATCGAATTTCAAAATTGTGCATTTGTCGGTCTGCTGGTATTGGTGTTGTTGCTGCGGTCTTTGCGACTGCAAAACCAAACTGGGAACACTCCTCACCAGTGTGGTCGTCTTCGCTCCAGCGGTGGACGTAATAAAGGCCAACGGAGGGGAAGTGGCCTTATTCGCGGTGGAAATTGAGCGCACCGTTGTGGTGGCGGGCAAGGGAAATATCGAAATTGAGGGAACTTTGCTGCTAATCAGTCCGCCACTGGCTGCTGCCGTCGACAAAACTTCACTGTTAGCAGCCGTCGTTATGGTTGTGGTTACGTTGCTCTCATCTCCGCCACCAACGCCACTCGCTGACGCGGTTGCCTTGAGCGGCCCCAAAGGCTGCTGTATCAGCACCAGATTTGCTTTCTCCGTCGTGTTTCTGTTTGGCAACCCTGTCTCGGTGGACTGCGATTCGTTTGCCTCAATATTCCCAATGTCTGAAGAGTTCGCTGATGTCTTGTCCTGAAGAGCGTGTTCCAAACTGCCTGCTTCCGTGTGCCAGTGATCCGATGACGAAGGTGATATTGTGGCGCTGGCCGTCGTCGTAGACGGCGATGATGCTGGTGATGGTGATGATGATGAGGGCGATGAGAATTCACTTTCTGTGGTCGACTCCACTTTGTTGTTTCAGAGCATTAAGTCTTTTGAAAGTTTGTGCGTTAAGTTTTCGTTTTACTCCCTTGGGGAAGAGTTTTTGCTTTGCTTATTATTTTTGTCTTGTCTTTGTTCCGGGTTTTTTGGTCTATTTTATGCTTAAACTAGACATGTGGCCATGGTGATCGCTTATGTGATTCGACCGACCATTGCTGCCACATGTTTTTCTTTATCCTAAAAATGTCAATAGTACGATATGCAAATAACAATATTCACGATTCGATTTGTCCTTTTTATGCTGCGACAACACCTAAAACACACTGGCAATATTCTCATATGTGCACATACATATGTATGCTGTTTGTTTGTGTATGTGCTCGAGAAATGTTTCTATGTTTTAATGCAAAATGTTGCTAACACAAGTCGTTTGCGTTGCGTCACTAGCGACATCTACAGATGAGCTTTCGGATATTTTAGAAAGAAATGTAGCAGATCTAGCTGGATCGAAGGCGGATAGTGGAACCTGATGTGAAATGCACTGCGCAGAACTACAAATCGGTTTCTCTCATCACATGACGAACAATTGTAATATTCTGCAGACAGACGTCTTTACCAGGGCTAACACAACATGTTAGGTGCTAAGCAAAGCCCTCCACAAATCCTTCATTGGTGTGTGTTTTTGCTGAACTTGTGAACACTGCACCCACATGGTGTTTCAGACTACTGAAGAGCCAGATGGAGTAACACGAACAAGTTGCTGTTGAGCAGATAATCACGAAAAACAATCAACATTCAGTACTTGGGAGTATTTTTTTTTGTCTCGAATTCATAGCCGCTACAGTGAGTTATGAGAAATTACTCGCTGTAAATGAAAGCGTCTGGCAATCATTTTTAAAATATGAACTGATCACACAAATCGTTTGCAAACTGTTTGTTTTCCCATTACCCATGCTTTTGCGTAATCAACCACGTTGCCTTCGTACGAATTTCGTACTACGAAAGCATACAAAAAACAGTACTGTATCTGAAGCCTAATGCACACGAATACATACAACGTGCACTCACATAAATCCGAGTCAATCATTTTTTTTTTTGCTGCAGGGCTCATTTTATGCATTCACTCATCTCGTTACTTGGTGTCTTGTTTATCGGTTTTACTCAGTTCTCAATTGTCTCATACAATGTTGTATTTTGAAACGAAGAGTTCAGCTATTCTTCTATAACTGAACTTATCGTCTACTCTATGATAGTTAGTGTGTCTTGAAAGCAAAAATGAATGGTCTTGCGCAGGCCTTTGATGCTAAGTACACAAGTGCAAGAAAATACTCGGTGTTTTTTTTTTTTTTTTTTTGAGAAGTAAAGGGCATTAAGCCAATCAATTGTCACAACGCTTTGTACACCCCAGCAGATGAAGAAAATGGAGAATGTTGGAAAAGACAATTTTGAAATAGTTAGCAACTTTAACTACCTCGGCACTGCCGTAACTGAAACGAATGACATCAGTTTTGAAATTAAACAAGCAGTTTAGAAGCGGCCGCTTCTCGAAAGACGAAAATTACACTGTTGTTATATGTGAAAGCAGGCGAGGCAGTGCAAACCGGAACTACCAAAACTCAGAGATGCGAGAAGAAGCGCAGAAAATCGAGGCGCTTGAAAAGCTATTCTGAGTTGACTAGAACAGACAAATATTCTGTCATATCCAATAGAAGTAAAAACGAGAGTGAATAAAGTTGCAGCGCTGCTAGCCCGGTTCAGCGTGTGTATTATAAAATAGGGAGTACTTCACAACATCTTTCTACAGCAATTTTGAGAAAATATTTGTGATTAGTGTAGTAATTGGAGTGGGAAGCTATTCAAGTTAGCTGCAGTGCATATATCAATTAACCGACCTTCTTCAAACTAGACATAGCAAGTCTCCTAGCCTCTCACTTTACATGAAATTGGTTCACAATTAGCTGTTGCAGCTATTTATTCAGACATATGTGTTTATTGCCCGATTTCTAGGAGAATCGCGTACATTGCGTACATCTATAGACTTAATAAGAGTATCTTTGTACAGACGGGGAGTTCTAGCGTTCCATTTGGTAGCGCAAAGTGTCGGTTAAGGGCTGCTATCGGTTGCTGGAGCTCATCTGGCAAGCATTTCATAGTGAAAAGATAACAAGTAAGTGAAAACACCATGAGTCGTTTTAGTCACGTTATATGAATGATTTTCCCATAGGCAGATGCCATGGTTTTTATACAGCACTTATCTTAGGTGTTGGAAGTCACAACAAAATACTATGTGCAACATTTTTTTCAAATCGAATAAGATTTGTGTCCTCTTAAGGCTGATGTAGAACAATCGGGAGCTCGGCTTACATGGGAGCTATGTATATCAGGCTATGAATCAATTCGGTCCACACTTGGATTTAAGACAAAACAGATAAGAATTGCGCCCTCTAGAAGCTCAAGAAACGAAATCGTGGAAGCTATATCTGGTTGTGGACCGATTTCGACCAATCTTGCTATACATGTCGGAGGTAATATTATTCATCGTGCAAATTTTTACCAAGTGGACCCTGATCAGCAGATCTGGTCCTGAAATGTCCGGACTCATTTTAGAGAAAGTGCGATGGACCGGGAGTAGATAACGAATCTGCCATACAAATACATGTCGAGGTATAGGGGGTCACCCCACCCCCACAAAAACTCCCAAAATGGGCACATTAGCCAATCGCGGATATATGGGACTCGGTTTGTCGGTTCCCTATAGACTGAAAAACGGCAGATCCGATTTTCTCGAAATTTTCGCATATTGTGTAGGTTGGTCTGGAAGAAAATATAAGCGATATAATTCTTCGGTATCCGCAGGGGGACGGACCCTCCCCCGTATGCCAAAAACACAACCCAAAATCAAAAGTGGACCGATTGGGACAATATAGGTATCAAATGAAAGGAGAGTAGAATACGAATACTGTATTAAAATTTTACAACACCAAACGGTTACGAAATAAACTGTAGCTGCCATGAGTCATGAATTTGGCTATGGATTTGTGGTTAGTCGCAGATTTACTCCGATAGATGCGAGGCTAGCCACGATCCGCATAATGCCAGACTTTCCAACATTGGCCTTATTTGTGGCTATGCCCCGAAGGAAGACCGCTGCCCCATGACACTAATTAAAATCGTTCTGGGAGATTTTAATGCGAGATTAGGAAGGAAAACATCCTTGGTTCAATAGTCGGAAAATGTATCCTCCACGTGATAACGTCCGATAATGAGTTGCGGGTAATAGATTGTAAGGCATTCATCCAGCATGTTAGATGGATCCGAGGAGCAAATATAGATTCGGATCATTTCCTTGTTGCAGCAAAAGTTCGCACCTGTTTGAGAAAAGTATGAACTGATACTGCACGGAAGTTTGACATTGAAAAGTAGAACACACAACCGATGACAACGGCATACTCGACTGGCCCAACTGCGACGAAGCTCATGGGTACGTAAATAAGCAGACTTGTCGATTTTGGAGTGAAGATCAGCCAGAAGCATTGCAAGAGCTTCCAGTGCTTCCAGAAAAAGTCACAGTTTGGTACGGTTTATGGACTGATGGCATCATTGGACCGTACTTCTTCAAAGATGATGCGAAACGTAACGTAACCGTAAATAGTGAACGCTCTCGTGAAATGATATCCAACTTTTTTTTGCCCTAAATGTAAGAGCTTGACTCGCATGACATCTGGTTTCAACTAGACGGTGCCACATGCCACACAGCGTGCGTAAAAATGGACTTATTGAGGGGCAAGTTCGGTGAACTTTTTATTATACGTTTGGGAACGGTCAATTGGCCGCCTAGGTCATGCGATTTAACGCCTTTAGACTATTTCTTGTGGGGCTATGTTAAAGCTCATGTTTATACAGACAAGCCAGCTTCAATTGACGCATTGGAAGACAACATTGAATCATTTATACGTGAGATACCGGCCGAAATGTTTCAAAGAGTATGCCAAAATTGGACTAAACGGATGGACTATTTTAGGCGCAGTCACGGTCAATTTCAATGCATGAAATAATCTTCAAAAATTAAATTATAAGGACCGTACTATCGATTCAAATGAAGATTTCATACATTTTTCTGAATTTTAGTCGTTTTTTTCTTTTTAACTTTCCTTTAAAACTCCTTTATAAAACTTTGTCTTATTGTGGAGGTATAAATAAATATCAAATAAAAGAATTCAACATCAACACGGTAGCTTTGGTGCAGGTACATCATCTTGCAGAGAAAAATAAGGAAATCTGGTAACTTATACAGATAGTGTGCTTATGATATGGAAAGAACATTCTTCCCAGCTGCTACTGTCCGACGATGGGGGCGAAGAGCATAGCGCAGAACCAATTCCTGATGATGGTATTGAATGTTGAAGTAAAACGAGGCAGTAGGAGCCGATGGGTTGCCCTCTGAACTAATTAAATCCGTAAATCCACCTTAGACAAGATAGTCACACTGCACCAAAACCTGGAAAAGAAGGATATGTCAACTTGACTACAGATCCTCATTAGACAGCCCTTTACGTTCAAAATTATTGCAAACCATGCCTGAGTTTGGTATCCCTGCTAAATTAATACAACTCTGCAGGATGACACTTGGAGATACTCGTTCCTCAGTAAGAAGAGGAAAGAATCTCTCAGACAGCTTATCGTGTGATCTCTTTAATATCCTGCTGGAGAAGATTATACGAGATGGAGACTTGAATAGATATGACATACTACTCACAAGAAAACACATGCCACTCGCCGACGATAAAGACATCATAACTGCAGCCTTTGAAAGAATCGAAAGAGAGTGCAAATGGTTCTGGCAGCAAATGGATATAAGACGAAATGGATGGTTTCAACTCCCACAAGCAGATAAAGTAAATGAAGAAGGTTGCGAACCACAATTTTGAGATAGTTCGCAACTTTGTCTGTCTCGAAATAAAGCGAAGACTAATATTGGCAAACAAATTAAGCATTGGCTACTTTGGATTAAGCATCAGTTTAGAAACAAGGCCACCTCTCGACATACGAAGACTACACTATACAAGACACTGATACTACTGGTGTTGTTATATAGTGACGGCATATGGATACTTGTGGAAGCAGACAAGGCAGTGCTTGGAGTGTTTGAGAGAAAGATTCTTCGCAGAGTTTATAGACCAGTTTGCATTGATGGAGAGTATCAGCGTCATATGACCCACGAACTGTGTGAGCTGTAAGACGACATTAGCATAGTTATACGTATCAAAATACAACGGTTGCGTTGGCTAGGTCATATAGTCAGAATGAATGAAGAAGCTCCAGTGAAGAAGTCTTTTGGAGGCAAGGTATTCGAGCAAAGCGGAACGACCAAAGGTCAGATGGAAACACCAAGTGATGAAAGACTTTACAAAACTTGGTGTCGGAGGTTTTAGAAGTAGCGCAGAAGATCGAGGCGCTTGGAACGTTACCCTAAGTTCGGCTAATGGGCCAAATGGTCTGTCATAGTCAATTGAAATATGTGCTTATGGATATAAAAATAATTGAACTCAACCAATAAAATTGCTTTCGGCGACAATAAAAGACCGACTCGTTTATTCGGTGAATTTGAATGGCTGAAAAGATGAAGTGGTACCCATCGGCTTTCGGCCACTTCACTTAAATCGAGAAAGTCTAGGTTATAGTTTGACATCTCGTTCTGGACTTGGTAAAGTCTGGATGATTCTGAGAGAGTTCTAACATTACTTTTTCCAATCGTTAACCATGTTCTGAATCCATAGGTCGTCATCGGGGAGTTGTCAGTTACATTATTTCTTGTTGATGTTTCTGTAATTGTTATTTTATACGTTGTATGATACAAAAGTCAGAATCTTCAACAGTAGTGTGAATTCCATTTTATTATATGGCTGTATGAGGCTTGACACAAGCGACTACCCGCAAAATCAAATTTTTTATAAATCGCAGCTTACGATACATATTTCGAGTTTTCTTGCCAAAACGTATTCCAAGTGAAGAATTGGAAATATGAACAAACACTTCCCCTGTCGATGGAGAAATCCGAAAGAGAAATTGGATTTGGTTGGGTCATATCATACACCGACCGCGCGATGATATAGCAAGAAATGTGCTAGACGGGAACCCGCAAGGACAGCGAAGAAGTGGGGACGCCTGAGAAACACATGGATGCGCTGTACAAAAAAAAATAGTTGGAACTCGAGGCAGAGAGCTTGTTCGCACTAAACATTTTACTATTGGTCATATTTTAATACTCCAATTGTAAATGAACGACATCTATATCATAAAATTGATATTTTGATGTATGAGTTATGGAGGTATTACTGTACTCGAAACATCTGTTTTGCTCTGTTGAAGGAGTTTTCTGAAGCAGCATACGACTTGGTTTGCTGGGATTTTCACAAATTTCTGCAAACTCAAAGTACACACACACACACACACACACACACAAGCACGCTCTTCACACCGATGCACTGCAATAGAAAAACACTTACTATACATTCGCATCTATGCATTTACACTGGTTGCAGTTGTAGTTGTGTTCATAGCTATTGTGGTGGTAGTTTTGCAGGACACAAACTTCATGGAATGCTTTTTGGGGTTTTTGCACAGAGGAGGTACGAACGTATGGATGCCTCCAAAAACACAAAAAGAAAACAAACACACAGGGTCACAATAAATATTTGTTGTTGTTGTTGTTTTGGTTTTTTTTTTTTTTTTTTGAATGTAAATCGTTTTATCGAAATTCGAATACAATCGCGGCATTCACTAGATTTGTTTTGATGATGAAATATTCGATTTTGATTGATTGTTGAAGTTGAAGTTTTGGTTTTTTGTTTTGGTTTTTCCTTGATTGGGAGTTTTGTGTTTTTTTTTTTTTTTTGTTTTTGGTTTTTGGTTTTGGTTTTAAATTTCGAGTAAAACTTAATAGTTAATCATATTTGTTATAGATGTTGTTGTTGTTGTTGTTAAAATCAGCCTTTTAAGTGCACTTATAAAAAAATGTTTACAACAATTAAGTCCGACAAGAAGTTTGGTGGGGGACTAGGGAAAACGCATAGGCGGGGGTGGTTAGGGGGCGACTATTTGCCGAATGCAGGGAATGGAGGAGATGTGATTGCTTTAAATCAAAGAAATTGCTTTAAGTTGTTGTTGTTGTTGTTCGTCGTCCTTTTTAGATGCAGGACCTCCACAACAAACGAAAGTGAGAGTGGGTTTGTCCGTTTGTGCGTCTTTCGGAGGGAGGCCTTCTGCCAGCTAGAGATACACTTTTTTCGGGCGAGAAGAATTTTCCTGAATAGCAAACCGAGTGTTTGTAGCAATCGAAACTATTTGCGTTTGTTTTTTTCGTTTTTTTGCTTTCTTGATATTTGTTGCTGTTGTCCATGGAATCGCGGTTAGTTTAGCGAAATGATTTTTCTCGATTATTAATTTTCATTTGGTTGCTGTTTGTTATTGTTTCGTAGAGTGTTGAGTGTTATTTCCATCGTTTTGGGGCTTTTAGAGATTTGTTCTATTTTATTTTTTGTCTTTGATGTATGTGTGTGACTGGTTGGCTAACTGACTGACTGACTGACTGACTTTTTAAATGCAATCTTCACTTTTCTGTATTGCACAAACACCAAAGCAGACTGGATGGATGGATGGATGGCTGGTTGGCTCTGTGGATGTGGATGTGTATCCTGCTGCAACAATGCGAATTGCAGCCACGCTCGGAGACACAGCGTGTGCGCACTCCGTCACTGTGGGGGAGGACGAGCATGGGGGGAGGAAACGGGATTCATTTCAAGTCACTCGCGCGAACAGCGGCGATGGTGAGAGGGGGACGCTGCACAAACAGTGTCAAAGTAATTGGAAATCTTTCGTGCCTCATCGTTCTCCACTTGGCAATTTTGCTCTGTACCGCCGAGCGCCCGAAACGCGGCCGTAATCTTCGTTCATACGTTCGTCCCGTGTTGCAGATACTGAAGGGAAGTGAAGGAAGCGGAAAATCGATATTTTCTCCTTAAGAGTTGCCACATTGTTTGTCACGGCTAGAGGAGGAAGCTACACTATGACTCTGCTGACCGATTCCGTATGGCGAAAATATGCATCTGACCGTGTCAGCTTGTCTTTGGCTTATCGATGATGTTGTTGCGTTTGATTTGTCCCTTTGGTGTGGTGGCACACTACGTCCATTGAGGCTGTGTAATGTGGCCTTTGTTTTTGTTTTGATTTCACTTCCAGTTAGCGCTTACTACGACTCTATGGCAAGGAAACAAACAACGGAATGCAGCATGTTTGCTGTGCACTCGCAGGGAATCTCACGAAGGACTCGAACGCTCTTCCAGTTTTCCGTAGTTCCAGGATTTTTGCGTACACGACAGTCGCACGCTCGGGTCGGTGGCAATGCACAACGGCATGGCGGCCCCATGGCCGGGATGAAGGTGGTGGCATGAACGGCGGTTAGCCACTGCACATCCCATTTGAGGGCATTGCAATTCGTTTTTGTTTTCTTTTGGCAAACTCACCCTCACGCTTTCATAGACGTTTCACTTTCCCCCAATACAGGCAACTCTCTCTCTCTCTCTCTCTTTCTCAGCTGTCGTCGTTGCCGTTGTCCTCAATACGGTCTTAAGGAATGCTCCAGTGACACACACACTCACGCACACACACACACACCACAGAATAAAGATTTTCGCAGCGGTGTAGCAGCCCCCCTCTCGCTAACAACGTTTTAGTGCGTGTGCAAATTGCTTGCATGTCCCTGTTCCAGTGCTTCATTTTTTGTTTGGTGTTTTTTTTATCAACAGAAAACAGAGCAGCAACAACAGCAACAACGACACATGAAAATAGGACTCGATAGCTGGAAAATAGGGTTAGTAGGCATAATGCCAAGTGCATACATTGGAAAGTCACGAGTGTACACAGTTGTCTGTCCGTCCTTAATGTGTGTTAATTTTCCATCCCTTAAAGCAGTTAAGGCAATTCATTTCTCTCATCTCACTCTCAATAGAGAGAGAGAGAAAGAGAGTCCCAATAGCATGCAGTTCACTCTTCCTCTCACCCCGCTAGATACCATAGATGTGTTTTCCTAACAATTCTCTTGTTCAGGCCAAATGGTATATGAAATTAAAAATGACACTGAGAAAAACACGTTGGTCATGTAATTAAAAAGGAAATTTGAAATTTGTTTGCCTGTTAGGGTAGGGGTAATTTTTTCATTGTGTGTTTATTTATCTTTTGGGAGAAGTTTTATGAAGTGCTTAAAATAAAGAGGTAAATAAAGCAAAGAAAACTTAAATCCTAAACAAAAATTTATAAATTTTTTTACAAAAAAAAAAATTTAAAAAAAATTCATTTTTTTCTGAGGAAATCTGATTTAACAACAATATTCCATAGAAAGTCTTCCTCTATAGTCTTGGATAGCGAAAAGTTACGAAAATCTTCCAGCTGTTATAAATCAAAACACTTTGACTGGCTTGTGGATCATGATTTCTGCTACGCCATGCATCTTCATCAACACCTTTGTCGAATTGATTTAGGTGCCATTCATACCCAAAGACAAAGGTGTTGATGAAGATTCATGGCGTATTAAAAATCATGATCCACTAGCCAGTCAAAGGGTTTTGAATCATAAACAATTGCTGATGTATTCAACCACGTAAGACGAAGAGTAAACGTTAAGCAGCGCGCCGATCGGACTCATCACAAAAGGGTTCCATGATCATTGGGTTAATATATGATTTAACTTTCGTCTTACCAATTTTCACCTGGGTAACCATTTCGGTTTTATTATACCCTCCACCATAGAATGGGGCGTGTACTAATTTCGTCATTCCGTTTGTAACACATCGAAATGTTGATCTGAGACCCGACAAAGTATATATATTCTTTATCGTCTTGGCGTTCTAAGACGATTTATCCCTGTCCGTCAGTCTGTTGAAAGCACGCGAAGGAAAAAAGCTAAGCGCTTAAAATTTTGCAAAGGTGTTTCCTATTAGTGTAGGTCAGTTGCGATTGTAAATGGGCTATATCGGCCCATGTTTTGGTATAACGTTCATCATAAGCATTGAAAGGCCTCTGAGGGGTGGGCTAAGCATCCTCAGAAAAATTTTTTCAAAATTTTTTGTATCAAAAAAAAGTCAAACATAAAATTTTCTAAAACTTCTCAGAAGTATGAGATTTAAGGAAACCGTTTTAATGTCTGTCATTAAAGCGTCATCCAAAAAAAATTAATTAATGGCGGTATGCCTACTACTTTTGACAATTCATGCCAAAGTCATTAAAATCCACTTTTCTTCGCTAAATGGTCATAAAATATTAAGCAAATGATTTTCTTGTTATAAAAACATAATGGCATTGCAACTAAATTATTTTCAAAATTTTAAAAAAAGAAATACTACGTCAGTATAACGCAAATCGGACACGGGAATAGTGGGTCAGGCGTTAATGGGTTAATGCTTCACCTAATGCCTCAGGACATAGTGGCTAGATGCTGTGACCACTGCTGTGAGGCTAAAGGAGGCTTCTGTTTTGTCATTTAGCTGCTACGGAGGCTGCTATATCCTTTATACAATATCCGATGCTCCAGTCAGTGTAGATTACACATTGCCTGAAGTTGCATAGCAGTCTATTCGGGTGATTCCAAACTAAACGAACAGGTGGGCTTTGAAGTACTAGGACGGGTCATATCGACGATTGTAGTGTGTATCAAGCGGAGATCTTTGCAATTAAAGAAGTGTTGATATGGCTAAGATATAATGTCATAATGACAATTGGCATAAATATCTTCTCAGAAAACCAGACAGCCATTACATCTCTGGGAACATATTTCTGAATTCAAGAACCGCTCTCGACTGTCGCAGATCCCTCAACAGAGATATCATAGGGAATTGTAGCACAGACGAACTTGCGAGACTAGGAACTACCTTATGCATTCCAAAGGAACTGGAAATGTGAGCTTAGTCTTAAGGATCAGGTCCGAAGGGCAACGAGTGGCAGATGGTCACAAAAGCGGGGGTTTTGAACACTCCAAAATTATGTCACCCTATCTAAACTTGAAGAGATCTAACGCTTTGCTGCCACTGGCTAGAATAGACGTCTTCGTCATTGTGTTCGCCATGACAGATCTCTTTCTGATCGGAAAAAATGCTGACTGACTGAAGGTTGCAAGTAACGACTTCTGCAGAAGCTGTGAGAATATTGATTAAGAAGAGACTATAGAACCCTCACTGGCAGTCAGAATAAGATCAACTTTAGGTTCTCGTGTCGTTCCTGCTTCTTAAACCTAACCTAAAAGAAAGACTTACTGAGCCCTGTTTCAAGACAAAAGTGAGTTCTACACCGTACTCAACAGTCTTTGTGTATGCAGAGCACCTTATTCAATTTGATGAAGATGTATGGCGTATCAGAAATCATGATCCACCAAGACAGTGTTAGCATGTCCGCCTATGACACTGAACGCTTGGATCCGAATCCTAGCGAGAACATCAGAAAAATTTTTCAGGGGTGGTTATCCCCTGGTAGAGCTGGTGACATTTGTGAGGCACTAGCCATGTAAAAATTTTTCCCCGAAGGCGTATAGCACTTAGCAATAAAAAGGAAACCCCTTTTCATTGTGCTAAAAACTTGAATTGGACAGCACTCATTGCTATGTGAGAAGTTTGTCCCTGTTCCTTAATGGAATAGTTGTAATAATGATAACAAATTTTATTTAAACGTTTGCGCTGACTACCTTAATCATCAATCTGGAAGAAGGGTGATTTCATAGACATATGTATATATTATTATAAATGGGTCGAATCGTACCATGCCGAAGCAATTCTCCATTTACCCTCTTCAGCCTTTAGAGGCCACAAGTATAATCCCACACGACTCTTACTGACCGTCCTTATGACTTAGAATTAAATTAAATGTTTGTCGACTGAAATCGTAAAAGGACTTCAAAAACATAATCCAAACAATTTAAGATCGATCGGGTCCGAATTTTCACCTCTCTTCCTTTTTTTTCAACGATTGTTGTTTCAAATGTCTCTTTTATTATTATTTCACAAACATCATACCATCATACATAGCTACATAGTAAGGGCACTTGATAGAACTTCTTCTCTACTCTCTAACTCATTGCGATAACCTAAATGAGTTTAGGTATTCAAATACTTTTCATTGCCTTCAAGGTACTTATATTTTAGGAATCAAGATTCCCATCTTAACTGACAGCAAAAAATATGGCCATACCATTTGTTGGATGCGAACAACATTCTGACCAGTTCTGAGCGACATGCATAGAAGATTGTGCACATTAAGGTGGGCTCTTTGATATTTGAATAAATTTTGTCAGTCAGATATACAATTCAATGGACAATGATGGACAATGAAAGCAGATACAAAATTTCCACAGAGTTTCCATTAAGAAACAAACTGAAACTTTTATACAACCAATGCGTTGTGGCTGATTCATATTTGAATTCAATGGAGCTTGAAATACTCATAAATGTTAGCAGCATTTAGTAAGGGAATGCCCATGGAGGTTAACATGCCCGCCTGTGTTCAAATCCTGGCGAGAATATCAGAAACAAATTTCAGCTATGGTTATCGTCTCCTAAAGAACTTCTCCACAAAGAAGAGTCGCACTGCGGCACGCCGTTCGGACTCGTCAATACTAAAAAGGAAGCCCCTTATCATTGAGCTTAAACTTGAATTGGACAGCACTCAATGATATGTGTAAAGTTTTCCCCCTTTCATAAAGGGAATGTTCATGGGCAAATCTGCAATGACCACAGCCAACAAATTTGTTTTGGTGTTCTTAACAGTATTCGAACCCAGGCAATTAGAGTCTTATGCAGACTTGCTTACTTAAGAGCTTCCTAAAAAAAAATGTCAACATTTCAATTTGAGTGCTGACAGCCACAATTATTTCCAACTGACCCACCCTAATGTATGCATGTATTATCTGGTTTATTGCAGTTTCATAACATTTCAGGAATCTTTAGAGTTTTCAAAGGAAATCCATCACATTCAGGCAAGACACAAACAAATTCTTACCAGACAAGTCGAGATACTCCATAAACTTGGCAACATTTCGGTGGCTTGTTAGCCGGCACTGGAAGACACTGTAAATTTTAAATGTTTACCACTGTTACACTGTTGCTGTTGTGCTTGTCTGTCTTACTTGCTGTAATTCCTCTTGTTGTTGTTGTTGTAGTTGTGAAAAGTATCTTCTGCCTGATGGTTCGCACACAACCCGTAAATACCTAGAGCTACATGTCAACATACATACGATAAACCCGTTTGTCAGAGAAATGCAGAGAAAGGCTGGCAGCATGAAAAAAGCACACACATAACAATAAAAGTCCCGTAATAAAGTCCCAGTTAAGCGAAATACAGCACAAACCTGTTGTGAGAGAAATGGGAAATGCACAACCACATGACATAGCCTCAGCCGAACACGCAACCATACACCAACTGAAGTGGATGTATATCGATACATGCATACGGGGTAGTATTTATACAGAGAATTTGTGTAGCCGTTCGATTTGTACTCACGCACAGTGGGCCAAAGGGCGAAACAAAATTGGAAATAAGTCCACCACTTTCTAACTGTCGATCAGAGGGGTAACAAATGTTGTTGGCAAAAAGACGCATGTTTAACAAGTTTTTAATTGCACGAATTAAATTTGTTATTTAATAGCATACACGGTATGTATCTGTTTCTACAAAAAGCATTATTATATAGTGTTCTCTTTCACACAGATGTAATGCGGACAGAAGTGCAAATGAGCCAAATATATGCACTCATACACCAGTGAATGCAAAAATGACCCACACAATCTATTTTTTATTTTGTGCGTCCCTGATGTAATTCAAGAAAACACGTTCCTGACGCAGAAAAATCCCCGATATGAAAATATAAAGGAAAGAATTGAATGCATGCAAAACATGCCCGAAGATGGAGAACATTGGAATATTCAAATGAGGTATTTAAGTATAATGCATAATGCAGAATCGTTCTGTATACTTAACCGATTTGCATGATTTAATGCGCTTGACGAGATCTTAAAAAACACGATAAAGTATGGAGCCATACACATAAGCATAATATACGAATCGTACACCGTGAAGGAGTTATGAATAGTTTAATTTTTTTTTAGTGTTTTCTTAACACATTGAGTGCTGTTGAGGGCGGTTTTGAGGAAAACCTTCCCAAGAGGCCAAACATTTATTTTTTCTGTTAAATGTGTGTATTAGCGACAAAAAACGATTTCTGAGATATCCCTACTTTATTTTATATAGGCTTTTTTGTGTCGTGCATTTCTGTACGATGTGGCACTGCACGACGGGTATGCATTGGTAAAAGTCGCTGTCGTTCAAAAACGTACAACGCTTCTTTTTTTAATTTTTGTTTGAGGTTTCGGATTCTGACTCTGAGCCTGATTAGATACTGAGGGGGTCGATGACATGTTGTTTGAAGATGGTATCAATACGGAAGACGAAGCTGAAGAAGACAGTTGAACAGCAGGCGTGGAGATGTTAAATTCCGAAGTCGATTAGACTGAATTTTCTTCACGTCAAAAGACCTTTACATTTACTGGAAAATCTGATATCCAGCAAAATATTTCATTGGACATTTCCTGTTTGGATACATATTTGTTATTTGTAGACAATGGTATGTATCACTGATTTAATTGTCAAAGAAACCAACCAATACGCCCAAGTTATTTTGAACCAAAACGCCGTAACTAGATCTTCGAAAAAAAAAACAATGGGTACCGACAACAAACCTTTAAATTAAAAAAGATTCTGGGTCTTCTTTTATGGGTGGGTTTGCTGAAAGTTTGGCCTCTTTCAGATTATTGGTCAAAAATCACCAACATAACTTTACCATGTCCCGAAATTGTTTTCAGTTGCTACTGAGCTCATGCACTTTGCAGACAATAGTACCATTATTCCAGGTGATCGAATTGGAATAATCCAACCGGATGCGGTACCAAAAAGTTTATGTACCAGGAGAAAATATCGTTATTGATGAAACATTGATTCCTTGGAGAGACAGACTTGTTTTCCGACAATATATTCCCAATAAGGCACATCCGCATCGAATAAAACTGTTTAAACTTTGCTCTACTGAAGGATTTTCCTGGTCATTGATAATATGTTCTGGCAAATCAGCTAATGGGGTAGGAGAAATCGGCTAAGCAAAAAATGTTTGTGAATACTTAATCACTGAATTGAAATGAGAAGGTCTTACATTATACGTTGACAACTTCCAGCTGAGGACTCGCTAGCTTAATGCTAAATAATAAAACCCACATTTTCGGCTCTCTTCGCGTAAACAAGAAATATTTACCAAGAGAAGGAGATGAATTCGGCGATTAAAGAAGGTGAATTGGTGGCCCAAGAAAATGAGAACGGAATAGTAGTACTAAAATGGAGAGATGTCAGAATGCTTTCAACAAAGCATGCTTCAGTGATGATATCCGATTCAAATCAAGAAGATGATCCAAATATGCCATCAACTAGTACAGCAAAAAGATGCAAAAGTGTACACAGAAAAAAACTCTTAGAAAAAACCAACAACCAAATTTGTATGGGAAACTTTTAATTCTCAACGAATTTTAGTATTGAATTGAAGACATTCTTTGTTGAAGTACGTAGGTAAGTCTATACAAGAGACTTGACAGACACAATTATTGAAATTTTGTTGACTTTCAACAAATTCTTTAGTTGAGCTAGTTGTAAAAATAAGCGTACTACCATGTAGAACACAAAACTCCCATGCCATTCATAACTTGCAAACAAAGGCGAGTGCTCGCGCCGAATCGGCCAAAAAAAAAATTTTTTCTTCAAACTTATTTTAGAAAATTTGGCATAAAAAATAAGAATTTCGCATTCAGAAACAAATTTTTAGATGGGTTTTTACCTTTTTTTAATTGAATTAATTGAGACACTTATTACTGTGCAGCAGTACTAATTGATTTATTTCATCATAAAGAAGATGACGTCGGTAGGCTAGAGGATGCGTGCATGACTACCAAACATGAAATCATGAGTTCAATACCAAAATTATTAAAATTTGTTTGTAAGGGTAATAGCAGAGAGTGACAGAGGAAAACCCGAGAGTCGCAGTAAAACCGTCAAGACAAAGCAGCGTGAGCCGAACAAAGAAAACAAAAGAACCACCAATCAAAGCAAAGCACATGCGTTTGCTGGTTAGATGGTTTTTTGCCTTGCTTATGGATATATTATTGTTGTTGCTATATGTTGGCTTGCAAAGAGTGCCTTTCAACAATAGATTTGTACTTTGAATCGCTGAGATTCAAAATAAATTGTTGCAGGAAAATTAACAATTTTCGTAGTTGTTTTTTCGACCAAAGTTGTTGTTTTTCAAAATTATTTTAATCCATTAGCTATCGTTGAATAAAAGAAAGGAAAAGCTGATATACTTATCGGACCAAATAATTGTTGTTGTTGTAGCCACATTTTCATACGAAGGAGGCAATCTTCGTCAAGTTACTGTAGGTGAGCAAGCTCTTTCCGTTCCAAAGAACCGATCGCCCTGGGACCATGGTAGCCATTGGTTACTTAAAGACGCCAATAACTTGCCTTGTCATATCGAGCACCATAGGCACTCAGTATTTGTGCAAGAGCCGGTGCCGTCTGTCCTCTCACTGAGACTCTCCGCTCGATTCCGCTGATTGTGACTGCCGTTGCAGCTACTCCGTATGGAGCATTCCACTATCCGCAACCTGTGGGTGCGCCCGATAGCTCGCAGCTAAGCTTCTCCTGGCAGCAATGAACACTACACAGATACTATTTCAATTTTCCAGTTAGTGTGGTGCTCATAACTATCCCGTCCTGGGGGACCAAATGGTCTCGTGTGGTAGCATCCTACGCAAAGGTTTGAAGTGTTTTAGGAAATTGCCTATTGAATTATTACTTGGCCTGTCAATAGAAAACGCGTTTATCGTAAACCAGTAAACCCCGTCAAAGATATTTTTTTTTAAATGACACTATTTATACCCCTTAGATCTCGTCTCTTTTTCCAGAGTCCTAAACATGCAAATCGGTTCAGTATATCAAAAGTTGGCCCCTTGAAAGTTGGAAAAGGGGAAAGTGACGCCTTTTGACACCCAGTATCAGAGATATAGGCCAACAATCTCCTTCTCTTCACATGTCTAGAACCATTTTTTTACCGCTCAAATCAACAGATAAAAAGTTGTGGACTTATTTCCAATTTTTTCGCCGTATTGCCCACTGTGACAAGTTAAAGACATGTTCGTCGAGTACGCATTTCTGCTGTCTATCTAAGGCTTGCGTGTCTGTATGTGGCACCTTCATGCCACAGCATACTTTTGAATGAATGTATGTACATGTGTGTTGTCTTGTACTTGTATGGTCGCAGCATTGTGGCATTGGATTGCAGCATGCAACATGTACGAGCATAATTCTATATTGCGCAACTCAAGTGTGTGTTGCAATCTCTATAAGCCAACAAGCAACAAAGACAAAAAACCACTACCACCTGTGACGTGAACATGCATAACAGTGTATGTGTGCGTGCAACATCTTCTGTCGTCTTGTGTGAATAATGGTAAGTTGTCGTTGCTGTTGTTGTTGTAGTCGTATAACTGGTCCAATTGTGGTTCATTGTGTTTTGGCCAAGTCATTGTTAGTTAATTGGTAGATGAATCAAATGATGGTTGATATTGGCATGAGTCTCACACCCCTCTTGCATGCAAAGGAGCGTAGTAGAAAAATGGTTATTGTTATTATCGTCATCATATATGTATGTATGTATGTGTTATCATATACATATGTATGTATGGAGGCCAACGTACCGCAGAGCTTAGCATGTCCGCCTAAGATACTGAACGTGTGGGTTCGAATCCTGGCGAGAACATCAGAAAAAAAGTTTTCAGCTGTGGTTATCCCCTCCTTATGCTGGCGACATTAGTGAAGTACCATGCCATGTAAAAACTACTACAAAAGGTCGCACTGCGGCATGTCGTTCGGACTCGGCTATAAAAAGGAGGTCCCTCGTCAGCAATGATCTTAAACTTGAATCGGTCAGCACTCTTTGATATGTGAGAAGTTTGGTCCGAAATCGGTCCCAATTCGGTACGACATAGAACTTTCCATCAGAATTTCCCTGGAATTTTGCTCCGACGTCGGTACGATATGCCCTTAAATATACTAGATTTCACTCAGCCGTTTTTATTACGATGTCGGTTAGACATCGGATGCGATATGGGATGATTCATCCGATTGTCGGACCGAAATCGGAAAATTTGGTTAGTTGTACTACTCACAAAAATCCCTGAATGTTGTCCCATTTAACGCCCCTAAGTTGGTTTGAGTCTGGTATTCTGTCGCCACTTAAGTGCCGGTGTCTGTTAGTAACGATCTTCTCACGATACGGATCTCCCCATAGGATTTACGTTGTTCTACCGACAGTTTCAGCAATCCACAATGCTACATGCGTTTTCGTCGCCCCGAAAGTTCCATAGCCCCAGTATCTCCTCCTCCTACTTAATCTGTATGCCTATGAGTAGGATATCAGAAATAGTCTCCAGTGCCTTAATTGGTGTGGTTCTCTTCGCCCGCCTATGCCAAGACATCATTTTTTCTGAACATGTGCACAACTAAGGAGTTAGTAAGTGTTGGTCTAATCACGCTCCTGTAGGTCCTCGCGTTAAGGTCCCATTTCATAGTGCACCACATCTGTGAGCCTTTTTGGTACGCTCCCGAATGTGATACTTCCAGTACAGTTTCCTGCCCAAGGTGACTCCTAAATATTTGACATTGGCCGATATAGAAATCGTTCTGTTTGGGGAAACGTGGTGCGTCTAATTGGCCTCCTGAACAGGCAGATTTCAGTCATTTTATGGATCACAAAAAACTATTCGTAATGATCGGTTGTCTAAATCGCCAACTACGATGAGTTCTTAGAATTTTTGCCTGAGCTACCAAGGGTCTAAAAACGGAATTGAGCTTCCGGTATTTAGCGACAATGTTCGTTCGTTACTTAAGGTTCTTCTACGCTCAAACAAAACTCAATCTAGGATCCTCAAATTTTCAATGAAACTAATTCAACTGGATTTTTTTAATGTTTCTTTAAAAATTTTCCCCCGTATTAATGCTGTTTACATTTGTGAGGTATTCTGCCATGTTAAAACTTCTCTTACAAGTGGTTTCGCTAACGGCACGCCGATCTGACTCGGCATAAAAAAGGAAGACCCTTATCATTCAGCTTAAACTTGAATGAATATGCGGTGACATTTCGCCATCGGCGGTGACATTTCGCCATAATCAAATCCGACAAGGTCAAATACTTAGAAATGATCTTGCACCGAATTGGAAGTGTCCGAGAAGGCTCACAGAAGTGTACCGAGAATGCTCACAGATGTTAGGCACTATGCAAACGGAATGAATCCGTGGATAATTCACTGATTAGACCAATACTTACTTATGCCACGTAAGTAAGAACATTTTTTCTTGGCATAGACAGGGCGATGAAGATCACGCCAACTGGGGGACTGGAGACTATTCTAGACATCAGGCCCATACAAATACAGATTAAGTGTGAGGCAGCCACTGCGGCTATGAGACTTCAGATGTTGGGAGAGTGATTAAAGAATAGGTGCAGGTCACAACATCGCGGTATAACCGAGGCAACGGTAGTAAACTCGACACTTGAGGTCGAGTTCGAAGCACTGCTCCCAGCGGAACAGTCTTGGATTGACGGGAACTGTGGTATTGCCATCTGGCAGTTCATGCTGCACAAATGGGTCACAACTAGAAGACAGAGTGGTGGTCTAGGATCTACATTGAGAACCCAGCGACAAAGATCTATATCCGACTGTCTGACCATAATGCGGTCCTGCAGGTGGAGATCCGGGCGGTCACGGTATGCTCGCGGTGGAATGGTGTTAGCGCGAGGAAGTCCAGTGTGAACAACTTTGCGGAGAGTAAACTGGCTATCAAAGCAATAAAACCCAGGACGCCTTCTCTGAGTATGGCACGATCTTCATTGTTTGGGTACGGGCCATAGCGGAGTAAGGAAGAATTAGGAAGAAGATTTAGCTATGAAGAGCAGGGGATTTTCAATTTGGGAGTTAAGGTAGTGACTGATGAAAGCGCATGTAGCACTGTGGAAAGTGAAATGATCGATAGGATAGTTTTCGGTAGGAACACAGAGAACAACGAGCACACCTATGCAGAATAGGTGCGTCGAGTGATACCTTGTAAGAGCCATGTGGGGAAGATAATGATACGCTGGAGCATTTTCTATGTCATCGCCCGGCTTACGCGGCTAACAGACACCGCACTTAGTTGGCGACACAATACCACACTTGAACTGACTTAGGTGCGTAGAATGGAGAACAATTTGGGATTTTTGTTAGTAGTACGGAATTTCTTGCTTAGATTTTTTTCGAGGTTACTGTTTTATATTTATGGCTCACAACAAGCATTTTACTGGCCTATTTGGATGTCTATAGTGGCATGGGGCGGATCAATCTAAACTAACCTATAACTTGAAAGTCCAACATTTTGCAGGGACTATCTTTTTTTACTTTTAGGAAGTTTTCGAACTTTTTCGGCAATATTTTGGGAATGAAACTTGAAGATTTATAAATCTATCAATGTAACGCTTGGGTGGAAGATGGTTGATTTTTAATAACAAAATGAAACGAAGATGAAAGTTGCCTGGTCAAATTTGCCTTTAAAAAAATGTTCTTTCGAAAAATAATTGAAAGGGGGCAAGGCCTGTGCAAAATTTAGTTTTTAGACAATTTCATTGGTTTTTTGTCTTTGGGAAAAATTTCATTGACATTTGGAAAAACATTTATTGAAATTTGGTCTTTAAAAATATAACATCTAGGAAAGCCATCACAACATTTTATCTTTTTATTCATTACGCTATTCTCTTTAGAAAAAAATCTGTTCGAATTTCCCCTTACACTGAAATGTATTGTGCGCAAATCTGCACCATATATATATAACCGCACCTGGATAGCTCAGATTTTCATAAAATGTTCAAATTCTAATGCCGTTTGAGCAAAAATGAGGAAATGTAGCGCTAGAAGTTAAAGTGATACAGTGGCAAAGAAAAGTCTACATACCCTTCGCAAAAAGCACGTTTCACAAAACGAAATATTTGTACTATGACAAAGTTTTTCTGCTAAATAACAAATTTGTGAAAGTTATTCATCATGTTTACCAACATTTTAACTAGTCATAATGTCTATCTGTTTGTGAGGCTGCTATTCCCTAAAAGGTATGGAAACTTTTCCGTGGCGCTGTATGGAGAAAATAATATTTTTCATATCAAACAGCATAGTCTGCTTGATTTTGTTATTATTTTGTGGATCGACCCTTAGATTTTCAAAGTTTCTGTCCCATATTTATTTTTGTTGCAAAGGGGTTGACGCGACTTACCTCTTATCGTGCTCGGCATTATCTCAGTTTTCTGCGCACCTTCTCGCCTGCTGCTTGGATTCTTTTATTTTGTTTTTGTTTTGGCACAGTTTTAAATTAAGTTGGTCAGAATGGCTCATTCGGCGTGCATTACATCACGCCGAATGACACATTTGCGCTTGCGCCGCAGTGGTGGTGTGTTAAAACATTTTCATCTTCCCTAGTGTTAGTGAAACTTTGTGTGTGGGCGTGATTCACATGTATTTTTCTATGTATTTATCTTGATTTGCACCAATCACACACACCGCCGACTACAGGAGTCACTTGTTGATTCGCATTAAATGAAACTTCTCTTCACTCACTGCACGTATAGTCTTTTGGCGGAGTCGCATCACATATTTTGGTCACTAATTCGATGCTAGACCGCAAATAAGACAGCAATGCCACAATCGCAGTGGCAGTAGCAGAAACAGAAACAGTAACAAAAAACACAAAGATATGGTAATATGGTTGCCACCACTTGCCACAGACATGGTCTAGTTTTCAATGAGAACAACGTTGGCATGTGACGTCACAGCCATAACACACCAGCTGCTGCGGCGCCCCATTTGGGCGATGGTTGGTGGGGAGTGCCTAAGTGTCGTATCGCGGACTATTTTTTATGATTTAAGCTTTGTTTTTTTTTAAGTGGCATTTGTGAGGTTTGATTAAATTTGGAGGCAGTTTTAACACAGAATGCAGTGCAGTGACTCGGTCGGCTGGACTAACGGTTACACACTGACACAACCTTTCCTGCCATTGATCGCAAAGAGGAGTCGAGCCAATAAAGCCTTACCTTGATGCGCAAAAATAAAAAGAGGCAACAACTACAACCACAAATCCAAGATCCCCAATGAAATGCAATGTATTTTCGTTTTGTTTTGCTTTGTTGTTTTCTTTTAAGCGCAATGAAAACTCAACTTTCGGAGAGTTTGGCCGAAGCTGGTTAGCCAAACTGGCCAGGCAAATGACGCAAACAAGGTAACAAGGGAAAAGCAGCAGCAACTAACGGTGCTCAATTCGTACTTTCCTCACAAGCATCAAAAGTTCGTCCACAGCATCTTGATCTTGGATTGTTGCATTGAAGCGCAGAACACCATCTTGGTTCACTCGTCAGGTCGTCAGGATGGTTGACTAGGCTACGATGCCAACAGGATAGGTATATTCGCAGAATGGAAAATTAATTGATTGTCTGAAATGGACACTGCTGTTTTGGCCAATTTTTATACCTTACAGCACTACTGTGGTACAGGGTATTATAACTTAGTGAATCAGTTTGTAACACCCAAAAGGAAGAAAGATAGACCCATTGATATGTATACCGATCGACTCAGAATCACTTTCTGATTCGATTCGATTCAGACAGACAGACGGACATAGCTAGTCCGTCTGTCTGTCTGTCCATGTGAATTTGTGTACAAACTACAGGTCGCAATTTTCATCCGATCGTCTTCAAATTTGGTACAGCCATGTTTTCGGTCTATAGACGAAGCCTATTGAAATTGGAAAGATTTTGGGTAATTTTCATTAATGTTGTCTTTTTTCAACCGTAATTATTACAGTTTGAACATATTTTGCTCGAAATTTGATACGGGTTGTTTAACAACCCATCTGCAAAACATCCGCCGAGGTCCATCAAAATTAGCTCAAAAGTGGATATAGCTCCCACATTGTAATTATAGGGTAGGTGTTGGGTATTATACAGTCCTATTTCATCCGATATAGAGTATTGAGCTCATAAAAGGAGCAAAATTAGCAAGTGGACAACGAACACGCGTGTATCTCCTACGAACTGTAAAACAATCGAAAAGAGAACGAAAAAATAAATCTAATACTTAGGAAAAGTACAGAGGAGATCAGTATGGCTTTCGGTAACCTTACGGGACATATATAGCTCACATATATACATAAGAATAGGTGCGGCAAGCGAAGGAATGAGTAATTCCGAAAGACGACGAGACATTGGAGTATTTTTGCTATCCGGCTGTCGTGGCTAAGAGATTCCAATAACCGACTTGAAACTGCAAACGAGCATTGAAGGAAAAACGCTTATGCACCATATGAAGAACGCGAAATTCCTGCAGAAGAGTTTTTATACTTGGGAACGCACAACAGTTCGATCACGTGCATAAAAAAGTTTTTTTTAAAGCCCTCTTTTTATAAAAATTACATGATAAAAGTGTTGTTAGTATTTGTAATATAGATGAGCTGTTAAAAATAGATTATCCCGAAACCCGGTTACTTTTGGCAAAGAGCCGATTTATTACAAACACAAAAAATCAAAATGTTAAAAACCCCAAAAAAAAAGAGTTAAAAAAAAACTGGTCTGGAACTGCACCTATCATCCCATTTATAATTTTCTATCCATGCCATGCTAAACAATTTTTACATTTGACTTTTCATGAATTAATGTCTTGTTTACTAAATCCAAAAGTACTTCACCTATTTAAGTTATCCCTTTTTGCATTCTGGATAATAAAAAGGAAAAATAGAAGATCTGAGCGTGACTTATGATGTAGTATGTTTAATCGCCAAAATTGAAGGGGTTTCAAATACTGAGCAGAAATCATTTTCATTATTGACAAAAAAAAACATTTAAAAAAACTAAATTTATGTTCTAAACTTAAAAATGCTTGTATCTCCTCAATGCCGCGTCTAACAAAGAATACAATGTTAATATATAATCTCCTCAAGAAGTGAAAAACTCAAAAATGCTTAAAAAACTGTAACTTTCAAACCAAGAAATGCTTGTAACTTTTCAATTATGCCTTTAAACGAAACAAAGGTTCAAAACATTCAAATTGGGCGATCCGCGATAGCAAAGGTAATCAAATAAATAGGCCAATTTAAATTCCGTAACGACTAAGGGCACAGATGTAAAATGTTTGGGCATAGATATGCAAGTTGCAATATTCTATAAAACAAAAAATTGTCTGTGCTTCGACTGATTTCCCATTGAATACCCAATACTGGAATATCGAAACTCATAGTCAGTCCATCATTGACAAAGAGTTACTCCATAAAGGCTGTACTATATTCGCTTTTTGCGATACTTTTCGCTGATTACTTTTTTTAGATAATAGATTTGTGATTTCATTCAGTAGCACATTCCTTCATTACTAATGGTAAAATTTTTCTTTCATCATTGATTATCGTGTATTGTTTCAAAAAAGTGATCGCGAAAAAATGGGTTTTCAATGGTGAAAAACGAACATAGTACCAGCCATAAGCCATAACGCCACTTTAATAATTTATTTTTCCAGCTTTCGCCGATCTTATTTGACCAGTTCACCCAATATGTACAACCAATTGTTGTTGAGATGAGTTGAGGTAGGGTGTATCTTTGAAATTCCCACCCAGCATTGACAAAAATAAACAAAAACAACAGTGTTCATCATAATCATTGCCAGAACGTAGAGTTCAGCTCGTCGAGAACAAATTCAAATAATGATCGGCGCTCGCTGCACACATCGACAAATGTGTCGTAATACCAGCCGCTACTGCGAGACAATTGGCGATTGGATGACGACAAAGTGTTTGCTGTGCGTTGGAGTTTGGCGGCAAAAATTATCTTCGGATGAGGGAAAAAATGAAACAAGTTTTGGAGTACCGCTATTTGACTGACTCAGCAATGCTGGAATACGAATTCTGTGCTCAAGCAGCGCACACTCATTCACACACACACACACACACACACACATGCACGCATATACACGTACGAACAGAGCCTATCGCCATCATCATCACATCACCATCCATTCCATGTTTTGTTCTTCCTCCACTGATCACCGCTTTGTTTCACTTGGGAGCGTTCTACGATCTACCAACCAACTTGGCATGGGCTGGGGTCAACGAACGTTCTTCCATCGGCTGTCTCAAGAATACGGGAATCAAAACAATCAAACGAAACGAAAAGCGAGAAGTAAACAGAATGTGTGAAAACACGACAGAGGAAGAAAGCAAAGAACAGCGTCAAGAAAACGGGAATCAAACCCAACAGAGTATCTGAGCCTCGGAGAGTTTGTTGACTGCTCAGTCACCGAGTGAGGATTACCATAGCTGTCGTCACACACACACACACACACACACACGATCATGGGCAAAATAAAGAATGCCAAGAATTGACTGCTCAGCCACTGCAGAACACGTACAAAACTCAGCTTATACTCCAAGTTATAGGTGATCCATATGAAAAAAAGTGCACAGTTTTGGTTAGCTGTGTGTGAAGACACCGCGAGAAGAAGAGTAAAAAATGTTTGGCGTTTGAAGAGAACACTGCTGGGACTTTCTCTTAAGACTTAAGAGATGTGCGAACATGTGTGTGGCTATTTTCGTTCGCTTTAAATAGGATCATATGACCCGTTTTGCTGATACTGCACGGATGGAGCGTCATCAAAAAGAGAGTCAACGATCCCGGAATTGAAATCTTATGTCGGTTGGTAGGTCATGCACATGGTTCAGACAGTCTTTGAGTAAATGTCAAATATGACATGCTGATGATTATGATGAGGCATTTTAAGGTCGTCTTTCCTTTTGGCTAATTGATAATAGGCAAGTAAAAATAGCAAAAAAGTGAATAGGTAAATAAAATTAATAACAATTTTTTTTTGACGAATGAGTGGTTGTTTATCAACCATTTTACTACTGATGTTGGGATGTTCTTTCGGAAGTTCTAGTCATCATTGTAGCTTTTGTTTTCATTTTGGAATTACGAAGTAGGTGATACATTTAATCAAAATGTATTTCAATAAAAGGAAATGTTGCTCCCCTGTGTCTCTACAACCATATTTGAAGTTGGCATGCCAACGCTTGAACTACGCTACATTGAAAAATAAATTATCTTGAATTGAGCAAACCCGCGCACAAATCCAGACCGCTAACACTTACCGTTTGAGAAATTTTAAATGACATTTACAAGCGATCGTGCATATAATGTTGTACGTGCATATCACTCAATAACGTACATATACATTTTTTTATACTTTTATCGATAAATTATCCTGGAAATCGTATTTATCCGAGATTTAAGAAAAATCCAGCGAAAATAGGTATTCGGGAGGATAATGCCAAAAAACACAAGCTTTATCATGTTAATGATGAACGAAGGACTAAAAAATTTAGCAGTAGGTATTTCTTCGATTTCTTCACTAGACTTACTTGCTAGAAGACCTAAAGGGACGATATCAAATATAAACAGTTTACACCTAATTCGTTTGTCATATAGTCCATAAGCCACATAGTCAATTTTTGCTTATAAGTCAAATTTATGAAGCCCTCCTAACTCACATATAATTTTAGTAAGATTGATTTGGTACAGATCTATTAAATTTCCTATGAACATTCCAGTAAGCAACAGAGGATATTTTTCTCATATCAATGTGTGCAGCCTCCTTTTTAATGCCAAGTCCTATCAATGTGTGTAGCCTCCTTTTTAATGCCAAGTGCCGCATATTGCAGGATACCTCACGAATGTGGCCAGCATTAGTAAGGGGATAACTAACCACTGCTGAAAATGTTTCCTTTCGGCATCAAAGGCAGTGGCCTCTGCGCCACTGTAGCCTCCTGTAAGATATAGTCCAAAATTTAAACTTCGAAATAGGCAATTATTTGACAGAATGTTTCTTTCCGAGCCAACTAAATGAGATCGGGATAACATTTTGTTCGAATAAATTTGAACAAGATTATCTCATAGGTATTATGAGTGTCATGATAAAGAGTAGTACATAAGCATTTGTTGGTTAAGATTATTTTTTGAAATTTAATTTTTTGTAAAAAACCGAAAAATGTTTAATATCATCGTAAATTTAAGGGCTGAAATAACAACAATTTGCTTATTATCCAAAATATGGCATGTATAAAAGTTCGCTTTTAGTCCAAATCGTCATGTAAGCCACTGAATCCGTGCGACACATCGTGAGCACCATAAGCGAAATATACTGCATTTCCTTATACTTCGTAGAACTTTTTGCGGTTACAGTAGGTTTCTGTTGGCAAGAAACTGAGAATGACATGACGCTTTCTATTCGCTACTTAATGTCCATTTTTCACTTGGGATCCACTGTGCATTGTCGATGGAGATTGCCCGACTGATCGCTTGGGTAAACAGCAGTCGTAGCCAAAGCCAGTCACAGTTGTTGTCGGTTGCTTCTTTCTTTCTGTTTTTTGTTGTTGTTGTTGTTTTTGTATATTTGGCGTTTCATTCATTTCGATAAATAAGCATTTTTAAGTTCTCCATTAAAACGTGAAAAAGCAACAACAATAAAATTGAAACGTTTCGCGTTTTTATTGTTGTTGTTGTTATTGTTGCTTTCTAGAATCTCATAACATAGCGGTATTCTTACGAAATACCGTAGAGCCCGGTAAGTAAAGCTCATTGACCCCAGCCAGTCAACCAGCCGAAAAGTACGAAGCGCACACCTTCAGTCAGTAATCGCGGCGATTCCACCGGCATTCTCGCGTCTCTGTATAAGTGAGTCAGGGTTGATGCGAGCATTCTTTCACCGTTGCTGGCAACGGCAGTAGACGACGACGGCGACAGCGGGTGACTATTCGAACATTTTGTTCCCATTTGGCACTCTGACAGGCGTGACGTGATCGGGTGGTTTGAATATTTGTGCCTGCTGTCAAACATTTGGCTTCTGTTTTGGAATTTCTTACTTTTTTCCCATATCAGGCTGCGAAATAATGCTTTCATCATGTGGGGGTTTGCTCATGCAGTCGGACGCACACAAAGGGACCGTCGATGTGACAAGCGTGGAATTTATTTTGTCTAGCCCGAGCCTAATTATCATTTTCACTCTCAAATTCATTGGGTATGCCTAACCACTAAACCCCCGTCTAGGTTTTGTAGTGGTAAAATAATCACTTCCCAAGTAAATGTCGAATTTCCCCTCTGGCGTGGGAGGTGTAAAGTTTAAAATCAAGTCCACTGTTTAGGGGGCCGTATATGAATTTGGTAATCATGTCTATTTATTTACCGAGCTTCCAGATGCCTTTTTCCTTTTGACATGTACATCGATGTTTTTAATGCGGTAAACCGTCCGAAGTTTCGCAGGTAAATTAACTTTTTGCTTGACTGCTTTCCTTCACCTCTTCCAATATGACCTACTTTACGTCCTCGTTGAAAGCTGGTTTAAACGCTTAAATATGTCATTGCCCAAAAAGTTGTTTCTATCATCTCAATTTGTCTTTATATTTAACGAAAAATTTTTCTTTCAAAAACACCAAGGATAGGGACAATCTAAACCATTTTTTTTTGAACCCTCGTAGAATTTTGTAACCTTTCTGTTCACAAAATGCTTCAAGACCAATGTTTTTTGAAGGGTTTAGCTCTATCTATCAAACCAAACGGCTCAAAAACAAAACAATTGACAATTTAAAATTTGACATGCTCGAGCTGGCCAATTTTTCAGATCAGCCTTTTGACCCACTAGGGTTCCCACATTTTGCACATTTTTTGAAAAAAATTGTTACCAAGATTTTCCAATATGGCAACACTATGCGAAGGTCGGTTGGCCCATGTTTTGATGAAGATTCGATCTCTAGAACCCATGGAGTACAAAGTGGTACACCAATCAGACTGAAAGTAAGCAGCATTCAATTATAATCTCAAATATCTATGCCAGAATATCCGGAGTCAAAATTATCATCTAATTTCATATAGCTCCCATATTAATCAATTCAACTTCATGAGCAGTTGGTGGGCAGAGTTAGGTTCAAAAGGTTGTACAATATATAATATTCGGATTTGATTTCCTGAGCACCAGGAAATAGAAATATTTTCTAGTGTGCCATATCATTGGACTCTGTAGTGTTAATGAAGATCGGGTCGTATCGCGGGTTCATTGAGTATAGCTTATGAGTTCAAGTTTTTCTTCGTAGAACGGACCCAGGCGGTGTTCAAGGGGAATAGAGGAAGCTGTCTAGATGGGCGAAGGCAATGGGTTTGGCATAAACCTCAGGAAAACTGAGCTGCTAGTATTCATCGGGAGAAGATCAATAATCAGCAGACATAACTTGTATGGGAAAGTGGTACCGTTTTCTTAGGCGGTCATATAGCGGACACTGCTTGCTATTGCACCGCAATATTATTGCATCTGGTATTTGACCTCAAGAAGCTCTAGCAGACTTATTTTTTTATCTGATTCGGCTACATCCCATCCCAAAACTTGGTACGACCTATGTACATAAAACCAAACCTCTGGTTTGGCTTTTTAAGCACTTGAGGCTTGTTTTCTTTAAAATAATCCATTTTGTTGAGGAAGCCCTACGTTCGAATCAGCCAAACGTTCACTTATTAATCTTATCCAAACGGGATGGATGATGGGAATGTATAAAGCTTCCGATGGCTGCTTTGAAATCGACAAAAATGCAAAAGGTTAGATTATCTCTAAAGGTATTAATGTCATAATTTTTATAAAATTTATCCCCGTGTTTTTGGTGAAACCAAAAACATCACGTTACTCCTCAATAATGATAGACAGCTTGTAAACGAAGTCTACGGTGTTTCTAGATACCAAGAATTGCTCTTTCGAACCCTTCCATCATTTTTTTTAAATTATACGTTAATGTGGCCTATGTTAATAGAGTACTCACACTTAAAAGACTGCACAGTTGATATTTACCTACAATATTTGTTTTTTGAAATATCTCTCAGGCATTTGTTTTTTTCCAAAAATCCTTGATTTTGACTCAATTAAATAAAGGAGGCTTAATAATGCAGCTAATTTACTCATTCATCACTCATTCATTCACTAATCTAGTCATTCGCATGGTCCATAGTTCCATAGTTTAAACTTTTCCTAATAATTTGTTATAATTGTTGGTGATGATGCAGATTGAAACATTTTTACACCTTCCACCATAGGATGTGGGTATACTCATTTCGTCATTCTGTTGGTAACTCCTCAAAATATTTCTCTAAGACCCCATAAAGTATATATTGGGTTGCCCAAAAAGTAATTGCGGATTTTTCATATAGTCGGCGTTGACAAATTTTTTTCACAGCTTGTGACTCTGTAATTGCATTCTTTCTTCTGTCAGTTATCAGCTGTAACTTTTAGCTTGCTTTAGAAAAAAGTGTAAAAAAAGTATATTTGATTAAAGTTCATTCTAAGTTTTATTAAAAATGCATTTTCTTTCTTTTAAAAAATCCGCAATTACTTTTTGGGCAACCCAATATATTCTTGATCGTCATGACATTTTAAGTCGATCTAGCCATATCCGTCCGTCTGTCCGCTTGAAATTTTGCACAAATACTTCTTATTAGTCTAGGTCGGTTGGGACTGTAAATAGACCATATCGGTCCATGCTTTGATATAGCTGCCATATAAACCGATCTGGGATCTTGACTTCTTGAGCCACAAGAAGGCGGCAATTCTTATCCGATTTGGCTGAAATTTTGTATGAAGTGTTTTGTTATGATTTCCAACAACTGAGCTTAGTATGCTTCAAATTGGTCCATAACCTGAAATAGCTGTCATATAAAGCGATCTTGGGTCTTGACTTCTTGAGCCTCTAGAGAGTCCAATTCCTATCCGATTTGGCTGAAATTTTGCATGACATGTTTCGATTATTATTTCCAATAACTGTGTTGAGTATGCTTCAAATCGGTCCATAATCTGATATAGCTGCCATATAAACCGATCTTGATCTTTTTTACCCACTAGAGGGCGCAATTCCTATCCGATTTGGCTGAAATTTTGCATGAGTTGTTTTGCTTTGCAATTTTACCAAATATGGTTCAAATTGTTTCATAACCCTATATAGCTGCCATATAAACCGATCTGGGATTTTGACTTCTTGAGCCTCAAGAAAGTCTAATTATTATCCGATTTGGCTGAAATTTTGTACAACGAATTCTTCCATGACCTCCAGCATACGTGTCAAATATGGACTGATTCGGTTTTTACATGATGCAGCTCCCCTATAAACAGATCTCCCTATTTTACTTCTTCAGCCCCTAAAGTGCGCAATTCTTATTCGATTTGGCTGAAATTTTACACATATACTTCTACTGTGGTCTCCAACATTCACTTCAATTAGCAAAGCAATTCTTTTCTTTTATCCTTTGTTTATCTAAAAAGAGATACCGGGAAAGAACTCGACAAATGCGATGCATGGTGGAGAGTATGTAAGATTCGGCCCGGCCGAACTTGGCACACTTTTACTTGTTAGTCCTTAGTTAATTCGAGGGTTAACGTGGGTATTATGTGGAAGAGACGTTTTTTGCAATAAAAAGACATATAGGCAACACTCCAATCATATGTTTTACCACCAGCATTTATTTTGGTAAATTGTGTTGTTTGCGTATAGTTATCCCAAAAAATAAAAGTGGAGGAGCTATATTTGCTAACAATTGTTGTTGACTTAAAAGACAATGAACAAAAATTACTTTTCTTTATCATGCTGGCCCAAGTTAACAATCGATTCGTCCACGCTTTAAATGAATGGCAAATTTCCATTCAGAGAAGCACTTAGTACCACAAAAGAAAATCTTTTCACAGATTTTTTCATTATTTTTTGTTTTTTGATATGAAGTTTCACTGTGAAAACTCAACTTAAGGCCCGCCTTAATATATCTCTTTTAATTGGGCATAAAGAAACTGGGCCTTAGATTACCAAACTTATTCAATGGACAATTACTGGGGTGTTTATGCATGTATTGAAGTCTGTTTTTATTGATGTAAATTTTCAACAATAAGGTAGGATACGTACACAGAAAAAAAAAAACAAAAATTGTCTTTAGTCACGAAATTAATTGATTCAATTAATGTTTTAATTGAAACTGCTGCAATCACGAAAATGATAATATCAATCACAGTTTATGAAAAAGGTGATTGATAAAATGTTCAATAAAAAAAGGCAAATTCCACATTAAATTAAAAAAAATGATTGAATATTTTTGAAATTTCCAATTAATTTTTTAATTGGTCCAATTTAAACAATGATTGAAAATTTTAATTAGTTTATTAATTGATCAAATCAAAAAATGATAGATTTTTCGAAATTTTCAACTAATTTTTTAATTGGATCAATTACAAACTGATCCAATTGGTCCCTCGATGCTACACATACATATGTTAAACTCCTGGAACACGAGTTTGCAAAAAGGCAACGGAAAATACTGTTTGCCGAACTTTTTTTAAAAGAAAGATTAGCAAGACTGGCTAAATTTATGAATTACATGTATTGGGGAAGTAACCCCAATTGGAAAACATTTAAGTATCTAGAATGTCTCAAAATTAGTTCGAAAGCAAAATAAAAAACAGATTTAAAATGTAAAAAAAATTAATTTTTTAATTAAAAATTTTATAAGTTTTAATCGCGATTGTAATTGAAAAAATGCTGATTAAAAATAATTGTTGATTCAATTAATTTTTATTTGAAAATGTTTTTATTTTCAATTACATTTTTAATTGAAAAAGTTCTTGTCATATTTTTTTCTGTGTAGCAAATAAAACCAACTACAATGGCGAAATAGCACGTGCCAATTATTTTTTAATATCAGACTGTTTTGTTGAAAATCGATTCAAACTTGAACGATGACTAGTGGTGACACCTGTTTTATTGCAATATATATCAGACATGTCTATTTACATTATCACCGCAAAAGTCCATAAACTATTGAATGCTGCTGTTGAATATTTGTACAAAAGTCATGTTTATTTTTGCTTTCTTTCTAGAAAGAGGTAACAGTGATCCATAAGATGTCATTTCCTCCTATGACGATGGGCGCCTAAATTCGAATCCCAGACAGAATTACTAAAATCATTCGAGTTATCTCTAGTTTGAATTGTGTATTTCTTTATTGAACGAGAATTTGTGAAATTCTAGAACGCGAATGTATTAATCGAACTTAATTTATAAAAACTTTTACAAAAAAATGCGTATAAATGATGCATAACATCGATTAAATACGAGATCAAATGGAAACTACATGAAATTCTAATAAAATTCTTCGAGGAAATCATGGGTCTAAAATCAACCCCTTATCCCCTCCTCTCGACATGGAAAAGCTTTCGTTTCTAGCATTTTTTTATACTTTCCACCATAGGGTGGGGACATACTAATTTCTCATTCTGTTTGTAACACCTCCAAATACGCCTCTGAGACCCCATAAGGTATATATATTCTTGATCATCATATCATTTTATGTCGATCTAGCCATGTCCGTCCGCCCGTCTGTCTGTCGAAGCACGCTAACTTTCGAAGAAGTAAAGCTAGCCGCTTGAAATTTTGCACAAATATTTTTTATTAGTGTAGGTCGAATGGGATTGTAAATGGGTCAAATCGGTCCATGTTTCAATATAGCTGCCATATAAACCCATCTTTGGTCTTGACTTGTTGAGCCTCTAGAGGGTGCAATTCTCGTTCAATTTGATCGAAATTTTACAGTGGTGTTTTGGTATCACTTCCAACAACTGCGCTAAGTATGCTTCAAATCGGTCCATGTTTTGATATAGCTGCTGATATAACTGATCTTGGGTCTTGACTTCTTGAGGCTCTAGAGGGCGCCATTCTTGTCCGATTTGACTGAGATACACCACACCAACCATGATCATTAATAGAGTTTATTTTATTTTTTAAGAATATTTTGCCTTTTTATTTAGCCATTATTAGCTACTTATGGGGAATATTTTCCAAATTTTCCTTTCAAATTTACTTGCAGACAGTTTTGTTTTTTTTTTTTGCTCTTTCGCCGTAAACATTGTATTGCAATTAATTATGTAATATAAGTAGCTCGTTCTTGTGAATAACGATTAATTTGCGCAATTAAAGTTAATAGTTAACACTTAGCACATAACAAACAACCTGCTGATTTTAATTGGCTGTCTTACTAACTAACCCACAGACAGACAACAGGAAATCCATATTTTATTGTCTGCTTAGAAATATTGTTTTGTTTTTTCTCTATATACAATATTTGAACGCATTAAAGATATGTAAAAACTATAACGATTTTCAAAAAGAGAGGGGTATTCAGGGGTACGTACAACTACCGATAAGTTTGCAAATCATTATTTGCTCAGCCATGCCTAGTCTTTTTGTTTATGCGGAAACTATCTGAATGAGTCATTCAAACAAATTCTCCCACAAATCCTAATCTTTACAAGGACAATAAAATGAATTTTGATAAATTCTGCTACTAATATTGTTAGAATGCACAAATTTTCCATAAAGACTATGCGATGCGTGTATTTTTTGAAATGCCAGAGACTTCTGCTACCTCAGGAATGTTCAATCGATGTATCGGTTGTCCATTTATTATGTTGTGGATTTTTTAATTCTGAAGGGAACAACGCAATGATCGGCAACAACGGTGGTCTTTTAAACTCTACAAGCGGCCTGTTCGCGTACTTTTCCCGTCATCCAGTGGACATGCAGCAGAAATTTGCAACATTTCAATTACCAAACTCGCAAAATATAGCTAGCTCCCAAGCACTCTCCCGCTCTCTTCTGCTAGCAAATAAAGTACGCGATCGACGTAATACGCAACAAAATTCAGTAACCAATTACTTTCAGGTATATCCTCAATATTACTTTAACATGGGCATGTCATTCAGAGTAAACATACCACAAATACTGAAGTGCTTAAAATAATGACATACCGCTAAACATTACAAAGTATGGAAAATAATATTATCTATTTTTCTGAATTGGGAAGATCCCGTTCTGTTCCTTATTTCTAAACTTGTTATTAAAAACGCCTAAGTTAGAAAAGTTGTTAGGCGCCCCGGTAGCCGAGTTGGTAGCGTGATTGGACTACCAGTGCAGGGGTCGTGGGTTCGATTCCCGTCAGAAGCCTTGGTCTGTCGCTACTGTGGTATCACAATGGACCAAAATTTATCTAAGTGAGTCTGTAAAAGACTGCCACTCGTACCTAACCTAACCTATTAAAAATCCAAATTCAGAATGGGTTAAACTGGTTTTTATACTGTTTTCAACACATGCGTGGGGAAGGTGAAAGGCGGGTACGTAATAATCTACCCCTATTTTCTATTTCGAAATACGATTGTCTGCCTGATTTTTCGCCCACCTTCATAATTCGAATTCAGGATAACAAAGTCCATTTTGTTTGTCAGAAACTGGCGCACGGAAATCCCCTGAAACCGGAAACACGGCCACAAGTACTGGAAATTTCCTATTAACTACGAATACCGTAAAGTAAGGCCAACAATTGAACGCGCTAAGAGTCCAGAGAATTTTGATCTCGTGTACACAACGAGTACGAAAAAAATCTTCCCAGGAAGGAAGCCCGCAAAGGGTCCAAGAGGGTTTTTTAAATGTTAAACTCCATCAATCTACGCCAATATGTTGCTTAAATGAAAGGAAATTCACACTAAATAACGAATACGAAAAAATCTGTCCGAAAATCAAGATCGTTCAAGAGAGTCTTGAGAATTTTCAAATCTTTCAATCTACGCGCTTAAATGAAGGGAAACTCAGAGTATATAACGAATGCGAAAAATTTTGAAAGAAAAGAAGCCCGAGATGGATCCATCAGGGTCTTGAGTCAAATTTTTGAGAAAGGGCATGTTAAGGTCCTTTCCACCACTTAATCTATGTGTTTTATTGGGTATGGAAATTTAATTAAAACACTCTAAAAAACAGCAATGAACACCACACAGTTCGGACCTCAATGTTCCAGCCTGTGTGGTGCTTACAGCCATCCCGTGCCGGGATCTAAAAAATTAAGAGATTATAGACAGTCTGTCTGTCCATGTTAATTTGTGTACAAACTACAGGTCGCAATTTTCATCCGATCGTCTTGAAGTTTGGCATGGGCATGTTTTTCGGCCTAGAGACGAAGCCTATTGAAACTGGAAAAAATCGGTTCAGATTTGGATATAGCTCCCATATATATGTTCGTCCGATTTGCAGTAATACTGCAATAAAATGGTCATTTGTTAACCGATTCTCTCGAAATTTGGTAGAATTTTCTTATGACTATCGACATTATTGGTGAAATTCATAGAAATCGGTTCAGATTTACATATAGCTCTCATATATATATATATATAGCCCGATTTTCATTCCTAGAGCCATTGCAAGCGCATTTATTGACCAATCTTCCCGAAATTTTGTACAACGCCTTCCACGACGACTACCACAATATCTGGGAAGTTTGCTTGAAATCGATTCAGATTTGGATATAGCTCCTATATACATATGTTTGTCAGATTTTGGGCAATTTCCAATAATGTTGTCAATAACTACGGTTTTATTACAGTTTGAAGATATTTGCTCGTCGAGGTCGATAAAAATTGGTTCAGAATTGGATATAGCTCCCACATTGTACTTATAGCGTAAGTGTTGGGTATTATGCAGTCTGCACCGCCCGACTTTTGCCCTTCCTTACTGGTTTTTATTCATGACTGCAGGACAGACAGTCTCTTGCAAGACATCTATGAGTTCTGCAGGTTAAACTAAATTTATACATATTTTATATGAACTTTAACTTGCCTCAGTGTTGCGTTTCTAATATTTTTGTCATATCTGACAGATATAATTCAAGCGATTATTAGAAGTTGATTGATTCAAAGTAATTTCTTGTAAGTAGTGAGAAATTAAACTTACAATTATTTTCTCAACCACTATTATGCGATTACAGAATTCTAAGGTATTTAAATATTGCCCACACTAGCACCGATTACAACGAGTGATTGATTGCTTTGTTTGAAGGTTGAAGTTTGCGAAATATCTTATATATACTATATTACAATCCTCCAGAACTCTTTCAGTTTTTCATATATGTTGAGTTGTGCCGAACGCGTGCATTAGGGTGGGCCAATTTGTACAACTCAAAAATTCTCTTGCGGTTGTCGAAATCACTGGTCTAAATCATTGGTCCAAAATCGAGATCGAAACCCTCTGTGCGAGCTTATTGGTAGGATAGACGATGACCGCGCGAATAAGGCGCGGAATGGTGCTATGTAGAGGTGTGCTCGAGAGTTGTCGCTTCATGCGTGAATAACGCCTGAATCACATAATTCGTGAGTGAGATCCAAATCCAATCACGTGATCTTGCGTAAACGCAATTGAATTAAAATCCTTCACGCACGAGTGTGAGTCAATGCAATCATGCTCACGACACTAATCACAACTCATGAGACACTCACGACTCAAAGTGCTTCGTCAGTCTTGCGCTACTAAACTTTGTGTCTCGTGAGAGTGCAGTGAGTCTACATAAAAAAGCGTGAGCGGAAAATATATACTTTTTAGGGTCGGAAATGGATATTACGATGTGTTGCAAACGGAATGACAAAATGAATATACCCCTACCTTCGGTGGTGGGTATAATTATATAATTATCAATCTGTGTAGGTCAGCCAATTCAGACCTACACAGATTGATAAGAAGACTGAAGGGAATCCAGAGATTTTTTATCGGAAGCGTGAGCGGAAAATCTCTGGATTTCCTTCAGGCACTTAGTCTTCTTATCAATCTGTGGAGGTCTAAATTGGCTGACTGGACTTATTTTTATACCCACCACCAAAGGTAGGGGTATATTCATTTTGTCATTCCGTTTACAACACATCGAAATATCCATTTCCGACCCTATAAAGTATATATATTCTTGATCAGCGTAAAAATCTAAGACGATCGAGCCATGTCCGTCCGTCTGTCTGTTGAAATCACGCTACAGTCTTTAAAAATAGAGATATTTAGCTGAAACTTTGCCCAGATTCTTTTTTTGTCCATTGGCAGGTTCGAAGTTGGGCTTTATCGGACTGTAGCTGCCATATAGACCGATCCGTCGATTTAGGGTCTTATGCTCATAAAAGCCACATTTATTATCCGATTTTGCTGAAATTTGGTACAGTGAGTTGTGTTAGGCCAGTCGACGTCCTTCTTCAAATTGGCTCAGATCGGTCCAAATTTGGATATAGCTTTCATATAGACCGATCTGCCGATTTAGGGTCTTAGGCCCATAAAAGCCACATTTATTATCCGATTTTGCTGAAATTTGGTACAGTGAGTTGTGTTAGGCCCTTCGACAGCCCTTTCCAATTTGGCACAGATCGGTTCAGATTTGGATATAGCCCCCATATAGACCGATCCTGCGATTTAGGGTCTTAGGCCCATAAAAGCCACATTTATTAACCGATTTTGCCAAAATTTGGGGCAGTGAGTTGTGTTAGGCCCTTCGACATCCTTCTTCAATTTGGACCAGATCGGTCTAGATTTGGATATAGCTGCCATATAGACCGATCTCTCGATTTAAGGTTTTGGGCCCATAAAAGGTGCATTTATTGTCCGATTTCGCCGAAATTTGGGACAGTGAGTAGTGTTAGGCCCTTCGACAGCCATTTCCAATTTGGCACGGATCGGTTCAGATTTGGATATAGCTGTCATATAGACCGATCTCTCGATTTGAAGTCTTGGCCCCATAAAAAGCACATTCATAATCCGATTTCGCTGAAATTTGGGACAGTGACTTATGTTAGGCTTTTCGACATCCGTGTCGTATATGGTTCAGATCGGTCCATATTTGGATATGGCTACCAAAAAAAACAAAATTTTGTTCTACAAAATTGAACAATGACTTATACTTATTAGACCTCTCAATATCCGTGTCGAATTTGGTCAAAATCGGACCATATTTCGATAAAGCTGCTATGGTAGGGGGCATAAATTGTGCACTTTTTGCCGGACTATGACGAAAGGTGGTTCACATATATATCCGAGGTGGTGGGCCCGGCCGAACTTAACGCCTTGTTACTTGTTTTGTTTCTTTTAATGATATTATGAGTACGTTTTATTCATCCATAATGGCTGGATGAGGCGTTTAGTTTTTTGAAAAACTACAAAAATCTCAATGATAACAAATTACTTTTATTTAAAACTGTCTCATTAAAACTGTTATGGGGGAATGTCAAGCAAATTTTTTTTGCTTCAATATATTTTATCTCAAAAAAGTAATCACGAAAAAATTTCGCAAAAAGCGAACATAGGGCCAGCCTTAAACTAGCGTATGCACCAACTTGCCAAAGAAAAAAAACCAAATAAGACGCATTTTAACCATCTATTGTACTACAATTTAAGAAACAAATTACTCTCAACTAAGAAAAGATGATTTACCAAAGGGAAATTTTCCTTATTCGCAGTTTAATAATTCTTCAAATCAATTAGCGCAAAGCTTGATGACCTACCTCATCTTAGAATGACGTGTCGATCAAAAACACTTTAGATTTTTAGATATTTTTTAGATGAATATTTTCAAGTATTACCTATGGCATGACGTAGTGATTGTACATCACATCCTATGGTGGGGGGCATTCAGTTTACAATCGGCTGGTGTGCTAGTCTTTAATCTTTTGTTATGTAAGATTTAGATTATTACACTCGTTTCCTAAATTAAAATGCTAAGAAGTATGTATGAGACTATCTTGTCTCTGTTACCATTGCCCCAAACAAGCAGCGTTTTAGTATGTGGGTGTGTGTGTGTGTGTGTGTGGGTGTATTGAAGCTAGAAATCCGTTTAAACAATTGCGTAAATTAGCAACTGTCACAAGAAATAAATAAATCCCTTTAACACTTTTCCCCATGGCATCCATCTGTGTCATATCCTGCGTTTCTCGGTAGTTGAAACTCCCACCATTTACGCATGAACACACAATAACCGAGCGACAGACACATAGCATGTACAGAATAGACTGAGTTGACTTTTCATTGGCCATTTGGGTCAGACTTACTGCCGAAGGATTTTCTTAGTGTCAGTGTGCGAGGGCACAAACACACACGAGCACCAGTATGGGGAATGGTATGGGCACTCGGTCTTTGGCACCATTGATTGGCTTGACTCGCCTTTTGTGGTTGTATGCAGTGTACCAAGGACCAATGACAGCATCGAAGGGACGACTATCATTTGCGTTGGTGTATGTGGGTGGTTGCATGCCAGACAATACCGAAGTCTTGGCTTCCTCCACTGGACAATGGCTATAAAAGGCAGGCAGCTGTCAACGTTGAGCTCAGTTTACATTTTATTTTCCCAATTCCTCTTCAGTTTTTTCGGTGCGTTGACATATTCAACAAGTGCGGCCGTTTGGTCCTTCGTTTACAATGTAAGAACTAAATACAAAAAAATATCCCCTCCGTCCAGATTAAAGGGTAAATATTCATATTATTAGACAAAAGCAAGTGCATACTTACCAAAATATCATGCAAAATTCTATTGGGGCGGGGGGAAGAGTAACAGCTTGTTTTTCTGGCTAATTCCCCAAAAAAGTGAAATAAGCCCAAAATAAAGTCCATATACTTTGGAACCTATTGCGTAATGAATAAGTCCCAAATTTTTGGAAACGGTTTCATTATTTCGGGGTCTTATTTCATTTTTGACCCTTAAGTAAAAAAGAATCCCAAATCTTGGGATATACTTAAATTTTGCTTTTGGAATTATTTCACTTTTTTAGGGTTTTATTTCATTTTGGGTTTACTTATTTCATTGGGGTTTACTGTAAAAGTTTTTACAGAACTTTCGGATTTGTCTTATGAACCAACGAATTTGACTTCTAATAACACACTGTGATGTACGACCGTTGATTTGCCTCAAACACTGGAATGCGATTGAAATTTGATAAACATTTTGTAGGCCTCATTTGTTCTAAATTTAAAAAGAATGCTTCGACCAGAAATCACGAAAATAGATTAGTGAAGTGGAGCTGTAAATTCGAAACACATCGGCCACTCCTCACTCATATGCGAGTCTACAGGAGTTTGTTGTTCGATAACTACTTAAGATTTCATCATTTAACAAAAATATCGTAAATATTCTCCAATGTCCAAAAATATGGTCACTTGTGCTATTGGATGACGTTAATGGACTTGCTATTATTATGTTTGAATTCTACCCACAAGTGGAACACTCTTAGAGTTTGTGAAATCCTAATAAAGGACTGTTGATATTCACTTTAATGGTGCCCTAAGTCTCATGATAGTCTTTAGTAGAACATCCATCATTCCAAGACATTTGTCTCGGCCCGGTAAGGTCGGCTTAAATAAATTTGCTAGATTCTAACATCTTTAGCGAAACTCGATTATCTATAGCCAGCCAAATTATCTATCGCCAGAAACAGACATCAGAAGAAACAGATTGTCCATCTCCAGTTATGGAAGAGTGTTATCCGACCCTTATATAAATTTTTAAAAATTTATTTATTTAAAAATAAACACCTGGAATAAGCCAGACCTTGGATGGCTTAACAACGATACCACCTGGGTTAAAACTAAAAAAAACATTTGTTAAAAATCTTGTGGTTTCAGCATGGCAAATGCAAATTTGCCCACGGACATTCCATTAAGGAACAACGGCAAACTTCTCACATATTAGGTTACCCAAAAAGTAATTGCGGATCTTTTAAAAGAAAGTAAATGCATTTTTAATAAAACTTAGAATGAACTTTAATCAAATATACTTTTTTTACACTTTTTTTCTAAAGCAAGCTAAAAGTCACAGCTGATAACTGACAGAAGAAAGAATGCAATTACAGAGTCACAAGCTGTGAAAAAATTTGTCAACGTCGACTATATGAAAAATCCGCAATTACTTTTTGGGCAACCCAATATTTATGAGTGTTGTCCGCTTCAAGTTTAAGTTCAACAATAAGAGATCTCCGTTTTATAGCCGAGTCCGAACGGCGTGCCGTAGTACAACGTCTCTTTGGGGAGAAGTTTTCGACATGGCTGCCATACAAAAAAAAGTACCTCACAAATGTCAGATGAATTAAGAGGAGATAAGCACCGATAAAAATTTGTTTATTATAGAACTACAACGATTTGATGTAATTGGGGAAATCTGCTTGCTTTCGACATATGAGAAGTGTTTCTTTTCTTATTTAAACATTTATATTTGAAAATTCTTAAAGAAAAAACTAAAGAAATGGTTTTCACCTTAATTCTAGAATTGAATTTTTTACTTACTTTAATTGGCTATGACAGAACATTTGTTCAACTAGCCGAACGTAGAATAGCGTTCCAAGCGCCTCGATCGTCTGAGCTCATTTTATAATCTCTGACACCAAGTTTGGAAGTGTCTCCCACTACTTGATCTTTCCATCGAGCTTTTGGTCGTCCCTATTTGGGTGCATCACCATGTTTGCCTTTGAAAGACTTCTTTGCTGGAGCTTCTTCATCCATTCTGACAATCATACAGCTTGTGGTTCATGCGTCGCCTATATTCTCCATTAACGCAAACTGGTCCATATTATTTACGAAAAATCTTTCTCTCAAACACTCCAAGCACTGCCTCATCTGCTTTCACAAGTACCCATGCCTCAGAACCATATAACAACACGGTATCAGTATCAGTGTCTTGTATAGTGTAGTCTTCATCTGTCGAGAGGTGGCCTTGTTTGTGTCTAGAATAGTATAGATACACATTTTGAAGACATGTTTAGTGATTGCTTCAAAACATAATTGAATAGTGAAGGAAAGTACTACTTGTACAAGACCCATATTCAGTACCACTTGTGCGGAATGTGTTCGCATTTTCTTCATTACCATTTTTTCATAAAGCATTTTGACAGTTGTTCGGACGAAAAGTGTAAGTCAGTACCAGGCTTAATTCACAAAACTTAATGTAGATTTGAAATAGGTTTATTTGACATATATCCTTTATAGAACTGTCAAATAAACATATTTTAAGGCTTCATAAAGTTTTGTGAATATGGCCGTATATTTAACGTAGAGATTTTGGTGATGTTGTTGGAATAAGTAGATTTTCCAATTGTTGATCGTCTATTGATTAGAGGATATAACATTTCGATGAAGTTCGTCTTTCCACAAGTGGTCGTTTGTGTTCTATATTTGTTCATAAAAGATCTTTAAAATAAAAAATTTCCAAAAGTTCCAGGATAATTTGGATTATGATGGTATGAACAAGGATCTTTTTTTTAAGGACGAAACAATAAAAAATGCCTTATTTAAGCCAAAGAATACAAAAAATCTTCTTTTTCCACATTATTTGTTTTGTAACCCATATGACCTTTGAATGGAGTGTTGTAAATGGAGATATATTGCTAAAATTTAGGTAAATCAGTTAAAATATTAAAAATTGATCCATAAATGCCTTCGCAAATAGGACAATACAGGAACAACCTCGGCGAAAAAATAATAAAAAATTGTGTAAGTCTTATATCTTGAATACTATTGTATAAGAAATATCCCACCCACGAAAGCATGTTTTTTTAGCATTTTGTAAAACTGGATCACAAATGTGTCTTTTGGGGATCGAGCACAATGTTGTAGACCGTGGGAATCAACCTAAATAGGCCCGGTCTTTTGAGGCCACATGATCGAAATAACACTTATATATTTCGTGAACATATATCTAGTCCTTCAAAAAAGACAGACTTTGTTACACTAAATTTTATTTCCATCCCACTGTGCGATCACATATTGCATTTTTTCTATAAGTGCCGAGTTAAATCTTATTCATTTGCCATATTAATAGAAATTCCATGAGCAAGTACACCAAAAAGTTGCCAAATTGCAAATTTCAACACTTCTTTCATATCAATGTATATTGTCCGATTCAAGCTTTTTAATCGATGACACAGAATCTTCAGGTGGCGGCGCACAGTGGGATATAATCGAAAAAAAAAAATTCTAAAAAGATGCCCATTGAAAACGGATAGAGATAACCCTTCCAAAATTTTAAATGGTTAGAGCTGAGGTGCTGTCGAGATCATGTGCAAATTTTCAAGGCCTTAGAGTCCAAGGGTGCCTCCTAGCAGGTCCCTAAAGTTAGTCATCTCGGCATTTCAAAAATTGTTCGGGCTGCCAAATTTCATTTGTGGTACGATTTTCAATTTTTTTTTGTTTTGAGGATAGTGCTCAAATCCTTACAAAAAAAGTCCGCTTGAAGTATACAAAATCTGCAGTGTTATTAAACTTACATAATATTTTTTTTTTTTGAAATTTTGCCCAAGATTGTCTTAGCATTTTGCTATTTACAAAGGCATTTGTTGTTCAATTATCATTTAGTTTCATGACTGGTGACAAAATTTACACTGCTGTTATATGCATCAACATCAAATAATTCACACAGAAAAAATGTTTGTCCTAATTTTAGAGATTCGAGCCAAAGATTAGCAAACTTAACTAAAAGATGATACATTTTTCAAATTTTTAATGACACATTCCCTTTGGTGAAAAATATTTTCTTCATATTAAGGATTTTTAATTTTAAAAGGTAGGTTATTAAATCCTTAACTTTGCGTCGTGTTATTAAAGACAAAAATCTATAATAAAGGTCAAAATATCGTTGAAAGTTAGGAAATTGACCTTGGGACTAGACAACAGTTAACCTTAGTTAAAGACGCAAAATAGCCTAACAAAAAGGAGCGTCCTTAAATGTTTAATTGTTTTTAGGTTAATAGGCGTAGTTTAAAAGAATTGCCCAAAAATAATAATTGGACAGTCATCTATGAAGTAAAACAAGAATTAATCAGCGATCAAAATTTTAAACGGATGATCATGTCCGTTAGTAAATAGGAAAGTAAATTTAAAGATAGCATCTTTATTTTAAAGTTTTGGTTCTTTGGCTCATTTTTATACCCACCACCATAGGGTTGATCTAGGACCCCATAAAATATATATATTCTTGATCGTCTCGACATTCTGAGTCGAACTAGCGATGTCCGTCCGTCTGTCGAAATCAAGATAGCGGTCGAACGCGTACAGCTAGAGCCTGAAATTTTTCACAGACACTAAATATTGATGTAGGTCATTGGGGATTGCAAATGGGCTATATCGGTTTAGATTTGGATATGGCTCCCATATAAACCGATCTACTGATTTGACTTCTTGAGCCCCCGGAAGCCTCAATTTTCATCCGATTTGGATGAAATTTTGCACATGGTGTTTTATTATGACTTTCAACAACTGTGCCAAATACGGTCCAAGTTTATGTATAGCTCCCTGTACCAAGTAAGTTCCAAATTTGTGTATAACCTGATATAGCTCCCATATAAACTGATCTCCGGATTTGATTTCTTGAACCACTGGAAGCCTTAATTTTCATCCGATTTGGCTGACATTTTGCACATAGTGTTATGTTATAACTTCCAACAACTGTGCCAAGTAGGTCCAAATTTGTGTATAAACTCATATACCTCCCATATAAACCGATCTCCCGATTTGACCCCTTGAGCCCCTGGAAGCCGCAATTCGCAATTATCCGATTTGGCTGAAATTTTGCACATAGTGTTCCGTTATGACTCTCTCCAACTGTGCTAAGTATGGTACCAATCGGTCTATAACCAGATATAGCTCCCATAGTTTAGCAGAATCCAAGATTAGGCCCAGCCGAAATTAACACGCTTTTACTTGTTATTGCTAAAATCCTAATTCTGTAAATTTTGGGCCAACTTTTTTTTCAGTGCAGTTAAAAGTTACACAGTTTGAAAATAAAAAAAAAATGTAATAACGTGGATTTGCGTTTTTTTGGTCAAAAAAAGTAATTTCATTGATTAGTGTTTATTAAAAAAAGTTGCTCAAATACGTTAACTTTTTCTTCTTCTTTTGTAAGGAGGACATATTGAAGATGTGTTTTAAGTGAAGTTTGAACAAGATATGCGAATTTAAACAGGTGCAAAATTGGAGAAATACCTGGAGTTCTCAAAAAAACAAAAGCCAAATTCTCCATTCGGGCTTCTGTTTTTTACCCACCACTGAAGGATGGGGTTATATTCATTTTGTTATTCAGTTTGCAACACATCGAAATATCCATTTCCGACGCTATAAAGTATATATATTCTGGTCGTAAAAGTGTAAGACGATCTAGCCATGTCCGTCTCAGCGTCTGTTTGTTGAAATCACGCTACAGTCTTCAAAAATAGAGACATTGAGCTCAAACTTTGCACAAATTCTTTTTTTTATCCATAAACAGGTATATCGGACTATATCTTGCTAGAGCCTTCACATAGACCGATCTGCCGATTTAAGGTTTTAGGCTTTTATCCATATTTATTTTCTGATTTTGCTGAAATTTGAGACAGTGGTTTGTATTTGGCCACACGACATCCTACTTCAGGTTAGCCCAGATCTGTCTTGGATATAGTTGCCATATAGACCGATCTTGGGTCCATAAAAGGCGCCAACTCACTGTCCAATTTTGCTTGAAATTTGGGACAGTGATTTGTATTAGGTCCTTCGACATTTTTTTTTTATTTGGTCTAGATCGGTCCAGATTTGGATATAGCTGCCATATAGTCCGATCTCTCGATTTAAGGTCTTGATCCCATAAAAGGCGCATTTATTATCCGATTTCGTTGAAATTTGACACAGTGACTTATGTTAGGCTTTTCGACATTCGTATCCCATATGGTTCAGATCGGTCTATATATAGCCGCCAAATAATGCATTTTCACCGGATTATGACGAAAGGTGGTTTAGATATATACACGAGATGGGGGTATCCAAAGTTCAGCCCGACCGAACTTTTTACTTGTTTTTTATTCATATGTCCGTCAACCACATGCAAGAATTTTTTGGGGCCAACAATATTTGTAGTCTCCACAGCAAATTTACTAAAATAAGCCGGTTTTGAATCATCTTTGAGCGAAAAGGGGAATTTTAGGGATTTTCCAGAAAAATAAGTTTTTTTTTTCATCTGCAAAAATCTAAAAGAATTATTAAATATCTCTATTCGTTTTATTCTTTCAACTTTATTCAAGTAGTTATATCTATCCGTTCTCAAATGGCATATGTTTTACTAGTTTTATTTTTTCGATTCTATCCCGCTGTACGGCCTGCCGCTGCAGCTTTTCATGTAGAAGTTTTAAATGAGTTTTGCTAAGTGCCTTGCAAAAATCGCCAGAATTAGTGTGGCGATAACTCCAACTGGCAAAATTTTCCAATTTTCTCGCCACTTTCGTAACACCCACTTTCAGCGTCATAATCGGACATAGTACTAATTAACCTATGTGCAACGGAACCACGCATTTGCTGAAATTCCTTGTTCGAGTTACAGCTTTAGACGTCTACTTGATGTAATGGCCGCAGCTGCCAAATCTTCACAAGTCCTGCTGCTGCACACCACATTTGCACGCACAGGACAAACATGGGATTAACGATGCACGTTTTTTTTATTTCTCCTTATGGGCATTGTCACGTTTGTTTTTGTTTACTTTCCCCATTTCGGGCTAAGCAGTGTCTAATGCCTGACAAAGTGGAGGGGCAAGTCAGCAAACACTTGTCGATACAACCCTCTCATAAATTACAATGAATGGCCCCCTCTTAAATCTTACAGGTAATCTAAAAAAGCACAAAGTGAGGCAATCGCCAACCACCACTACTGAGTGCGAATCGAAGGTGACAGTTTTTAATTTGAAAAGGGAATTTCGTGGAGACAGCAGTTGTAAATTTTGATTTTTACAAATCAACAATCTAATCGCTGAGATTTTTGACACAATCACACTTAAAGACAATTGTCGGAGGAGGTAATTGATTTTCCTGGGGGGTCGGTAAACCTTCTCGCTAATTCGCTAAATACACTCAGAAAACAAACCAACGAGTAATACTTTCGACAAAAAAAAAGAAAAGAAATTGCGTCTTATGCCTGCCGAGTAGATCGACTATTACTGCATTTTAATGGCTTGTTGCTCGGTACTGTCCTGAAACAAGCATACAAACCGAATCGGCCTCTATCTGGTATGACTTCCATATAAGCCGATAGTGGAATTAGTCTTCTCAATAACCTACGGACGTATTATTCGAATTTAATGACATTTTAAGATCCATATCACATATGGTGAGAGAAGTAACCCCTGTTCCTCAAAGCAATGTTCAGGGGAATTTTTGAAGTATCAAGTATTGTCAAACTGAGGTCTGGCTTTTACAACTCATTTGAATACCTTGTCCAATATGCTCCATGTTTAAAGGTGCATAAAATTCGAATCGCTCGAACTTACTAGGGAAAACATCGCCCAACCCATATTTTTTTAAAATAGTGTAATGAAAAGTTGTCTTGAAACTTGGGTAACATAAAGTCAACTATAGTCGTTGCTTTGTAGAGAAATACAACAAGGCAACAAGAAGTACGTAATCGTAGTGACGCGATAAAAAATATTTTTTCATTTTATTTCTCTTTCGAGACGAGCTTAATGATCGAAGAATGTTTTCAATGGAAAAAAGGAAAAGTCAGAAAACATCAAAACACCAACCAAGATATGATGCATTTCGACCTCTTGGTTAAAGAGACCATTCGTCAAATACCTTGAGGTGAGGATGCTTCAAGGCTAGTACATTGGTAGGTTGTATTTATATCGAATTCATTGCGAAAATACTTTGTGAAGTAAGTACGACACTAACCAAGTTCAACACTCTGTCCACCTGCTGATCTTTTCCAATGCACCTGTTTTAGTTGGAGGCATGGATTTCTTGTCCACACAACTACAATAACTTCCATGGCATACACATTTTTATGTGCTTCATTCAGAAGTTATGTTAATAGTTTCAAACACTTGACAACGGCAACGGTTCTCGCTATTGCCCCGAGTGTCCTGATTCGAATCCCGGCAGGGGCCTGTCGGATTCTATTTTTCAAGTTTTTGCCTTTTACATATCTTTAAAATATTTTTGATGTTTATGCCGGCACTCAAATTATTCAGCATGCCAGCTGAAGTTAGAATCATTTTAAAAATTAACATTACAGTTTCACATTTAATTTTCACTTGTTTCCCGCTCTTTAAGTTTGCGGATATATATTTTCAAATTTGCGAAGAGCCTGTAGTCACTCGGACACAAAACAGATGAAGAGAAAATATCATTTAATTTCTTCACAATCAATACCTTGTTGATGTTAATGGTCACAGTTGAGCAGTCTTCTAGACCGCGATACTAATTCGAAAATTCAATATTGATTTACGATGGTTTATAAAGGTTTTAATTGGGTTGGCATAACAGTAGCATCTACGAACAGTTCATGCAACTACTGTTTAAGTTACGAGAACCACATTTCTTTCCAAAGGTGTATTTGCCAAGGCAGCAATTGGTTGCCTCAATCGAAGGTGATTTTTTCATTCGTTGCGTGGTATTTATTTTTCTTCTGACATGTTTATTGGTTTAAAAAGAAAATATCAGCATTATTGTAAATTGTTTTTCTGTTTTTTCAATGATTCAGAGTTGGATGAACTACGACTCTAGCTCATTTTATATAGGCCAGCATATGTTTAACCACTGCTAGCTTAAACTTCTCCGTAATAATTGTTTCATGACAATTTTAAGAAATGTGACATTTAAGACATATCCAGTAAACACAATTCAAATCTTTTGTTTCATCAAATAACACCAACTCCTCACCACCAACTAAAATTTGTATTCAATAATTTTTCTTAGTGAAACCTCAAGTAAAAATGTGCCAAGTTCGGCCGGGCCGAATCTTGGGAACTCACTGCCATGAAAACGTAGACAAATCGGGAGATCGGTTTGTATTGGAGCTATATCAGGCTATGGACCGATCTGGACAATACTTACCATGTATGTTGGAAGTTATAATAAACAAGTAAGAGCGTGCTAAGTTCGCCGGGTAGAATCTTAAATACCCTACACCAAAGATCGGATTTGTCGAGTTCTATGCGCGGTATCTCTTTTTAAGCAAACATAGAATATTGAATAAGAACTGTTATGCTATTGGAGCTATATCAAGTTGTAGTGCGATTTGGACCATAAATGAATTGAATGGTGAATATTGTAGAAGTCATTGTGTAATAATTCAGTTCATTTGGATAAGAATTGCGTCTTGTAGGGGCTCAAAAAGCGAAATCGGGAGATAGGTTTATATGGGTCGATTGATTGATCGATTGATACAATATTAGACACGTATGTTGAAGGTCATGAGAGAAGCCGTTGTACAAAATTTCAGTCAAATCGGATGAGAATCGCGCCCTCTAAAGGCTCAAGAAGTTCAGACCCAAGATCGGTTTATATGGCAGCTATATCAAAACATGGACCGATTTGAACCATACTTAGCGCAGTTGTTGCAAGTGATACCAAAACACCACGTGTAAAATTTCAATTGCGCCCTATAGGGGCTCGAGAAGTCCAGACCCAAGATCGGTTTATATGGCAGCTATATCAAAACATGGACCGATTTGGCTTATTTACAATCCCAACCGACCTACATTAATAAAATTGCAAGCGGCTAGCTTTACTCCTTCGAAAGTTGGCGTGCTTTCGACAGACAGACGGACGGACGGTCAGACGGACGGACTTGGCTAGATCGACTTAAAATGACAAGACGATCAAGAATATATATACTTTATGGGGTCTCAGACGCATATTTCGAGGTGTTACAAAGAGAATGACGAAATTAGAATACCCCCCATCCTATGGTGGAGGGTATAAAAAATACAACAACAATTGTTGTTGTTCAAAGAAGAAGGGCTGAAGATGTCAAATCGGGAGTTCTTTTTTTAAGGGAGCTATATTAGATTATACACCGATATAAACCATACTCAGCGCAATCGGATAATAAGTGTGGGTTCTTTGAGACCAAGGAGTCAAATCGTGAGATCGAGCTAAATCAGGTTATATTGAGATTTGGAACATACCTAGCACGATTGTTTAAAATGGTAAAAAAAACAGTACTTGCAAAGTTTCAGCTCGATCGGATAATAAATGAGCCTTCTAGGAGCTGAAGAAGTCAAATCGAAGAACCACTTGAATTCAAATATTAATTACCCCTTTGGGTCAGTTCTGGGCTTAAGCCCTGGATTAAGACATACAAAACAAAGTTGATGGACCATCAGGTTATGATCCTATTCTGCCTGTACTTTGCATAGATAATGCACAATTGCGCCCTGCAAGTGATATGATGATATGAATGGTCAAAGCAATGCCACAATTTGTATACCCTCCGTTTGTAGCACATCGAAATATTGATCTGAGCCCCAAACAAAGTACATATATTCTTGAGCCACTATAGGGCCAAATTCTTATCCGATTTTTCCGAAATTTTGCACAATGAATGCCACTTTGGTCTCGAACCAAGTATGGCCCAATAGGTTCAGAACTTGGTATAGATCCGTTGTTTGCCTATAAAGAAATATCGGTCAAAGAACTTTACAAATAAGGTCCATGGTGGATTCGGCCCGGCCGAACTTAGCACAAATATACAAAGATGATTTTTTCGACTTTCCAAAATGCAAATTAATTTTAATACCCACCGCCAAAGGAGGGGGTATATTAATTTTGTCATTTCGTTCGCAACACATCGAAATATCCATTTCCGACCCTGTAAAGTATATATATTCTTGATCGTCGTAAAAATCTAAGACGATCTAGCCATGTCCGTCTGTCTGTTGAAATTACGCTACAGTCTTTAAAAATAGAGATATTGAGCTGAAGCTTTGCGCAGAATCTTTTTTTTGTTCATAAGCAGGTTAAGTTGGAAGATGGGCTATATCGGATTATATCTTGAGATAGCCCCCATATAAACCGATCCGCCGACTTAGGGTCTTAGGCTCATAAAAGGCAAATTTAGTATCCGATTTTGCTGAAATTTGGGACAGTAAGTTGTGTTAGGCCAGTCGAAATCCTTCCTCAATTTGGCTCAGATCGGTCCAGATTTGGATATAGCTGCCATATAGACCAATCTCTCGATTTAGGGTCTTGGGCCCATAAAAGGCCAGTTATTGTCCGATTTCGCCGAAATTTGGGACAGTGAGTTGTGTCAGGCCCTTCGACATTCTTCTTCAATTTGGCCCAGATCGATCCATATTTGGATATAGCTGCCTATAGACCGGTCTATCGATTTAAGGTTTTGGGCCCATAAAAGACGCATTTATAGTTCGATGTCGCCGAAATTTGGGACAGTGAATTGTGTTAGGCCCTTCGACATTCTTCTTCAATTTGGCCCAGATCGGTTCATATTTGAATATAGCTGACATATAGACCGATCTCTCGATTTAAGGTCTTGGACCCATAAAAGGCGCAATTATTGTCCGATTTCGCTGAAATTTGGGACAGTGAGTTGTGTTAGGTTCTTCGACATACTTCTTCAATTTGGCCCAGATCGATCCAGATTGGGATATAGCTGCCATATAGACCGATCTCTCGATTTAAGGTTTTGGGCCCATAAAAGGCGCATTTATTGTGCGATTTCGCCGAAATTTGGGACAGTGACTTATGTTAGGCTTTTCGACATCCATCTTGTTTATGGTTCATATAGGTCTATATCTACCAAAAAGATTTATATTTTGTTCTACAAAATCGAACAATGACTTTTACTTAATAGACCATTCAATATCCGTGTCGGATTTGGTCTAAATCGGGTCATATTTAGATGCAGCATAAATTATGCATTTTCACCGGATTATGACGAAAGGTGGTTTACATGTATACGCGAGGTGATGGGTATCCAAAGTTCGGCCGATGAAGGTCGATCCCGGACCATTATATGTTTTAAAACTCAAAGGCAAACTAGGCATGTCCTTCCGCATGTCCGCTATATACTTAAATATTGAGCTCATCAATATTGGACCAAAATTTGAATCTTAAAAATTATAAGCCACAGTACGACAATGAAGAATAAAAATACTTTATATATGGGCTCGGAAACATTCGGTATGTGGTGCGGTAAGCGGAACGGCAAAACGAATATATAGCTCCAGCCCCAGCCAGCTCCAGGTGGCAAAAATAACTATTGTCTGTAGAACGCAGACAAGAAACTCCGTAATATGTTGACATTGTTGGCAAAAACAATTGCCATTATATTGAGCTACGGGCTATAGCTGCAGCTCAATTCTATACTCCCAGACTATGATGTGTGAATAAGGAGAACAATTCATTCTTAAATGATTAACCAGATTGAGATGAAAAGGCATAATCAATTGTTCTTTTCCAATGTGTCAAGGTGCGCTTTGTGAAAAGAGTAACAAATAAACTTTCATTGGGCGGGGGAAGCAACAATAGACAGTTCACAATGGACAACACTTTTCATTCGAAAATATGGTCTGAAGCTGGTATAAACGAGTAGTAAACAACAAATGTCGTAATTCTTTGTTTACATTGTTTGTTGGTGCAAAACTATTCTCAATGCACAAATCGATTTTCACAACCCCTCTAGAGTTTATATTTCCTCGTGCCATTCTCAAGCAGTGAATATTACTCACAAGATATTGGCCAGATTGAGAGAGAGAGATAGAGAGAAAGAGAGAGAGAAGACAAACGGTTTTGTTATCTTTCCATACTTCAAGGTTTGAAACAAGCACTTCGAGGTGAACACAGGGCGTTCCGATGCTAAAAGGGACCTTCAGCTGGCCAGACCAAAAAAACACTTCTTTCGAGATACAGTAATTACACATCTCCACATCAATAATAAGCACCGTGGTGGTAAGCTTCAATAGGTGCAAACCACCTGCCACCACTTCACTCGAGTTGAGTTGTGTGATCTCTATTAAATGTCTGTGACTTAATTCATTCACATGCTAATGGTGCATTAGGGCTAATAATGATGATTAAATAGATGGCGGAACCACAATTGATTGAAGCTACACTGAGAAGCTTTGAGTTTTTGGTTTTTTATCGAAAAGAAAACAAAGATACCAATGATCTATGGAACTTGTATTGATGCTGGCGGTATTGACATACACATCTCCTCAACCGACTTTGCATTTCATTTCTTGCGTTAAGTGGGGGAAATCCTATCCCACTTTACTGAGACTTGAAATGATGGTTTGGCATATGCCTTTAACAAGCCACATCAAACCAAAGTCAAAGTGGGCTCACATCGAACAAAGTTTTGATTTAAATTTTTGAGCTCAAAGATGGAATAACTCACGGAAAGATTAGAACATAGGTGGGCATACACATCGGCATATGCATATGCCCGTTGGCATAAGAAAAGCAAATAGAAGCGCACGGACAGTGTCAACAACTTCGTGTGGCTTCGTTCGGCTGCCTCTATTTCAAAGCTATGTTACACAAACACAGTTTGCCCTTTTCAACAGTGTAAGTGTGCCCCTCACTGGATGAGAAGGATGGTAGCCTAAGCAAGAATTATACTTGATCTATTTTCTAAAAATTCAAACTTAAGGAATATAATTTTGTTCACTAAAAATTAAAGGCAGTATTATCAACCGGACAACGTCCTAAAATTGAATACCACTCTAGAAGAAAGTATTATCTGTTCTACCTCACAAATCGCTTCCGTTTCCCTTATAATAATCTCTTAGGTTAGGTTGAAAAGAGGGTGCAGATATTAATCTGCCCCATGCCACTATAGACATACACGTAAGCCAGTAATCGGCTTGATGTGCCCTCTAAAAACTAAAAAGTAACCTCGTAAAAGAAAATTTTAAGTCTGTGCTACTTACAAATCCTAAATTCTTTTCCATACCACTCTCCTAAGTTGGTTCATGTCTGGTATCGTGTCCCCACCTATGTACCGGTGTCTGTTAACCGCTAAAGGCGGATAATGACATAGCAAATGCTCCAACGTCTCATCATCTTCCTTCCATGCCCTACAACATGCTATCACTTGCCGCACTGATGTGGCATAAGTGAGCTTGTAGTCCAAAAACTATACTCACCTCCTTCTTACTTCCTTTCAGTAATTGCTTCGTCCTCTAGCGATCCGGATCACTCACCCCATAGGATTTTCACCGTCCAACCGACTGTTTCGCTGTTCCACAGCATTTGTCGTCCACTACCTTAATTCGGACTGCGTCGACCAGAAAGGCTTTGGGTTAACCAAGTTTATCGAAGGCAGTTCTCTGGTCTTCACTGCCAAATCGTCCGTCCTTTCATTTCCCCTTACTCCGTCATGGGGATCCTTCTCCTTCTTACACTCCAACACTGTTCGTGACTTTATCGTACTGGTTGTTATTGCTCTTATGACCATTTTACTGTTTATACAGATGTTTGCACTCGACGTCGCCGCGTTACTACCACACCACCCCACGCATTCCGGATTAACCTCTTAATCCAAACGAAATTTTTACCGAAACATTTTTTTTTTGATTCCTTAATGCCTAAAATCCATAAATATTGATGTTATTATATTTGAGGCTGCTAGAAGTGAAATTTGAGGATGGGTTTATATGGCAGCTATACCCAAATACAAACCGATATGGCACATTTTAAATCCCAACAACCCATTTTAATATAAATTATCTCGCCAAAGTTTCATTCGTGCGCATGTAACTATGATTTTGAAGTCGATCTAGTCATGGCCGTCACGACAGTGTTCGAAAAAATGCAGCTAACAGCTTAAAATTTTGCACGAAAGCATCTTGCCACTGTGGGTCGTTGGAAATTTAAACTGTAGGTCGTTGGAAATTGCCCCTTGTATAATCGATCATCTGAGTTGCCTTACAAAACCTCTACTAGAAGCATTGAGTTCTTATCCGATTGGGCTCAAACTTGTAATAAAATTTACCCTTTAGATCACGCGGCAAACTTCGCCCACATAGAACCTTGTTACATATAGCTGTCATATGAACCTGCGGACCTATACGGTTGACATTAAAAGTGTTGGATTTAATGTCAACCGTATAGGTCCATCAATAGATATAGGGCTCGTGTAAACTGACCCCCGAATTACCATCTTGAACCCCTTGAAACAGAACCACTTTTTGGCGACCTTAGCTGAGATTAAAAATGTGGAGCCGTTTACGCTAAACGCCTGGGTTCGAATACTGGCGACAACATTAGAACAATTTTTAACCGTAGTTATCTCCTCCTAATGTTGGCAACATTTGTCAGAAGCCATGTAAAACCTTCTCGCCAAAGACGTTCGGCCCTACGGCTGGCCTTTCGGACTCGACTATACAAAAGATGTGCATTATCATTGAGCCTAAACTTGAATTGGACAGCATTTATTGATGTGAGAGCAGTTTACCACCTCTTCCTTAATGGAATGCTCATGGGCAAAATTGCATTTTCAAGTATGTGAACCGCAACGGTTGGTGTGTTGTAATCTCTGGCTTTCCTTTTCCTTGGCAAAAAACTCCGATCATTAGCTTTTCTCGAAAGAGAAACAAACCAAAAATTGTGAAATAAAAATGATCTTCGCCCTATATTAGGTTAGGTTTACAACCTCCAAAAACAGATATAGAACTCCTGAAATCCTAAAAAAATGTAATTATTGATATATTCTGAACTATGTTTCTTCTCTTACGTTTCCAAAAGTGTGGAATGGGCAAAGCAAAGAAAAACGGTTTTAGAGTGTTCTTGTTTGCAAGATCTTAAATTATTTACGTCATCATTTCAAAGAGACTCGAAAAGTTTAAATTTTTTCCACCCATGCAATCGCTGGGATTAGGGCCGCAAATAAAAACATGTAATGACGTAAATGCATGGGTCGAGTCGGACGAACCGTCAACTGCGTTATGGAATACAGGAAGAGCATGTTGTGCTTTCAGAACTTCATTGCTAACTAGATTAAGAGCTACGATTAGAATTTTTTAACAATGCTGTATTACAAACAAAAAAAAAACAGTTCTGCGACAAAGTTCAATTTTGTACGGTATTTCCTTTAGAAACGCTTAGCTTATATGCTAATTAACTCAACTTATGAAATAATTGCCATAAGAAGTGGATAACTTCCAATGTGAGAGCATCGAAATAACACTGACAAAATACTGGAGTGTTGCTATCGATATGTTCTCTAAAGATCATCTCAGATCATTTGGCATACAATATTAAGAATTTAAACTACATACGACCGGTGCATTTAAATGTTAGTCCGCCTTTGAATGGGGCCATACTTAGCATTCATAATTCTGTATGTAAAGTCTCAAAATATTGGTATTCATTTAAAGAACAGTGGCAACACTTCTATCATATCAATGAGTGCCATTTCTATACAAGTTTTAGCTCAATGATAATTTATAGCCGAGTCCGAACGAGAGACATCCTCATTAAAGAAGTTTACACTGCTGATTACCTAAGACAAATACCTCATGAGTGTCACTAGCACTAGCAGTGGATAACCACCGCTGAGATTTTATCTGATGTTCTCGCTGGGATTTGAACCCAAGCGTTCAGCTTCATAGGCGAACATATTAACCTCTGAGCTCTGAGGATAACTACCGCTGAGATTTTTTCTGATGTTCTCGCTGGGACTTGAACCCAAGCGTTCAGCATCAAAGGCGGACATTTTAACCTCTGAGCATTGCAGTATATATATTTTCGATTGCCGTGGCATTTTGAGTCAATCCGATCATGTCCATCAGCCTGGCTGTCTCCTGAACAAGGAGAGACAGAGAGACATCACTTAGTAAAGAAGTTTACACTGCTGATTACCTAAAACAAATACCTCATGAGTGTCAGTAGCACTAGCAGAGGATAACTACCGCTGAGATTGTTTTCTGATGTTCTCGCTGGGATTTGAACCCAAGCGTTCAGCATCAAAGGCGGACATATTAACCTCTGAGCACTGCCGTATATATATTTTCGATTGTCATGGCATTCTGAGTCAATCCGATCATGTCCATCAGCCTGGCTGTCTCCCGAGCAAGAAGAGCAAGCCACTCAAAATTTCACCTTTTGAAGTAAAGTAGCTCTCCTGCAAAACGATATTTCGATTTGTCGTCTTGCACTTCATTTACGTTCCTTTCTGCTTATACCAGGGAACTTGCAACAAGGCAATTCACACTGGGTATAGGATTCAACCTGGGTGAACTTGACACAATTTAAGTTTGAAAAATTGAAATGGATATTCAAATAATTTTTGTTATGACTACTGTAGTTAAAATTCCTACTGCACCCATATACTCATGGAGAATCTCTAAGAAGGCGGCAACTTCCTTAATTGCCACTTTGCCCTTCGTAGAAGAATGAGACAGTCAAAATATTGAACGCTTCATAGCTGCTTACTTCAAATTACAAGCTGAGAGAGAGAGAGAGGGAGGTGCCACCGTAGTCACGCATTTCTTTGGTTGGTCCATGGCTATTCAAAAACTTTCTAAATTTCATTGAAACTATGGCATGGACCATCAGTTTAGCCCATGCTTGTAACACATATTTCGCTTTCGAAGAGTATGATTAATTGCATAGTTTGCTTCACTCCTTTTTTTTTAAGTGTATTACATATTTCAATTCGATTCGAAACACACCTTTGCTACTAAAACGCACACAATAGCAATTGAACGGGAAATACCGAATACGTTATCGGTTCTATACATTTCATAGTTGCGATAATGGTCGAATGCTTCGCTCGGGTATTACCATTTTCCCCCACGAACGCCGAATCAGTTAGAAGCCCTATAAAAACAATGGACGTTTTCCATTCCAACGCTATTTCGCACAGTGACAGAGGGCTGTTTGGAAGGTTTAGTTGGATTTCAACATCGCATTCCCACTCTGAGGCAATAATCACCGGACTCTATTGTAACTAAATCCCTAATCCATCAGCCTCTGAAGCCAGAAGAACAAGCAATAAAAAGTCGAGCAAATCGAAGAGCTTATCGCAGCAAGGATATTTAACGGTTTCTTATTCTCTGTGTGTCATAAATACAAATTTCAGCCTAATTTGCATCATCGCAAGCAACACTGCAGCAGAACACCCGCTGTCTCTTGAACGACCTACCTAAGGAGCTAGTCAGTCCACAGACAGTCAACCAACCAGCCAGCCAGCCTAATCATGGATGTAACGGAGTATCGCCAAAGGGGTAAGTACATCCAAATCTGTGTCATTGTATTTGCCACTGTGTGTGTGTGTGTGTGATGGCGTTTGTGTGTTGGCCCATTGGGCTTGAGGGAAAAGGTCATTTTCCCTAGAACAGTATCGAATTTCATGGTCATAAGATGATGCGATTCCATTAGACAAAGTGTCCAATGCCATAAATGTTTATACGTGCATATGTATGTAAGTGCTAACAAACAATCGGATGGACTTTGGGATGGCAAAGTCTAATTTGCTTCTGGCAAATCCTCTGACTTTTCAACGGATAATTTATCTAATAACAATTTGTTACTGCTGCCCACTGGGCACTGGGTGAATTTGACTTTGGTTTCGGCGGGGGTGGGGCATTCTAAAGTTGACTTTGTCTATTTGGCATTCAATTTCCCCCAACAGACATAAAATATAATAAAGCCTATTAACTAAAGTTCACACACACACACACACACACACACACGCGCAGGAGCATCCAACCAACCAACCACCCACCCACCCACATAGCCAGCAAATGTAATGATGTACTGTGAGGAATTGAAAAACAAAACAAAACAGCTAAAAAAAGTGGCCTGACGTAGATACCCAGCAAGCAGCCCACAATTCCCTTGAGGGCTTAAGTCACAATTGATTGCAACATTCTTGGAGGGATTGTTGCAATTCCAGCACAAAAACACAAACCATGTGATTTAAGCCAGGCATATGAGAATTATAAAACTGTTCAGTGGACGGGTGTAAGGAAAAAACCCAAAAATAACAACCAGCTTTGAAGGAAATGCCAAGAAAAACTTCCTCGAGAGGAAGGCGATCAGGGTCCGGGGTCTTACAAATAATCCATACTGTGGGATGGAACTTCTATGTAGATGCCCAACAACCTGCCTGAAGACCTTTGGTATACAATTAAAAAAAACTACTAAAAATTCCCATGAACATTCTATTAAGGAAGAGGGGATACTTGAAGATTTATTTGAGAAAAATAAATTTTACCAAGAGTTGCCTTTGCGAGATATTGACCGTTGCCTTTATGAGATATTGACCGTAAGGTAAACGGGTATTTTGTGGATGCAAAATTGCAAATTTTGCGAATGAACATTCCACTAAGGAACAGGGGCAAACTTCTCACATATCAATGAGTGTAGTCCGATTCAAGTTTAAGCTCAATGATAAGGGAACTCCTTTTTTATAGCCGAGTCCGAACGGCGAGCCGCAGTGCGACACCTCTTTGGAGAGAAGTTTTACATGACATAGTACCTCACAAATGTCGTCAGCATTAGAAGGTGCTAACCATCGCTGAAAATTTCTTCTGATGATCTCGCCAGGATTCGAACCCAGTCGTTCAGCGTCATAGGCGGACATGATAGCCTCTGCGCTACGGTTGTGGATGTCTGCATGCAATATTTGAATTTTTAAAAGTTGCAGTTTACCTGCAACATGTGTTGCACAAAAATGAGCTGCCAAACATTATCAACAGCGCTGGCATTCAAAGATGAAGGATCTTTAAACGTGTGCCAATGACTATTTTTATCAGGAATATTCCAAAAATTTAAATTTAACTCATAAAATTCTCTTGGTGATTAAGCTCGACTTTGTTTGGCGAAAAATATCTCATCTGAAAAAAGGCAAGGCGTAATAGGCAAGTTAAACTGTCGTAGTTGAAGTTAGTCATGCAAATGCAAATTTGCCCATGAGGAGCAGGGACAAACTTCTCACATAAAAATGAGTACTGTTCGATTCGAGTTTAAACCCAATGACAAGGGGACTCCTTTTAAATCCAAACCGACGTGCCGCAGGAAACATTTCTGCATGGCTGCCATACCATTTTCTCAAATGTCATAGTACATCACAAATGTCGCCAGCATTAGGAGGTGATAACCATCGCTGAAAATTTCTTCTGATGATATCGCTAGGATTCGAACCCAGGCGTTCAGACTTATATGCGAATATTCTAACTTTCTACGCTACCGTGACCTCCTGTACTATACTAAGTCTTAGATTGCTAAAAACCTCGCTATTGCCGCCAGCATTAGTTTCGGGGACAAGCACAGCTACAAATTGTTCTCTGATATTCTCGCCAGCATACGAATCCAGGAGAACATGCTAATCTCTGGGCCACAGCGCTTCTCCACAAGTTGATGTCTTGGGCGTCGATCCGAAATTGCTAGAAAGTACAAAACTCATCATTTTTTGGCAGTAAAAGTTTGATTTTTAAGAATTCTTGAAAAATATTCTTTTAATTTTATTTAATTTTGTTGTTTGTTTTAGTTTCGTATCAGCTTTTTAATTTAAAAAGGTTCTAAGAGGTATTTAAAGTCAATACAAACACAAAACAAGCAAAGGCATGCAAGCTTAGTTCGCTTGGGTCGAATCTAATACACCTTCCACCATGGATAGCATTTGTCAAGTTTTTCAGACGGTGTCTCTTTATAGACAGAAACTTAAGAGGATTATGAGAGGTCAAAACAAAAAGTCGCCATGGATATGCTTGGGTAAAGATAGTGCCCTCTAGAGGCTCGAATAGTGTACTCGGGCGATCGGTTTATATGGGAGCTACACCAGCAAACTACATCTATTGGTGGTCATAGGAGAAGACATCGTGCAAAATTTCAGTCAAATGGGATAAGAATTGCGCCCTCTAGAGGCTCAAGAAATATCATCTGGAGATCGGTTTATATGAGAGTTATATTTAAACATGGGCCGATTTGGTCCATTTACAATTCCAAACGACCTACATTAATAAAAGGTATTCATGCGAAGTTTCAGGCGCCTCGCTTTACTCCTTTGAAAGTTGGCGTGCTTTTGACAGACGGACGGACATGACTAGAACGACTTAAAATGTTATGGCAATCAAGAATTTCTATTCTTTACGGTATCTTAGACGAATTTTTCGAGGTGTTGCAAATGGAATGACGAAAATGGGATGCCTCCCTCCTATGGTGGAGGGTATGAAGAAGTAAATAATATATGAGGATTCTTCAAAATCAGACAATGGATTCGAGGGGTTACGCTCGCCTCGATCTTCACCTCTAATTTCTGACACCTATTTTGCGATGTCTTTCTCCAATTTGCTTTGCAATCGAATATTTGGCTTTCCTCACCATTAGCTTCATTTTCAAATCTCTGACAACAGAAGCTAGCAAATGTATCGTTGTTGGGGTAGCCACATTTGCATGTGGAGGTGGCGATCCTCTTCAAGCTCTTATATGGAAACAAATTCGTTGCGATTCATACGACCAATCGCCACGGAAACTGATGGCCAACGTCGTTATACTGCTGGTGTTTTTTAAGATGTCAATATTATCCATCTACGCAGATTGATATTTGTGTCGTATAAAACGCAATTTTTGTTAGGCGAGAAGTGGCTTTGCAGCTGAACTGCCTACTTAAGCCGAAAAACTGCTGCCGTTCGTTTTGTTTGTGGCATTGCAAAGGTAAATAAAACAGTTGACTTTCTCATAGACCAACTTTTTCTGTTCTACCGGTTCCATATGACGTTTCAAGCGTTGATAACATTAACTTTGTTTTATCCTCATTTTTTTTACCTTTCAAAGGAGGCATATACTGCTCTTGTTGACCCACCCACAATATCAATACCGTCGGCATAGGCGATTACCAAGTGTTGTTGTGAATAGTGTGCCATGTCGATTCAATTCTAAAAAAGAGATCACAAGAAAAGCTCCTTGTCTGAAACCTCGTTTGGTATTAAATAATTCAGTTTTGTTCTCTTCTATTCAATACCAAATTCAGACATATGGTCGCAGTTTACTACGACAAATAGCAAATTTTAAACGGACAAATTTATTGTCTTCGATTGTGAAATTAGTGATAAGAATTAGTTTTTTTGCGAATTGATGACAGAGTTATACAGAGACGATGTTGACTAGATCGACTTAAAGTTCAAGACTTTAAAAAATGTAAATTTGCATATCTGAACTTCCCTTAATTTTAATTACCATATCGCGTATATTGAAGGAGTTCAAATTTCTCGCATATCAAGTAGATTGATGGGGCTCCCTCATGGATTATTATTGCGTCCAATTTTCGGCCAACTTTACGATATTAGTATTCAATAGGAAATTCCCAGTACTTTCCGGTATCTGAGTACGACATTGTTTTTGTTTTCCGGGCGCCAAAACAGACTTCAGACTCGTTATACTGAATTCGAATTATGAGGGTGTGCGAAATAGCAGGAAGAAAATCGTATTTCGAAACAGGAAATAGGTAGATAATTTTTTATTTAATCGAAGGTATATATCCATACTTCAGTATGTTTAGAGGTTCTTCATTATTTGTATCACTTCAGTGTATGTGCGAAGAATTAATAACTCATCATATGGTGGTATGTTTACTCCGAAACACTTTCCTTCAATGACATGACCATGTTAAAGTAATATTGACGGTATACCTGAAAGTAATTGGTTACTGTATTTTGCTTCGGGTTACCCACTGGCTTACCCGGTAATGTGACCTTTGCTGTTTACTGCCATGCCAGCTAATTTTGCGATCACCCTTTAAATAAACGAAAAGCCGAAAACTATTAATATCTTACTAGGGCTCACTAGAGCCCAAATCCAATTTATTTGGATTTTCTACTTCGATTTATGCTTCGATTTATGCGGTTTTTGCTTGTCAACAGTGACATTTTTGACAGCGTTTTTATTGTGATTAGGAGATTTGCTGCAAGTCTCCTCAAATAAGTGGATTTGCTCTCATTAAAAATGTATCGGAATCCATTTTGCAAAACACGATATCTCCGATATCTCGTCGCAAATCTAGATTTGCTCCAAGTGGAAACATGGTCTTAGAACATACCTCTAAAACAGTTGTAAACAAAGGCAAATAGGAAAGCAATAAATTTTGACAAGTTAAAAAATCTTTCGCATGTGCTAGGAGTCGAACGTAATTCTCCACCATTAAACCTACCGCTGCCTACTTAATATCAACTAGCTACAGTTCTATTCTATCTTTGGGAAAAACTTTCCATTGTTGAAAGACGGGCGGATAAGGATATGGCGTAACAATAAAAGATTGAGTTTAGAGGTGGTCAATTGCCATCATAAATTTCAAATGTCACCTGATTGATGACTTTGTCGCTAAGCAATATAGGCGATTAGTTTGTGTTATCGGAAAAGCCCTCATATTTGACAACGCTAATGCCACAAAACGTGACCGAGAATGCATTTTTCTGGGGGCTTGTTGTTTACATTATTAATTAAAAAAAAAACTTATAATGATGATAATGATATGCAATTAAACGCCCATTGTTGTTTGGCTTCCTTCTCCATTTGAAATTGCTTGATTGACTTATTTCCATCGACCATTTTCAGAGAACAGATGAACTCCATTTTTAACCAGAATTATTGTGGATAAATCCAGTAATTTGTCCAAATAATTCATAGTTTGCTTAAGATAATTTTGCAAACAAAGAAAACATTGATTTCTTCAGCAATTCATTACTTTTTGATTAGCTAATATTACATAGGTAAGGTTAAAATGTAGCTCCGATTATTACAATACGCTTTCTGAGAGAAATTTGCGTCTTTCAAAAGAGGTTGACAGATGTTATAAAATTTTGTGGTGTAGCAGCTTTCATCAGCCAGCCTATCATCATAATAGGCCAATGACTGATGCAATATAAAGCGACTGGCTGCCAAATGAAGACAAAGAAGTTTTGTTTTGGCAACTTTGCAAGAAAATATGAACAATTTTCATTTTCAAGTTTTTTTTGCCTGTTAGGGCGAAGATCATTCAACCTTTTACAATTTCTTCGTTTGTTCCTCTTTCGAGACGAGCTTAATTATCGGAGATTTTCTTTGCAAATAGAAAAGGAAAGCCCTAGATCACCACACACACCAACCCTAATGGGATGCGTTTTGTCTTTGGTTAGAAGACTTTTCAATCATATTAGGTGTGAAGGCTTCAAGCGCCGTACTTTGGTATGTTGTATTTGTATCTTATTTATTGCGAATATGCCTCTATGATATAAATACCACATTACCTACGCTCGACAAACCTCTTGCCTAGCTGTTTCTTTCCCATATTTTTTGTCTACACAATTACACTACCCCCCCTGGCCTACACCTGATTCTGTGCACCCTTTGGAAATTGTGTTGATGGCTTCCAATGTCAGGCAATAATTTTCACTTCATGTTTTTTTAATATTTCTCGAACCCCTAGAGAACGCAAATCTCATTCGATTTAAGCCATAATACCAATAACTTTCAAAGTCCATGCAAGGTACCAAATCGGTGCTAAATAAATCTCCCATATAAACTGATTTTCTAGTATGACTTCCTGAGAGCTTTTTTTCCAATTAAAAAGAGAAGTCCTCCAAAGAGTATGGCAAATGCGATCCATGGGGAAGGACATTTAAAATGCAACTTGGCCCTTTTGTTACTGCTGGTCACTATTTAATTTTGGAGGGCAGCGTGGCGCTGGAGCTTGCAAGTCCGAACGCTTGAATTCAAATGGAGGCGAGCATTCCTAAAAAAAAAATCCGCGATGGTTATCCCCTCACTAAGGCTTACAGCATTTGTGAAGTATTCGGCCTTGTAAAGTTTGTCAACGAAGTGGTTTGGCCAAGCAGCACAAACGCAACTGCTTATCATTGAGGTCCCTTATTATTATCATGCATGGGAAAATTTATTGAACAGGTCATCTGTTCAAGGACTCAAATGAATCCAAACAATAAATTACGTTTTCAACTTTAGATTTCCAAATATTTTTTTTAGTTTTTAATTATAATACCCATAACGGAAGAATTTATCAAAAATCTAAGGCGGTCTAGCTATGTCCGTACGTATATCTGCCTGTCCGTCTATCTTCAAAAATAGAGATATTACGTTAAAACTTTGTACAGATTCTTTTTTTTTGTTGTCCATAGGCAGGTTAAGTTCGTACAGTATATTGATATAGCCTCCATATAGACCGATCTCCCGAGTTATGTTCTGGGGTCCATATTTATTAACCGATTTCGCAGAAATTTACCACCATGAATTGTGTAAGGCCTGTCGAAGTTTGTACCGAGTACCGTCTACATAGAGTTTAATATGGATGCAGCTGTACCTTCCTACCGGTTTTAAGTGCATGCATTTCGTTCTTGGATCTTCAAATTTTCATTTAAATTTGGCACAGTGAGCTGCATTAGGCTACACATTTTGAATATGTTGTAGATTAGACTATACTTGAATATAGCTACCAATCTCCCGTTTTGTGGTCTAAGATAATGAATTGTGTTCGACTTCTCGACGTTCCTGGTGAGTTTGGACCATATTTTCATATAGCTGCCAAGGTTTCATAAATGATGTATTCTTCACTAGACTTGACGTAATGAGTTTAATATCGATATCCAAGGTGTTGGGTATCCAAATGCGTTTTCACATGTTATTTGCAAATAATTCTTACCTCTTTTTTTATTTATTTATTCTTTTACCTAATTGTAAAGTTTGTAATACTGGTTTTGTGTAAAAAAATTATTTAATTATTTATTATGTTTATCTAATTTACTTAATTATAATTTTGAAAAACTTTCGCGAAAAGTTTCCCCTAACTAAAAGTGTCGCTCCTTTGCAGGCAAAGAAATGGTCGACTATATAGCCGACTATCTGGAAAACATACGAGATCGCCGTGTATTGCCCGATGTTAAGCCAGGTTACATGAAAAATCTGCTGCCAGATTCGGCGCCCATCGAAGGCGAAGACTGGCCAAATATATTCGATGATGTGGAACGAGTGATAATGCCCGGCATCACACACTGGCAGAGCCCACACATGCATGCCTATTTCCCGGCCCTGAATTCATTTCCTTCCTTGCTGGGCGATATGTTGGCTGACGCCATCAATTGCCTGGGCTTCACATGGGCCAGTTCGCCGGCCTGCACAGAATTGGAGATAATCGTCATGAATTGGCTGGGGAAAATGATAGGACTGCCCGATGATTTCCTAAATTTGCACAGTTCCAGCCGCGGCGGCGGTGTAGTGCAGACCACAGCCAGCGAGGCTACCTTGGTGTGCCTTCTGGCGGGCAGAACGAGGGCCATTCAACGCTTTCACGAGAAATGTCCCGGCTACCAGGATGCGGAAATAAATGCACGTCTCGTCGCCTATTGTTCGGATCAGGCCCATTCGAGTGTAGAAAAAGCCGCCCTAATTGGTAAGCTTAAGGGTAAGCTAAAAGTTATTCCCCTATTTGACCCACAGATCCTTTTGCTTCAAGGTCTTGTTCGCATGCGCTACATTGAGGCAGACAAAAATCTTTCCATGAATGGACAGCCATTGCGTGAAGCGATTGAAGATGACATACGTCAGGGTCTGGTACCTTTTTGGGTAAGTGAAAATGAATTGTCTTTAAGACTCGAACATACAATAAAACGCCCTAAAAATCGCCTTAACCCAGTAACGCCAGAACGCCTATATTCCCTTGTCCGATTTTGATAAAATTTTATTTCATTAATTTGAAAAAAGAAACGAAAATATGTAATATTTATTTTATTTTACCTATGATTTCTTGAAGCACTATGTTTTTACTGAAAAAAATATAGTTTTCTCAATATTTTGTGTACAGTCACAGAAAAAGGTTTGCTGAAAATAGCAAACACGGTCCGCTGAATATTAGTAGTTAATTTTGCTGCTATGGTAGCAGTAGTTCTGCTATGGTAGCAGTAGTTCTGCAATTTCAGAGCAGCGGGCTTACTGCAGGCTAAAGTCTGTTGTTTGCTGAAAATGACTGCTACTTAATTATGAACGGGATGTTAGAAGAAGAAATAAAATACCAATGTAAATGTGTGTCTCAGAGGGTGTTTAAAATCACCACTGAATGTATACATTCCATAATCTTATTTCTTTAAATTTAGATACAAAAGGCCATGCCAGCCATGTATCGTACACATTAGTAGAGCAATAACAAAAAATGTGAGCGAGCTCAGCCACATATCGAAATGTATACCAATGAATGGATCAGGTAGCCTTTTCACGGTAATTTTCCACAAATTAAAATCATCTCTTCCAACAAAAATTTCTAAAAAATTAAAAAAAAATGGCTTAAGTAAAAAAAAAAATAACAGACAAACATCAAAATGCATTACAATTTTTTCAGCAAATTTTGTATTTTGTTTGCTGATTAAGCTGACCGATATGTTTGAGAATACAGCAGCCCTATGTTTGCCGAAACAGCGGTAGTGTCTGCTTTCCCATGTGCAGCAGACAAAAACTGCTGTTTTAGCATCCATTCTTGCTGTTTTGAATAACAAATTTGGTTGAGTGTAATATTTTAATTTCCAAGAATTTAAAAAAAAAAATTTTTGGAGCATTGTAAAATGTTTGTCTCTCTCAGACAATTATTGTTCACTAGTTTCATTCGTCCACTTTTTGCCAATCGAAAGCGCATAATGATACCTTTGTCTTAAATCGTAGTTAGAATTTTTCCACTTACTTTACTTTAATTGGCTATGAGAGAATATTTGTTCCACTAGCCGCACGTAGAACAGCGTTCCAAGCGCCTCGATCTTCTGCGCTCATTCCAAAATTTCTGATACCAAGTTTCGAGGTGTCTCCCACCACTTGATATTTCCATCAAGCTTTTGGTCTTCCCAGTTTGCGTGTACCACCGTGTTAGCCTCCAAAAGACTTCTTTGCTGGAGCTTCTTCATCCATTCTGACAACACGACCTAGCCAACGCAGCAGTTGTATTTTGATGCGTGTAACTATGCTATCGTCGTCATACAGCTCATACAGGTCGTGGTTCATACGTCGCCTATATTCTCCATTATCGCAAACCGGTCCATATATTTTACGAAGAATCTTTCTCTCAAATACTCCAAGCACTGCCTCGCCTGCTTTCACAAATACCCATGCTTCAGAACCATATAACAGCACGGGTAATATTCCACAAATCTTGATAGTGTAATCTTCGTCTGTCTAGAAGTGGCCTTGTTTCTAAACTGCTTACTTAGTCCAAAGTAGCATCTGTTTGCCTGCTTTCCTATTTTGAGCAGACGAAAACTGCTGTTTTAGCAAACATTTTTGCTAATTTGAGTAACAATTCCGTTGTGTGTAAGACAGTCTTTTCAATAGGTTAATTTTTAGCGCCTCATTTTTATAGGAAACAGGGCAACACTTCTCCCACAACAATGAGTTTTTTCTACTTAATGGCAGAACTTTTTAAAGCGACCCATTTTGCGAGATATCTGGACAAAAATCCTCAGTTTTAATAATTCAAGGTCTGAATATAAGCGACGATTTTGGGATACATCTTGATCCCATGTTTTAGAAGAAGAAATCAAAAATAAAATTGTTTAAAGTTTTAAGAGTGTGGAACAATTAGAGAGATATCAGGCCTGAAATAATCGCAATTAAAAATGTAAAATGATACCTGACTAGCATTTATCTTGTGGGAAGGAAAATACCCTTCTCCTTCTAATCGAACTGACACCAAATAGGATTGGCGAATAATCGGGCAAATCCTTAAACATACTTTGAAAACATTTCGACAACAAATGGCTATACCACCACAATTCCCAATGGCTGTGTTTTCGTCAATTGCCTTAAGCAGAGTGGAGTGTTCACTATGAGACTTGTTGTGAGCAGATGTTTCACTTGCCGTAAAATATGATGCCCAAAGGCCTGCACCTTTCTTTGGGGAGCTCATCGGTGGCGTGGTTATCGTTTAGTCCTGTCACTTCGGTTACTTAATATCGCATCAGAGCTTTCGACAGCAACAAGTGAAAGCCGATTAGGAAAACTGTAATGAATGAGGAAACTGTGATGAATAACAGCCAACAATAACTTCATTCGTCCTTGTGATATCTGACGCGACTAATTTATCCTGTGTTATGTGTGTGTGTGTGTGTGTGCTCTCTTTATTTATAGGTCTGCGCCACTCTGGGCACAACTGGTGCCTGTTCATTTGATAATTTGGAGGAAATTGGCGTTGTGTGCCGGGAATTCAATTTGTGGCTGCACGTGGATGCCGCCTATGCGGGCAGTGCTTTCATATGTCCAGAGTTTCGCACGTGGCTCAAGGGCATAGAAAGAGCCGACTCCATTGCTTTTAATCCCTCCAAATGGCTTATGATTCATTTCGATGCCACAGCCCTATGGTAAGAAGTAAACCAATCGAGAGAAATTCCACCAAAAATCCAAATGCTCTGTTTTCTTTCTTCTCCCCACAATCTCCAGGGTAAAAGACAGTGCCGCTGTACATCGCACCTTCAATGTGGAACCCCTGTATTTGCAACACGAAAACTCGGGAGTAGCTGTTGATTTTATGCATTGGCAAATACCTCTAAGTCGGCGTTTCCGTTCGTTAAAAATCTGGTTCGTCCTTCGCTCATATGGCATTAAGGGACTGCAGCGTCACATACGTGAAGGTGTGAGGCTGGCGCAGAAATTTGAAGCCCTTGTGGCCGCAGATCACCGCTTTGAAATACCGGCCAAGCGGCATTTAGGTAAAGTATTCATGAATTCAAGGACAAACACATTTTTGGCAATGGAAAAAAAAGTTTGGCTTAAAAAAGCAAAAAAGTTCATACACGGAAAAAAATTGTCTCAAAAAATCTACTAAATTCAGAAACCCTTTTTACACAGATAAAAAGAAATAAATGTTTAGGAAAGTGAAGGTTTTTATACACTGAGAAGAATGCATGAACAACTTAAAATCAAATTCTGATTCAATTTTGTTTTTAACCACACTTTCCCTATATTCCGCTTAAAATTTAATTTTCACTCAGTTCCAATATTTCGTCAAAAATTTTTCGTCTTGGAAAATCAAAAAAATCGCATTTCAATGACATTTTCAAAGAGAACAACATTTTTGGCGAAGCTTTTTCATAGAAAAATTTAATTAAATTTGTATCAACAAAATTAACAACAAGAAAATAATTAAATTTAATATTATTGTTTGGGAAATAACTGAAATTATTCTATAAATCAAATAATAATGAAATTTATTTATTTAGTTTTTGTTTTTTTTTTTTTTTTTTTTGAAAATTAACTTCAGAATGTGAAAATTTAATAACAAATAATTTAGTCCGAATTATTAGCATACACTCAGTTTTTTACAGTGTACCAACTGGCCAAGATTTAATTTTTCATTTCCTTTCACAGGTCTGGTGGTTTTCCGCATGAAGGGCGACAATGAAATCACAGAGCGTCTCCTGAAATGTCTCAATCATCGGGGTAACATTCACTGCATTCCCTCATCGCTGAAAGGAAAATATGTCATCCGCTTCACAGTCACCTCAACACACACCACAGTCGATGACATCCTCAAAGACTGGATGGAGATCAAGAATGCAGCCACCGAAATCCTAGGCGAAGTCAACATCAGTATATCGAATAGGGTCTATCTCAAAGGTATACACCCCAAGAATTGTGGAACCTCAACATGGATGGCCGAAACACTGAAGGGCTTGTCTTCGTGATGTTTATGGGATTCTAAATGAAATTTAGTAAAAATGTGATATGTTTCATAAAACTAGCGGTAGTAAATCTTTAAAACTGGAATACATTTGCAGCAAATGTTCTCTTTATAAGTTATCGACGAAATAAAAATTTCTACAGTATTTTTGTTTATGCCACATAACCCACGTGAAGTATTCTCTATGTATCTGTCAATTGTCAGTATCTGGGAGAAATTTCTACTACCCACCAAAGGACCACTTTTAGCTAAAATTGGTAATGATCTTTCCAAGCGATGTTGATTTTAACGCAGCCGCTGGTTGCTATAATCCAAATTGTTGGAAAATATTTTTCGGATTTTTCGGCCTTTTTAGTTTGCCCAATCAGTTAGAAGAAACTGAAGACAGTATCAGTAGGATGTGAACTCAAAACAAAGATTTTCTACTCATTTTTAATAAAAAGTCAACTATGCTGCCGCTACCGCTGCCCAAGACCAGACGCTGCCTTTTCCCTGGGTTAACTTGGATTTTTCAACATTTTTCAGGTCCAACTTATGTTCTAAAACAATGAAGGCCCTGAAGACTGATCTAATATCAAAAATGCTTAAAGAATTCAATCGACTCGTATGAGCCAACAACTCTTCCAGACTGTTTTAATTGTTACTCTCTTTCAAAAGTATCAGTGAAGAGAGAGCTCGTTCTGACCGGCTAATTTTCAAACACTGTGATGAGATCCCCGGATGTTCCGTGATAATTTTATGCCACATTTCACTATTTTTACTTGTACTTCCATAAATGTTGCGAATAAAATCTTAGAATTGAAAAAAGTGTCCCAAGTACAACGACGCCATAGATTCTGGTCACCACTTTGTTTGCTTCTTCTTTTTTCAGACATCAAAGAGAAATCGGATGGATTTGGTAGCAGTCTTTTGCTCTCAAACACTCCTTTATCACCAAAGATTGTGAACGGTTCATTTGCAGCCATATTTGATGATGAATTTCTGGCCAAGACCTATGCCGGAGTAAGAATTGCGGTAGGTTTAAGCCTCAAATTTTGCCATTGTACTATTCTCTATTGGGATTATGGTTACTTTTTGCAGCATCAAGAATCTCCCTCGATGCGACGACGGGTGCGAGGCATCATGATGTCGGGTAAGCAATTCTCGTTGGATTCGCATATGGATGTGGTAGTTCAGTCGTCCATGGATTCCAAAACAACGAACAGCAAAGTTGTGGACAGCTATGGCAAGACCACGTCCACAGTGAAACAAGCTAAAGAACGTGACTCTATACGCGAAGATGAAGAGTCCCAGGAAGGTATGAAACCCAGGTAGTGTACTCGCCAATGCTCACACGTAAGCTTGATGTTCTCACGAAAATATTACGAAGCAGAGTGCTTTAGCCATGGTTATGTTTACTCTAGGGCAGAGAAGGGATGAGTTCAGTCGGGTCCAACTTTGGTTTACCAACCAAAAACCTTGATTATGCAAAAAAAAGAGAATTATGCAAAAGAATGCGCTTAGGTGAATAGTTTGGTATCTAGAAGGCTAAAGAGGCAATAAAAGGTTTTTAGAGGGGAGGTAGAAGGACACCCATGAACTTTGAACAAATTGAGGCTTTAAGGCCCGAACACCGGTTATATGTGAGCCATATCCAAATACGAATCGATTCGCCCCATTTGCAACCCCTATAAAACAATGCCAATAGAGGTACTATCTGTTCAAAAATTCAAGCTGATTGCATTATTCATTCGGTCGCACGGACATGGCTGGATCGACTTGTAATGTCAAGATGATCAAAACATATCCAGCTGATTGCTGATTAATACTAGAAAGACCAACTGGTAATTTTGACCGAATTTTGAAATAAATTCGAAAATTTCGTCAATAATTTTTTTTTTGTTCGAAAATGTATGTTGCATTTTATTAAATTGATGTAACCTTTACGTGTAACGCATTCTTTTATTTAAAATTTTTTTACGGAGATAACTAGAATGACTTACCGTTTTGACCCCTTGTATGAAATTGAACCACTGATCACCAAATTTCATCAAAATACTACTAAAACTCAATTTGCAGAAGAATATATGAACCCTTTGATTAAATGGGAGCAAATTTAAACGATATTTCTTCGAATAAAAGAACTAATACTTTTCTTGGGAAATATTTATTATTCATTTAATAATTAACCTACAGTAAATATAAGATTAAAATGAAAGAAAGTGAAGATTTGGCTACTATAGCCATCAGCTCGGGATATATTTATTTATTATTTGTTTTTTTATTTATTTTTTTATTTTTTATAATATATATAAAACTTTAGTAAGAATGCTTCTAGTATATGAGTACTAGCTGAATTCGGCCCGCTCCGCTTTGCCCTCATATATTTGGACATAAATTTTACTATCATATTCGTAGTCTACTCCGAAATACCTTTCATTTGAACCCCATATAGCCATGATCGGCTAATTTTCCCATGCGGAGGGTTTGGAGGAGGTTTGCGGGTGGGACGGGCCGCCATTATTAGGACCTCGTTTTTAATGTCATATTTGTAATCTACTCCCGAACACCTATCATTTGAGCTCCATATTGACATGATCACACAATATGCCTATTTTGGGGGATTTTGGGGTCGTGGAGGCCCCCTAGGTACTTGGACTCAATTTCTAATATAATTTTCGTACTCTATTCCCAAATACCTTTCATTTGAGTCCCATATTGTCCCGATCGCTTCACTTTAGATTTTGGGTGGGGTTTTGATGGTAAGGGGAAGGGTCCGTCCCCCGTCCGATATAAAAAAAAAATTATATAACTTATATAACGTTTTTGAGTCTATAGGGAACAAACAAATTTTTAACCCCACAAGCAAACACACATTCATTTTTATATATAAAACATTTATTTACTTTTCTGTGAATATATACATCTATATTTTTTAACCGAAATGTATTCAATTTTGATAAAAAAGCATGATTTAAAAAAACAATATTTTAATCTTAAAATGTTCCAGCTAAAAATACCAAGGTATATAGGGAGTTATGGTCTTTCTAGTGTTAAAATCTGGATTTCAGGCATATTGGGCAGTTTCAACTCCTTGATAATCAATGGACCTCCTCTATAACTCTTAATATTCACGGTAGCCAGCTGAGAGCAAATCTCCCCACAGAGAAGAGCTGGCAAAATATCGATGGCACTATCTATATTTAATTTTTTTGACTGAATATCGATTGACATTTTTCCGATAGGTACTAAAGCTAAAATTTTTGCAAAATTAACAAAAATAAGCATCCCGACACTGAATGCATCCTTTAAAATACATTGCGCCTATAGAGGGCGCAATTTTCATCGAATTTGGCTAACATTTTGTGCAATGGTTTCTCTAATGACTTCCAAATGACTTTATTAATCTTGTTTTTATTTGGTCTGAGCATTGATATTGCTTCTGTATAAATCGATTTGCTGATTTTTACTTCTCATTTCCGTTTGAAATATAAGTGATGGGAAATTAAGGATAGTATCGTTACTATCGATATTTATTATTAAAACTATCGAAAATATCGAATATTGCGATTATTAGATAGTTTACCAGTTCTACTGTAGAGCACGTTCTCTCCCTGCAACAGCAATATTTCTTTAAGTTGCCATTAAAAATTAAAATTTTCAATTAGTAATTTAATAACAATTTAATTTCAATTAAAAAATTCATTAATTCAATAATTTTTTTAGTTGAATATGATTTTTGAAATTTTCAATTTTTTTTAAATGATTCGAAAAATTAATGTTTGAATTAATATACCACTTTTTTCTTTAATACGTGCACTGTTGCCTTTAATTGATTTTACTAAAGCACCATATTACATATGGTACAACTGAAAGGAAATTCAGCGGCCCGTACTTCCCACATTTATAGCAATCCCATGGTAGCCGGTCCTACGAAACGGACGTCAAATAAAGTTTTAAAAAATTTCAATCATTTTGTAAATTGGATCAATCACAAAATTAATTGAAAATTCCGAAAGCTTCAATCAGTTTTATATTTGCATCAAATAAAAAGTTATTTGAAAATTTCAACATTTCAGTCATTTCTTTAATTAAATATGCAACTTTTTTAATTGAAATTTTTTCAATTACTCCTTCAAAAACGATGATTAATATCATAATTTTCGTGATTTAAGACGATTTTAAATTTTTTTCTGTGTATGTGAAACGTTTCCCTTAAGTGTTCCTATCAAAAAGCACCTTGGCTAATTTACTCTGTCTTTTCCACTCTGTCATTGCTTTCACAAATTAGTAGAAGTGAAATCTTCCTCTATGAAACAAAATACTTGTCTATTAATTACTTTATTCTGCACCAAAATTTTTTGCATTTTCGATTTGTCTTCTGAAATGCTTTCGGGATACAGATTGTGAAACGAATTGGTGGGAACAGACCTCAATGCCACCCCTGAAACCTATTCGGGCCCAGCGAAATCGGTCTCCAGTCGCCACCATTCTTCGCCAAAGTGATTCAACTGAAAGCCGCACACACAAACCACGTCAACGACCCTCAACCCTAAGTACCACACCAGTGAATAGTGTCCGGTCACCGGCTACCCATTATCAGCTTCTAAGCAAACCTCGACAACTGTCAACCATAGTCGAAAAAGATAAATCATCTGTCGGCAGCGACTCATTCTCATCCACATCGTCCGGTGGTGCTCCCTCGCAACCATCCTCCAGCGCTGCCGATCACATTTATCAAGGCAAAAGGTATTTGTTTTCCGAAGCCAGTGTACAAAACCCTTGCACCTTTAGCAATTCAGTGTTTTGTCCACCAACCCCAACCGAAGAGAATATTACAGTCCCACCAAACACCAACGAGAGTTTTCACAGTCCGGAGAATGTCATGCAATGCAATGCCACCAACCACCCAACCAATGAGCGGCTAATGGAAATAGCTCGCTCGGAGAAAGCCTCCTCGTCGATGGAATCTTCAGAATCGCAAAATCAGCCATCAAGTGATTCGGAAGAGTCATCCGGCGACACCTCAACCACATCTGCCCTTGGCTATTCCTCACTGGAATCGGTTTGATTGTACCTGATAAAAAGCTCCGCTTCGCTCTGCTCCAAGGACATGCTCTCTTCTCTTCTCCATCTAGTCTGCTGTGCTAGCAATAATTATCTTTGTAAGTGCAACACGAGCTCATTTCCCATGTCTCGTCGAATCTCATCGCCAAATCTCCACACTATTGTAGTTCTTAAATGCTATAGATATTCGTAGTTTTAATTGATATCCTTGTAATCCTTAGAAGTTTAAATATTCACTCTTAGTGTTGTTAACAGTTTTTTGTCAAAAAAAAAAACATACGTGTATGTGTATTCTACGATGTCGGCCATGATCCGTCATTACTGAAATGTAGTCATATACCAAGCTGTGAATGTACCCAGTACATTCGTTTAAAAGCCCTTTTAAGTTTTCAAATGAACCCCCTTGAGTATCACACAAAGTTTTATTTGCCCCACTATAAAATGAAAAACATTTAACAATGATTTTTGAAATAAAAAAAAAAACAACAATGAATTAAAAATTCCAACTTCCTAGACTTTCCCATCTTGTATGTCTAATTTTAGGCGATTTTTATTTAGTCTAAAATTTATTCGTGTGATTATTGAACATGAATTACTAACTGCTTAAAGTCTATGTGAAATTAACCATGTAATGAACTTTAAATGTCCATATACCCACCCTAATATACATATATATATATATAGCATAAGTTAATATTTAATAATTACACTCGTAGTTTATTCCGTGCTGTTATTTATGATCGTCTCAAAAACAAACAGAAGATGAAAAGAAAAATGCATATCCCCACTGAGAGATATTCAAAGAGTTAAAGAGATAAGCCACATTACGATACTCACTCCTATTCTACTCATAAGTACTTTAAATACTCTCTTATTGATGTCTACCACTAAAAGGAGAAATACTCACTCAATCTTAAACTCAGCGTTTACACATGCATACGGCAACAGAGCAACCAATAAATGAATAGTCATTAAAAAGAATCAAATATACATATACATACATACATACATACATACATGTACAGCTAATAGCACATATTTAATTAAACTAAAACGAACAAAAACAACTATAAGGTATTTATGCATGTAGGTATGCGTTCTCCAACAATTTTAATAAAATCCATAGACATATTTATTCAAAATCTAAATTATTAGAAAAACAATAGTGTTTAACAAATAAATGCATTCAAGAAAACAAACTTCAACAATAATTGAATATTATTACCGCACAGTGGCCCGAAGTATGGAAAAGTGTATCTTGAGTAAGCTCCCATATAGACCGATATCCCAATTTTACCTCTTGCTTTTAAATAAATAAGAGTAATGAGATGCATTATCCCCTTCTACATCATTTCAAAACAAGGTCCCCATGGTTCGACGCAGCCTCCATACAGACCAAACTCTAGATTTTAACTGCCTTTACTGCAAGTAACATCTTCAATTCTGGAGTTTATATCTTTAATGATATTAAGGAAGTACTTAAGGAATGTGAAACGGATTAGGATATCCGACTTTGTTGTTGCTGTGGTTGTAGCCACATTTTCATGTGAAGGGGCGATCCTCGTCAAACTCCTGTGCGAGCAAGCTCGTTCCGATCCAAAGAACGCGGGACCAAGGTGGGCATTGGTTATAAGGCGTCAATAACTCGCCTTGTCATATCGAGCATTATAGACACTTAGTATTTGTGCAAGAGCCGATGCCACTCAGCCTCTCACTGAGACACTCCACTCGATAGCCCTTGTAGCTACTCCATATGGAGCATTCCACTATCAGCAACCTGTGGACGCGTCCGGTAGCTCGCAACTAAGCTTTTCGTGACAGCAATGAACACCACACAGATTGGACCGCAATGTTCCAGCCTGTGTGGTGCTCACAGGTATACCGTGCCGGGGATATCCGACTTTGACGCTGAAGGCCTTGGTTCAAATCCCGACGAGAACATCGAAACAAACTTCACCGTTGATTATCCCCTCCTAGTACTGACGAGGAGTCGGAGGTATTTACTGTGTAAACTTATCGACTAAAGTGGTGCCGCTCTGCAGCATGCCATTCGAACTTGGCAATAAAACGGAGGTCCCTCTCGTTGAGCTTAAACTTGTATTGGACACAGGATGCACTTGTCATGCGAACTGCTGAGTACAATTTTTTTATTTTTGTTTTGATTTTGCAGCAAATCTGTGTGCTTTTTCTTATATCTTACATATAAGCAACAAAACAGTGTTATAATGATGAAAATGCAAATATAAAGCACATTTGAAGAAGATAAGTTGTTAAACAGTTTATTTCTAAAAACACTTTAACATTTAAATTTACGGCATTCGCCGCTCAAGGTAGTTTCTTTGGGGTTACATTTTTGTTGATGTGCTAATGACGCTACCTCTTAATTGGACAGCATAGCTGTATATGAGAGAAGTGTCCCCTCTGTTCCTTAATAGAATTTTCATGAGCATATTTGAGATGGGTTATACTAATGTTAATATAAGATTTAAAACTCTCCTTTCTTGAGTTTTCGCATAAATATAATAAAATATGGTTATTGTCGAAATAGTACCAAATAACTCGATGTTTAAAAAATATCAAAAAAAGTACCAAAGTATCAAAATTATCATGTCCGAACTGCTTTGCAATTTTATCACTTAAAACAATTTTTTTATTTTTGTAAATTTAACATACAAACATCTGTAATTTTGTGAACATATTTTTTTTATGTAAGGTTATCCTATTTTTAGTAAAATCCTCTGAAACTGTTGGCAACGTAACGAGTTTTCATGAAAATGTGGCAACATTTTCAGTGAAAAATATACTGCGAGAAGAGAGAAATATACTGAGATAAATATACTGGCGTCATACCACCAAATTCTGACTCTAGCTGTGGCGCTTTTTTTGTTTTCCATATAAAATGTATGTAAAAAAAACTTGACGCTGTCTCTTGACTCTTTGATTAGATTTAGAGTCTAAATCCAATCAAAGAGTCAAGACCCAGCGTCAAGTTGTTTTGCATGCATTACATGTAAAACATGTTAACATCTTTACCACCAGTCTTGCTGTTTATCCTTAATTTGACTCCTGACTCCGCGTTTCTTTTTTGGTTTCGCCGCTAGCGATTTGTTATGACTCTTTAGTTTTGCTTTAGGCTCTTAGTTGAATTCTCCTAGCTTTTGGAGATTATAAATAGATTTATATTCACTGGTGCACAAAATGAAAATGAGATTATTTGCGTGAGTTAGTCTCGTTAAATGTACATACCCCACAGTATGTTTGTTACACCACGAAGGAATAGAGTTAGATCTATTAATAAGCATACGGATCGACTCAGAATTATTAACTGATTCTATTTAGCTGTGTCCGTTTTTTTTTGTCAGTCCATGTTAATTTATGTACAATGTACGGGTCGCAGTTTTCATCCGATCGTCTTCAAATTTGGCATAGGCCTATTGAAATTGGAAAAAATCGGTTCAGATTTGGACATAGCTCTCATACATATGTGTGTTCGTCCGATTTGTACTAATATTACAATAATATTCTCATTATCATCCGATTATCACACATTTTGTGTCAACATTACTGGGGAATTTCATAGAAATAGGCTCAGATTTAGATATAGCTCCCATAAATAGCTATGCTATTTTTGGCTCAATGGGTACGTAAATTAGCAGAATTGTCAATTTTGGAGTAAGGTCAGCCAGAAGCATTATGAGTACACTTTATTTGTTTGTATGGCAATTTACCATACCCATTTAGAAAGGTTTTATTGCTAATTTTTAGAATGTTCAACATCATTAATTAGTTTCTCAAGTTTTATAAATGTGGAAATCTCTTCTTTTAAATCATCGCCTTTGCATGATCTTCACATGTTCTTGATAAGGCAGTTCCATACTTTTGGCACGAAGTAGAAAGACAATAGTAGGAGTATCGTAAAATCAATGTAGAGTATTAGAGAGGCTAGGATGTAATCGCCTGAACGCAGTTCGGCATATCGACCGCCATGGATAGTTTGGGTGTGATACAGAATGAACTAAAAGTAAAAATAAAAACATCTTTCATAGTAAAACAGGAAATGTGATCTTCTTTAAAAAATCTTCGAAAAAAATAATTAAAAAAATAAAAGCGTGCTAAGTTCGGCCGGGCCGAATCTTATATACCCCACACCATAGAACGCATTGGCCAAGTTCTTTGAATGACTTTTCAGATAGAAAAACACCACCTCTAAAATTTCAGGAAAACCGAATAATAATTAAGCCCTCCAGAGGCTCAAAAAGTCAAAATGGGAAGTCGGTTTATATGACAGCTATATCAGGTTATATACCGATTAGCACCATACTTGAAACAGTTGTTGGAAATCATACGAAAACGACGTATGCAAAATTTCAATCATATTGGAAAAGAATTGCGCCCTCTGGGACCCCAAGAAGTCTAATCGTGGGATCGGTTTATATGGCGGCTACATCAGGATATGGACTGATTTAGACCATACTTAACACAGTTGTTGGAAATTAATATAAAACACTTCTTGCAAAATTTCGGCCAAATCGAATAAAAATGTTGCCCTCTAGGAGCTCAAGAAATCAAGTCCCAAGATCGGTTTATATGGCAGCTATATCAGGTTATCAACCGATTTCAACCATACTTAGCACAGTTGTTGGAGGTCATAACGAAACACGTCATGCAAAATTTCATCCAAATCCGATAGGAATTTCGCCCTCTAGAGGCTCAAGAAGTCTAATCGGGAGATCGGTTTATATGGCGGCTATATCAGTTTATGGACTAAAAGAGCTGTTCAATGCTTCTGTTCAAGAAAGAAACTCTCAAAATTGTTCTCTCTCTCTCACGCACTAACCCGCCCTCTACTGGTGGCAAATAATTCTCGCGAACAACATCCAGTATGTTAGGTTAGATTGAGTACATTCAATTCAACACTATTGACACATGAATACTACAGATGTATTGAGAGTTTCACATTCACACATGGCACAGTGGTTGCTTCATCCCATAAGCCGATAAACATTGATGGCAAAGCAAAGCTAGACAAAATTTTTATTGTTTTCGCCACATATTTGCATGGGGAGGTAGTTTCCTCGACTAGCTCCTATAGGTGAATATGCTCGTTTCGATCCATAGAACCGACGGCCTAGGGAACGAGATGGCCATTGGCAATTTAAAGGCATCAATAACTCGCATTGTCATCTCGAGTATCATAGGCACTCGGTATTTAAACGGTGCTGTCTAGCCTCTCACTGAGACTCTTCAGTCGATACCGCTGATTAGTCGCGACTGCAATTGTATAGCGCATTCCACTGTCCGCAACCGATAGCACTTCACATGGCAAAACTTCATGCTCATAGTTATCAAAAAATGGCTTTAATAGACATAACTGCGCCATTTAGTGCAATATTTCATGGCCCAGCCTTTTGAAGTAGTTACGAGATTTTGATCGAGTGAGATGAATGTTATACATTTTTCTTTAACATAGACCGAACAGTGTTATTTTGAGGAAGAAAATATGGTCCATCCCGAAGTGGCGCAACTTGAGTGGATGATTTACTTTTCCTTATGATACCAGTAGCTATAATGACCTCTTTCTTGCTTCCTTTCAGTAATAGCCTCGTCTGCTCACGATCTGGATCCCCCCATAGGATTTTCGCCGTCCACAATGTTCCACAGCGTCCATTTCGCTGTTCCACAATGTTGCATTAAGGATTTTGTAATTAACACGGAATTCCTAACTTAAAATTTTCATTTTAGAGGTTACTTTATAGTTTTTAGAGCGCACAACAAGCCGATTACTGGCTTAGGTGAATGTGTATAGTGGTATGGGGCAGATTAATATCTGCACCCTCTTTTCAACCTAACCTAACCTACTTTTCCTTCCAGCTAGAGTGAAAAAAAATTTAAATATCCTAAAATTTATCTTTGGTCATTGAACGATCCTATCCCAATGGCTTTCAAACTTTTGTTGCATTTTTGGTACTGATTCTGTCAAAGAAGCCCACGACCAATCCTCTCAAGATGGCTTCAATGAATGTGAAATATTTTACAAAATCTGGGTACTTACAATGCACACGATGAACGTCACCAAACCGCTAAAGATGTGTAAGGAGAACTCCACATGGGCCAAAGCAAACAAAGTGACAAAATAAACTGCAGCAATAAAAAAGATGAAGGACAAAACAAATATAATGATCACGTCCAGGGTGAAATCATGCTAAAGAAAGAAAAAGAGATTTCGCAATAATTCTAATCAATGCTATGGGGAAATAAATAAAGATGCCCACAGGCAGGCAAGTGGCCAACAACATACAACACCCCATCACGACAGCTACAAAAGCAAAACAAATGAACAGCTCTTCCAAGGACATATGGACAATGGTTCGTGCCAGACCCAAAATGAATCCCTCAACCTGTGAAAAGTCAAAGAGTGCGATTACTACGACCATAGGCCAACGCAGTCAGTTCTCACTTACAACGATCATCGCCAGCAGCCAGCTGAGAGGAGTGACATATCGCACATTTTCCACAAACACAAATATGGTCAAGAGCAACAGAGCCATGGAGAAACAGGTCACCACCCACTCAGTGTGGACGAGAAAAAAGTTCGAGAGGACTCCGCTAAAAAAGATGAAATAAAGGCGTATAAAGATATTCCAATCGAACCCCCCGATTCTACTTACACCGTTATGAATGCGGCATATTCGGCCAAAGTTATTAGTCCGAATATAAAAAATATAAAATAAGTTTTAAAAATAAACAACTTTCTGTTGTTGCGATAACCGGGATTAGTTCTATCCATTCAAGTTGCTTTTAGCTCAAGCATACGCGATGACACCAAATGTGGTTCGAATTTATTTGTTTTTTTTTTCCTTTGTAAGGAGAATGTGTGACTAACAAATGTCAAAATAATAACTTCAACACATTTTTCGAATGTATTCTAGACGGGGTTGATGTCCAAAAAAGTGAGGTAGAGTTTAAAAATGTTTATCATTCACAGGAAATAAACCAATCTTCCAATAAAAGAAACTGGAAGATTGGTTTTGTATGAGAGATACATGGCAACTATGTTCAATTAAGAAATGTGTGCATTCAATTAAAAAATTCACTGAAATCAGACCTGTAGTAGTGATTAATTGGTTATGTTGACTATGACAGAATATTTGTTCCACTAGCGTTCCAAGCGCCTCGATCTTCTGCGCTCATTCTAAAATCTCTGACACCAAGTTTCGAGGTGTCTCCCACCACTTGATCTTTCCATCGGGCTTTTGGTCTTCCCGGTTTGCGTGTACCACCATGTTTGCCTTCAAAAGACTTCTTTGCTGGAGCTTCTTCATCCATTCTGACAACATGACCTAGTCAACGCAGCCGTTGTATTTTGATGCGTGTAACTATGCTATCGTCGTCATACAGCTCGTGGTTCATATGTTGCCTATATTCTCCATTGTCGCAAACTGGTCCGTATATTTTATGAAGAATCTTTCTCTCAAATACTCCAAGCACTGCCTCATCTGCTTTTACAAGTACCCATGCTTCATAATCATATAACAGCACGGGTAGTATCAGTGTTTTGTATAGTGTAATCTTCGCCTGTCGAGAGGTGGCCTTGTTTCTAAACTGCTTACTTAGTCCAAAGTAGCTTCTGTTTGCCAGTATTATTCTTCGCTTAATCTCAAAACTGGAGTCATTCGTTTCGGTTACGGCGGTGCCGAGGTAGATAAAGTTACTGACTGTCTCAAAAGTTGTGGTTCTCAACTTTCTCCATTTTCTTTATCTGCTCGGTTGGGCAAGGCTTTTTGGGAGTTGAAACCATCCATTTCGTCTTATCTCCATTTACTACCAGACCCATTTTCACTGACTCTCTTTCGATTCTTTCAAAGGCTGCAGTTACTACTTCCGGTGACCAACCTATGATATCGATGTCGTCGGCATAGGCGAGTAGCATGTGTTCTCTTGTGATTAGTGTGCCATATCTATTCACATCTGCATCTCGTATAATCTTCTCCAGCAGGATATTAAAGAGATCACCCGATAGGCTGTTTCCTTGTCTGAAACCTCGTTTGGTATTAAATGGTTCGGAGAGATTCTCTCCTATATTTACTGAGGAATAAACCAATTTATTGTCCTTTTTTAAATAAGGACTTCACTGTTTTAATAAAAACTAGCCCACCCAGGCACACTCTCGCTGTGTCCTTTTGTACAATACATAGAACAAAAATTTGACTCAATGGGTACGTAAATAAATAGGATTGTCGATTTTGGAGTGAAGATCAGCCAGAAGCATTGCAAGAGCTACAAATACATCCAGAAAAAGACACAGTTTGGTGCGGTTTATGGGCTGGTGGCACCATTGGACCGTACTTCTTCAAAGATGATGCGAATCGTAACCATGCCACATGCCACACAGCACGCATAAAAATAGACTTATTGAGAGACGAGTTCAATGAACTTTTTATTTCACGTTCGGGACCGGTCAATTGGTCTCCTATTGAATTTAGACTATTTTTTGTGGGGCCATGTTAAACCTCATGTCTATACAGACAAGCCCGCTTTAGTTGACGCATTGGAAGACAACATTAAACCATTTATTCGTGAGATGCCAGCTAAAATGTTGGAAAGAGTATACCAAAATTGGACCATTTGAGGCGCAGTCATGGTCAACATTTGCATGAAATAATCTTCAACATTAGATTATATGGGCCGTACTATGGATTCAAATAAGTATTTCATGCATTTTTTGAATTTTATGGGTTTTTTTTTTGAACAACTTTCCTATAGCTCTTAAAAAATCACTCTTTATATCGTTCGTTGAGTGCATTGCATAGCCACACAATTACTTACTTTTCACTTCTTTGTTTCAAAAGAATAAGTGACACTCACCTACCTACTGCAAACGACCTGTACTGTAGTTATAAAAATTTTTTCTTGTTGTGCTGGCTCGCAAACCATATACAAACAACAACAAAAATGCAAATGCCTCGCACGCCATAGCCGCAAGTAGGGCCACGCACATCACACCTCGCCCAAATAGTGATACTCTTTCTGTCGCACCATTTGGTTCCCTTAAGGGCAAAACGACTCGTTTGCCACAAAAACGAGTCATTCAAAGCATGTGACCCCAAATAAATGCCCAAATTGTGTCAAATAAACACAGCCCTGAATATGTCAAAAAAAAAAATTCCTAAAAATTATTAAACAAAACAACATTTTGCACCAGAAGCAAGAGATACTAAGTCTCAACATTAATGCATCTGAAATTGATGTTGAAGTGCTCAACTGGGGTGAACGCAAGATATATTCATTTGCTGGTAGTAGCAGTTGCCCAACAAAATATATTGAGTGCACTAACTGTCAAAATCAGTGATCAGTGCAACTCTGATTTTGTGTATGTAACTAGCTCGCGCCATTCTTCATTGTTTGTATGTATGTGATATGGTTCTGAACTATGGTTGTGCACTTCGAGAGAAAAATTTGTACTCAGCTGTTTACGGTACACTACCTGGTAATTATGTCATGGGTGGACGGTTGAGACGTTTTCCAAAACGAGTCAGTGTAGACATGATATTACTCTCACCATTTCTGTTCACACGACTCTTTTGCCCTTTACAATTCATTGAAAACGACTCGTTTGGTCTTTACAACTTATAACATGGCGAAACTATTAAAGGTGGTCTCATTTGTACAACAACCACAAATCATATGGTGCAATTCGCCATCTTGTCATCAAGCTAACCGATGTTTTGGTTGTGTGTGTGTGTATACTTATGCGTACATGGGCAGAGAATATGCGAGAATGAAGATAACAACCAAGAGAATGCAAACAAAAATTTGACATCTTAATACCGTCAGACCTGGTCGGCTGTTAACAGCTGTTCGCGTGAGACGAGTGAGGGCAAAACGACTCGTTTGCCACTAAAACGAATCTGAATCTTAGAAAATGCCTATGAGTCATGAACTGAACATACCCATCTGCCAAAACGTCAAATCAAAATTAAAAAAAAAAATTAACGAATGCTTTAGAAAAAAATCAGCAACAATTTGTTGTGTTTATGCTTCTTCTTGTTTTATTGAAGATTTGCCCTTATAATTTGTAAAGGCAAAACGTGTCGTTTTCAATGAATTGTAAAGGGAAAACGAGACGTGTGCCCAAAACAGTGTTGGTCTGAACATATTGGGTTGCCCGAAAAGTAATTGCGGATTTTTCATATAGTCGGCGTTGACAAATTTTTTCACAGCTTGTGACTCTGTAATTGCATTCTTTCTTCTGTCAGTTATCAGCTGTTACTTTTAGCTTGCTTTAGAAAAAAAAGTGTAAAAAAGTATATTTGATTAAAGTTCATTCTAAGTTTTATTAAAAATGCATTTACTTTCTTTTACAAAATCCGCAATTACTTTTTGGGCTATCCAATTGTATTAGGGTGTAGCGAAGCACATCGACACAGCTAGAATTTTATAAATTTCTCTTCTAGAAAAACGTTTGAGTTGGTAAAAAATTTTGCATTTAAAAAAAGGATAACGGAAATCAAAAGTTTTGTGCCACCGCAATAAAAGCGCGTTAATTTCATTTCACTCTTCAATTTCTTTTTCACTCCATATATGGGCAACATTTTTTTTTGTGTACTTTAGTCTACTGTGAGTTAATATTTTAGGTTAATATCAAAAGAAGTTGTGAAGTACGTTTGTCAAATTCATGACATATAGCTTTGAATAGAGAATTTAAATAGGCCTACAAAATATGGCAGATGTTGCAGAAAGATCGCTGAGAGCTTCAAGAAAAGCCCATATTTCATTCATATGCAAAGTATATCTACTGGCAGCCACAATGGTAACATGCAGCATTTGCCAATGGATTGTCATAACCATGAACCAGTGAGTCACAATGAAGTTCTGTGACATACATCTTTAGGTATTAAATCCTACCTCTTCCATTTCTAGAGAAGACTTGCCTAAACTGCTAAAGCGATATAATTTTATAACGCTGGCAATAATGTTTTCAAATTTTCTCATTATGCTGCCAATGCAGTATTTGTTGCACAGTGGCAGGCCCAAAAGCAAATTCCTCACAGTGGTTTATATTATTTTCACGGTTAGTAACTAAAGTTGGTCAAAATTATGATGAAAGCCGAGCATTTATTTCAGATGGAATTAAGTTCAACAATTTTGGTCAGACCCATAGCCCAATCCACCACATCACGCATTGCTATGGCAGCTGGACTAACATCATGTGTCATGCTTGTCAGTCTTTTGGTCGCTTTAAGATTTCACGTAAGTTTCTGGCCCAACGTCATAGTGTTAAATTCTCAACTTCATTCGAACAATTTTAGCTGGAGTTGGAACAGGATGCCTTGTACTTGACATTGTGGACGATGAGATATTTCCTACTAACATCCATCTGCCTGCTGATGACTCTGTCATTTGATGATCAACATGTGCAAATCAGTATTGCATTGCTGTTGACATTTTTCGTGTCGATTGTAAGTCGAATGTTCTTGCAACATCAAGCGAGACCACGAAATGATTACCTTCTTACTTTCGTTACCTATTCTACAGTTTATCATAGTATGGGCTAGATCCCTGGGCTCGCTAATATTCTACGAGGACGAGGCAGCTTACTTGGGTTTCTACATCACCTTGGCGTTTTTAATTTTCCTTACATTATTCGTCAATGCGGTGGTACTTTTTGAATATCTTTAGGATTTAGAAAGGCGATATGTATTAAGAATTAAGTTCAACAATAAAGGTGTTTAAAGCGTTTTCATTTTTCTTCAATTGCCCTTGGGATAGCCACCAACACCTTGAGATTCTCTCCACACCATCAATGTAACCAAATATAGCATCACAAAATGGAAATAGACACTGCGAGCAGGTGCAACACATTGCGTCAGGGAATTGCCATTAAAACGTCCACTGCTTATTAGCATTCCTGTATAGATTACAAACTGGAGCAGAAAAAAGAAGGTATTCAACATTTGATATAATAGCAAGGGTTTTTGTACAAACCGAAAGTAAAAAAGGATACACTGTAAAGGCAAACAGATATATCGCCAATGTATGCTTCTCTGCGGCAAATATCAGGCATAAAATCACAATAGCCAATCCCAGCGACACAAACCACCAGATTAGTAAAAATGAAGCGTAGATGACAATTAAATCCTGCGTAAATATGCGTATTTTTACAAACACGAACGAGGTACAATGAACGAGTAAAAGCACGTTAAGTTCGGCCGGGCCGAACCATGTATACATTCCGCCATGGATCACATTTGAAAAGTTCTTTGAATGACTTGTGATTGAAATTTTCAATTAAAAAATTAATTGATTCAATCATTATACCCTGCACCACTACTGTGGTACGGGATATTACAACTTTGTGCATTTGCTTGTACCACCCAAAAGGAAGAGAGATAGCCCCATTGATAAGTATAACGATCGACTCAGAATCACTTTCTGATTCGATTTAGCTATGTCCTACTGTCTGTCTGTCCGTCTGTCCATGTTAATTTGTGTACAAACTACAGTTCGCAATTTTCATCCGATCGTCTTCAAATTTGGTATGGACATCTTTTTCGGCCTAGAGACGAAGCCTATTGGAAAAAATCGGTTCAGATTTGGATATAGCTCCCATATATATGTTCGTCCGATTTGCAGTAATAGAGCAATAAAATGGTCATTTGTTAACCGATTCTCTAGAAATTTGGCAGGAAGGATTTTCTCTTGACTCCCAATATTACTGGCGTGTTTCATAAAAATCGATTCAAATTTGGATATAGCTCCCATATATATGTTCGTCCGATTTGGAATAATACAGCAATAAAATGGTCATTTGTTAAGCGATTCTCTCGAAATTAAGCAAGAAGGATTTTCTTTTTACTATTAGTATTACCGGCGAATTTCATACAAATTGTATTAGATTCAGATATAGCTATCATATATGTGCATCGCCTGATTCTCACTTCTACCACTGCCACTGCAAACGCATTTTTTGACCAATCTTACCAAAATTGTGCACAACGCTTTCCTCAATGACTACCACAATACCTAAGAAGTTTGGTCAAAATCTTTTTAGATTTTTATGTTGCTCCCATATATATGTTTGTCAGATTTTAAGTAATTTGTTGTCAACCGTTGTTATTACATTTTGAACTCATTTGCTTTGGTCGAAATTTAATACAGGAATTTAACTAACCCATCTGAATACATCCGCTGAGGTCCCTCAGAATTGGTTCAGAATAAAATATAGTCCCCATTAAGCATTAACAGTGTAGGTGTAGGGTATTATAAAGTCGGCACCGCCCGACTTTTGCCTTTCCTTACTGGTTTTTTAATGGAATCTGAAAAAATGTTTATGTATAAAAGGTGATTCAAAAATGTATATTTTTTAATTAAACAACGGCCTAAAATACTCACTTGTTTTCTTTTTGTCTCTCGATTCGTTCCCTAATTCATTGAAAACAGCTGATTTTATAAAGGGGAAACAGCTGTTTTTTTATTGAATAGGCGAACGAATTGAGTGATAAAAAGTGTGTTGGTGTACTCAAAAATTTGTTCAAATTGTTACTGGATGTCGTTCGGGTACTTTATTTGCCAACAGAAGAGAGCAAGAGAGTGCGTGAGAGCGAGCAAACATTTTAAGAGTTTGATAATTGAGAGCTTAAAAAAAATTATACTGGAGGTTTTTTTCCCAGTAAAAATTTGCATCGTTGAACAGTTGCTTTATGAAAACAAGCTGTTTAATTCAAGTAAATGGCAAAATAGACAAAAAGCTGTTCTTACTCTCTTGCAAATTTCTACTGGCAAATTATTACAGGAAAAGTACGCGAACATACCTAAAAAGAAAAACTAAATAGTGATGTAGGCAGTAAGCTCTTTTAGTCATTTTTTTTTTAATTGAACCGGAAACTTTTTTTGACTCAACAGCACTGTCCGTTTTTGAAAAAGCCTATACGCTTGAAATTTTGATACTTTCTGTACATAGAAGACTCCGCACGGGATAACTATGAGCACCACACAGGCTGGACCTTTGAGTTCCGATCTGTGTGGTGTTCATTGTTATTACGATAAGCTTAGCTGCGAGCTACCGGGCCCTTCCACATGTTGCGAATAGTGGAATGCTCCATACGGAGTAGCTTCTTTAGCATCGCTCTAATTGTAACATATTCTATATAAATGTTTTTCTGTTGGGTTTGCTTCTCCAATGCATGTAATTCACAAAGTCGCTGTAATAAAATTATATTAATTACTGTTAGTCTAAATGTGTCAGTAGCTAGACCTAAACTCCCCTCGCTACTCATTCTTTTGTAATTCGGGAAACAATATTTTCCGTTACAATTTATGGAGTGATTAGGCAGTCAAACATAAACCTAAAATTCGTGTTCCATAGGTTAACCATGTTACACCTAAATCAACGGCGCGCCCAACACAGAAAAAATAAAATCAGTTTCAATTACGAAATTAATTGATTCAATTAGTATTTTAATTGAAACTGCTGAAATTTTCAATTAATTTTTTTAATTAATTCAATTAAGAAATGATGGAACTTTTTTAAATTTTTAATTAATTTTTTAATTGATCCAATTACAAAAGTGATTGACATTTTATGGGCACCCCTAAGAACAAAAACTCCCCCGCGGAGGATTTGCAAAAAATGTCGGGAGTCGGGTAGGGGTGCTTCAAACATTTGTTGTTGTTGTCGTAGTGGTGTGTTACGTAAAACGGTTGCCATAGATTTTTCGAAATGTGGGAGGTAGGGCTCTTTGAAATCTCCCTACCATTTTTAACGTAGGGAACAATATAGCCTTTATGATTTATCTTAAGCATCATATGACAGGAGGTTAAGTAAAATCAATTAAAGGCTCTATTGCATATATTTGCTGAGTTTTATTTTATTAGTATCAAGTGCAGGTCAGATGTTTTGGATATAATTTCAACGCAAAATCGTTCTGAATAGTTATCGATAACATGCAGATAATAATAACCGATTAACGGTGATTTGTGCTATGTAAAATAAAATAGGGCGTAACTAATGATTGAAACAATTAAGTTTTTTGTATGGAGAAGATAAAATTTTCAATCACTGTATTGAAAAATTCTTCAGATTCGATTAAAAAATGATTAAACAAGTTAATTTTTTTAATTAAAAATTACAAAGTTTTCAAACACGATTGTGATTGAAAAAAGTATCATATTTAAGTAAAAAAAAATTAATAATTCTATTATATTTAACTTAAAATTTAAAACAAATTAAATAAATACGATTGTGATTGAAAATTGTTTCACATTCAATTAAAAAATTAAATGAATCAATTGAGTTTTCAATTAAAATTGTCAAAAATTTCAATCACGACTGTTTTTTGAAGAAAAATTAGATTTGGAAAGAAAGTTTCATGAATGTGGTATTGAACTACAGGTGAATGGGGGTGTTGTTCTCTGTGGGCTTTTAAAAGTCACATATGCTAATTGCATTAGCCGCATAACCGGGAGCCTCGGCAGTTATGTGGATAGAGGCAAAGCGATGGTAGTGAACAAGAGAGTCTAGCCACCTTTCGAAACGAAACGTATAGCAATGGCTGCTATATCTATGTCCAAGGATCTGTTGATTAGGCAATTTCTTTTCAGTAACTTTTCAATAATCAAATCTTTGCACTTAACATACTTTTCATGGTCATTAAGATCGACTCCACTTTGGAGAATAAACAACTAAAGTGAAAATAAAAAATAATATTCAATTAAAAAAATAATTGAATTAATGATTTTTTGGAATTAAGTATTTTTTTAATTGAATACGATTTTATTTTCAATAAAATTTTGAATTAAAAATTGTTTTCTGTGCGCTTTAATATAACATTGAATATTTTTAGTTGATCCATTAACTGGATAATTCGAAATTTCAATTATTTTTTGAATTGAATATGCAATTTTATTTAATTGATATCATCAGGATCAATTAATTTCGTGATTGAAACCGATTTTTTAATTTTTCCTGTGTATAGGAGCTTCATCGAGTTATGGACCGATATGGACCATATTTGTCATGGCTATAAGTAGCAAATACCGCGTTCAAAATTTAAGCCAAATTGGTTAATAATTGCGCCTTTTAGAGGCTTAAGAAATTAAATTGGGCGAACGGCTCGCATGGTACTTATATCAAGTTTTGAACCGATTAGGGTTATACGAGGATCCTGGAGAAACAAAACTATACTCTTCAGTCAAATCGGATAAGAATTGCTCCGCCTAGAGGCCCACGGAGTCAAATCGGGAGACCGGTTTATATGACAGATATAACAAAACACGGACCCTTATTGCCATGTACAATCTTAACCAACCTACCCATAAAATTAAAGATCCGTATTTTCGACAAACGGACGGCCGGACATGGCTAGATTGATCTATATCCAGACGATGAAGAATATATACACTTTATGGCGTCGCAGATCAACATTTCGTGATTTAGCATTTGTCGCAGATTACAATTTTGACATCCGCCAAAAATTATGTTCATGGTTCGTCCCAGGCGAATTTAACAAATGTTCACTTGTATTCCTTGTTTATCGTACCAATGGACATTTAGCACCTAGGGCACTTAAAATCACCATAAAAAGGATCACAGAGACCAATAAAACAATGCACTCCATAAATGTGTTACCATCAATGAGACTCAATGACCAACAAGTAACCGCCGCTATCTAAGAATTAAAAGACACAACAATCACACTTGAATCTCCAAATGAATATTAAAAATACCATTAGAAATGTAAGAAGCCATTCCACAACTGAAGGTATCTGTTTGTCAGCCAAATCCATGGTGGCCAATATTATCAGGCAGCTCATCATTATAATTGAGGCTGATAGGAGTAAGGACTCATCAAAAAAGACGGCATTTAAACCTCTGAAGGAAAATGGCACGGTCATGTACTATTATAATATTGTATCTCTCTCTGCCTTACCTTAAACTGACCAATAGCCAGGGTATAACAGTCAGAAGAATAAAAATTATTGATAGGCCAAATATTTTGCCGGCACAAGGCCTAGGGTTGCGATAATTGCGTTGCATTAGTTGGGATTTACAAAAAAAAATATAAATGTTTGTACGTATACTGGAATTTTGCGTAGTTATCAATCTAATGTCAAGTTGCTCTGAAAAATATATTTCATTTGAAAATGTTGACATTGGTTTATTTTTTTACTTTGGCATTTTTTACTGCATCCATTCTGCAATGTCTATGCCTGGGTCAACTGTGCGTAAGACTATGCAAATTAACAAAAATTTTTGTTTTTTTTTTCCTAATATAACTAAAATGTTGTTAGAAATTTAAATGTGTTATATGACAATGAAATTGCTGGTCTATGGCTGTCAGTTTTGGGTTTGGTAGCTATTGTCCTGCAAAGATTTATGAATGGTTGTGCATCTCTATGGCTGCAAGTCTTATATGCAGCACTTGCGGTAAGCTAATGTCTTTGATATGCTGCACATTCTTCCTTGACATCTTTCATACTTTAAGTTCGAATCCGTAACTATTGGTGTCGCAGGATTGACTTACTCCTATGCTTTTACACAACTGGCCATCTTCTGTGGAATTGTGTCTCTTTTGATAGCATTTCTCCCATTTGTGGGTGCTGGTTTGGCAAAGGTAAAATTGTGAAAGCCCTTCTACAAACATTGATGTGTGATGTTTTTAGCTGGATATCACACGTTGCGTGGGATGGCTGCTGTTGAGCTCGTTGGCATGCTTAATGGTTTGTGTGTTGGTACTCACCTTGCTGCTCTCTTTCAATTGCCAAGTGACCATTGTAAATCTGATGTTGATTGGTGCATTCATAGCTGTGCTATTTGTGAGTGTGCTCTTGCAGACAGCCAGCGAGATGGCATTGTCTTCTCTTCTCTCCTCTATAGAGTGCAGCCTACGATTCCCGCATTGTACATAGGCTGAATGCAAACGATTCCTTGGATTCTAAACAGTGTTTACGCTACTCTCTATTTCTATATGGCGAAATGATATTTGTTTGGCTACTTCTGCTACATGTGTCATGAATCAACAAAAACGAGGATATTGAGACGGCATTGATTTGTTTTCTGGTGGTGGTACACAAAACACACACATTTTATTAAATAATTGTATTATATTTTATGTATGTATGTATATATGCATAAACATTCACAAACGATTTTATTTGTTTTTGAATCATAGTAGTAGTAGTAATAATAATAATGATAATAATAATAGTACATATTGTTGTTTCTGTTTTTTGTTTTTGTATTAAATCATACCATACAATTGAATGAAGATAATGTGTCACACACACACACATGTAGGTGTGTGTGTGTGTGTGTGACAGTGTGCTTATATCCCTTAACAAGAAGGGGGCTCTTTGATTGTTGAAACAATACTTTCATAAAAGAAATTACATACCTACATAGGTAAATGAAGGAAATAACAGAGAAATTACGAACCCCTCAGGCTCATCGCTTGGATGCGGCGGTGGCGAATGCAGGTGATTTACAAATGATTGGACTGATATGTTGTTTTGAAGAGTTGTGCTTCTCTTTACATTTTAGTTTATACCGTCAACCGTATATACGTATATATATATATGCATGTATGTATATAGGACTGTTGTTGTAAATACTTTTGTTGATTTTTTTCTTCCTTTTTGTTTTTGTATAAAATTGTAAATTGTAAGAATTTGTAAATAAGGCTCCAGTTTGGCATCTCAAATTGGTATTTTAAAAATTTTAGTCTGTTGTAGATGTTCCCTTTTGTTGTTGTTTTTGTTTTTTGTTTTCATCGTTGGTTTAAGGTTCTCTCAGTAGTAGTAGTGTTAGCAGTAGTTGGTTGGGACTGTGAGGTTGGCTTTTTGCGGTAAATCACTTCAATCATCAACATTTTTATGTATGAGGTGCTGATGTTGGGGCTGGAGCTGGTAATTGATTGCTATTGCTGCTTCCACTGCCGCCAGATGGCATAAGTGAGACTATAATATAAGAAAATGATGGGTGAGCTTGTTGTGCAACATGTATTTTTTGTTCTTGACATTAGAACTGTATAAATTGACGCGTTGTGTTTCGTGGCTGAAGTAAAAGAGAGTGGGATGACCATCCTAATATCTAAAAATAGTGGTGAGAATTCTATTTGTTCCTGCGCTGCCTTCTTTGGGCTTCTTATGTTTCAAAAATAGAAACTAGCTGCAAAATTAGAGAAGAAAATCAAACGTAAACCTCGGGGAAAATATAATAAGCGGCTAGACTACTACCAAACACCGATAATCCTTCACCTAGATCTTCAAACCAATTCTTTAAAGCTATGAAACAAACAAAAACTATTAAGTAAATAAAACTTTTTCATTATTTAGTTGGGCTAGTGAATGATGTATTAAGTTATTAGATATATGATTGTTTATATAAAGGGCGATTTTTAGCTATTATCTTTTTGGCAATACTGGTTTAAACAGCTCACGTACGTTTCATGTTTTGTTTCACTGTCAAACATCTTCAGTTTGGTCTATAATTTAACCATGAATCGTCCTACAAACGAACAACGCTTGCAAATTATTTAATTTTATTATCAAACACTTTTAAGAAAGTTCATCCCGAGCTTCCTCCATTCTAACGACGAAGCTCATTTTTGGCTCAATGGGTACGTAAATAAGCAGGATTGTCGATTTTGGAGTGAAGACCAGCCAGAAGCATTGCAAGAGCTACCATTGCATCAAGCAAAAGTCAAAGTTTGTTGCAGTTTATGAGCTGTTGGCATCATTAGACCGTACTTCTTCAAAGATAATGCGAATCGTAACGTAACTGTAAATGGTGAACGCTACCGTGAAATGATATCCAACTTTTTTTTGCCCAAAATGCAATAGCTTGACTTGTGGTTTCAACAAGACGGTGCAAAATGCGACTTATTGAGAGGCGAGTTCGGTGAAGATTTTATTTCATGTTCGAGGCCGGTCAATTGGCCGAATAGATCGTGCGATTTAGTGCTTTTAAACGCTTCAATTGACACAATGAAAGACAGCATTGAAGCATTTATTCATGAGATAACGGCCGAAATGTTGGAAATAGTATGCCAAATTTGGACTAAGCGGATGGACCATTTGAGGCGCAGTCGGTTGCATGAAATAATCTTCAAACTTTAAAATATATAGACCGTTCTATCGATTCAAATAAAGATTTTATGTAGTATTTTATGCATTTTACATAGTCCAGATCGGACCAAATTTGGATATAGGTGCCATATAGACCGATCTACCCATTTATGTATTTAGGCCCACAAAAGCCCGATTTGTTACCAGATTTCGATGATGTTTGAAACAGTGAGTTGCACTGGGCCTCTCATCGTCCGAACCGAACATAGTACAGATCAGACCAAATTTGGATCTGTGTCCAGAAACGCCAGGTTTCTCCACGCCAGGAAAATCCACATAATGGGTAAATAAAACACCTCTTACGTAGCCGACGAGGTCGTGAAGGGCTCTTTCAGTAGATTTGCACCCCCTACTATATGCACGCTGTTCCCAAAACAGACGATCTCCAAGAATCTATTCCCTAAAATAAATTTCTATCCACCTCTCTAGAGCCTTCAGCAGAAAGGATGGCAGACTAATGGGACGAAATCCTTTCGCTTTCGTGTTGTAGCAGTGTGTTGTACACTAAGGCGGTAGATCTTGCCGATGAATCCCGATGCAATCCCATGGCAGCCGGTTATACGTACCGGATTGACCCGATGAATTCCTTCATCGGCAAGGGCTGCCGCCTCAGTGTACCACACACTGCTACTACAACAACAACATCAATCCCATGGCAGCCGGTTGTACGTACCGGATTGACCCGATGAATTCCTTCATCGGCAAGGGCTGCCGCCTCAGTGTACCACACACTGCTACTACAACAACAACAACATCTTGCCGATGAAGGAATCCATCGAGTCAATCCGGTACGTACAACCGGCTGACATGGGATTCGCATTATGTTTGTGTTACGCCGTTCTAATATACATTTTAGGCAGTATACTCTATTCTGGTGAAAAACACAAATAATTTTGTGTTAATTGCTCTTTCGAGATGAGCTTAATGATCAAAAGTTTGTATGCTATGGAAAAATGATGAAATCTATAGGAGATACAATAACCATGAACTAACACGTTTCGACCTCTTGGTCATCATTAAAAATCTTTAGGCGTGGGGCGCTTCAAAGGTCGTACATTGACAGGTTTTATTTGCTTCGAAGAAAGTGCAAAAATGTCTGTACGAAATGCATGCAACATTAATCAAGTTCGACTCTTTGTTGTTCTCCAATGCATGTGTTTGTTGTAGCGATGGATTTCTTGGAAGTTGTTGATGGCTTTGAACGTAACGACAACGGGAACCGTTCATTGCTCGAGCTGGCTCAGCCGAATTTTTTATTTTTAATTTGTTTGCCTGTTAGGGCGAGAATCATTTTTTTTTTTGTTGTAATGTTTAATTGTTTAAAATTTTTTTAATATGGCATTCGTCCACTTGAAATGAGAGGAGAGTACATGAAGAGAGTGGTTTGTAAAAGTTGCACAAAGTGCAAAGATCAGATGTAAACGATGAAAATTAAGTGAAGAGAATTTATAAGGAGAACAATGAAAGTGCTTGAGCTAGTTTTCAATCGAAGGTGGAGAATGTTTTGCTTAAATTTTATTTAGTTTTCCAAACCCTTGTTAACTTTCTTGTTAGCTTCTTTTTGTTAATTTACATTTGTTCTTTCACAGTTTTCATGTTGCGCCAATTTCATTTTCTCCTATCTTGGCCGACTCTTAAGAGTGAAACAATATAAGACATCAGATTTTTAATCGTTGTTCGTAGTTGCCATTTTCCATTGAGAGGCCTGATTAGTCAAGCGAAAGTTAGAGCTATCGCAGAAATTTGAGCCAGGTTTCATACATATCGATCGCTTTGAAAGATGAGGCAAAACATGCCAAGTATGCAAACACAATAAAAGCATATTTATGAATGGCATGATGGGTTAATTGCTTGAACATTTTTAGGAGATTTGCATGTGAAACACAAAATTCAAAGGGAAGATATTAACTGGGCGAGAATCAAATAAAACTTTTAAGGCTACCATTTTTGTCAAAGCTATTCCTAAATATTGTAATTACAATAAAATATGCACCGGGATATGAATTTTGTAATATGCTCTCCGATTTGTTTTTCTTACCACCCACCCAAAGAAACCAAGGTTATGTTCTATCACCATTAAAGTTAAATCTAAACAAAATGTACACATCTTACCTATGATGATAATGAGAAGAACCACTCCAATTACTCCCATAATGATCATCATTTTCATGTTGGCCCACCATTGTTTGCGTTTCAACTTTCCAGCTTGCTGTTCAAATTGTGAAGCACCTTGTTCCAAGGCATCCGCTCGGTCGCCCAATTCGGACAGCTTTTGATCGCGCTCCAGCACTTTTTCTACGTTGACACGCATAATGCCCACGACTTCATCGACTTTCGCCTGTGTTTGCTGCAAACGTTTCGAAGCTGCATTTTGTTGGTTGTTGTTGCTGGTGGGAAAGGAATTCGGTGAATTGGCAGATGGTGGTGGAGGTAAAACGGGAAAACTACATGCAATATTATTCATATTTTTTTAAATTCAAAACTAAATTGCAGCATACAAATTTGTGGATTTGATCTTTACTACAACAATAGAAATATATATTACACTTACTCGGTATTTCCAGACGATCCAGAAGCACCGGGGAAATCATTTGGGGAATCCATCTTTAGTGTGGTTTTTTAAGAAAAGAAATATCCTATAAATTAAGAAATTAGAAAGCCCCATAAAATATTTAAAAGCAAATAACATCATATTATCCACTACAGGGGTATGCCTATAACCGCCAACCAATGCCATTGATTTGCGGCCAGGGTGTACGTTCCTTAAGTAAAATTAATAAACTATGCAGGAATGTGCTCAATTTATAATAGTCTATTGTCTGCAGCTCCATTCTTGATTCACCCACACTCCATAAAAACGAATCTAGGCCTCTTCGCCATTCCATTTTCATGTTTGTCTTACTAGGCCGTGTCATCATTCATTGTCATATCAACACTTTAACGACCTAACTACCGCCATTCTCTGCCCCGGCATTCCACAAGTGTAAAACAAAAGACGATTAATAAATTGAACTTTAGAGTTCTTATTTGACGTATCAACCAAATGATTCATTGAAAGGTGGAAACTTACAAACTACTAATTAAAGAAAAATCACCCCCCAGGTTTACAATTTACTGTGAATGCTCCTACCTTAATAAGTAACTTGCTCGTCTTCTGGATTAGAAATCGTTCCAAGTTCTTCTAGTGGTAAATGGTAAATTAAAAAAATTAAAACAAAAAAAAAATACGTAGAAAACGACAAGAAATGCACGAATTGGAATCTTAAACTCGTCTAATCGATAAATTTGGACTAATCGATTAAGATGTAGTAATCGATTTGTGAGTAAAAAAGTCTAAATGCGGTAGTCGAACTTTTAGTCGAACCCAATCGATTAGTCGAGTTTTTGCATTTACGAATGCAGGATGCTGGAGGAAACCCCAATTTCGAAACTTGGAACAATGATTTAGGGTTGGTATTCTATTCTAGTTTCGGAATAGCCGCTGAAATTTTTAAATGTTTCGCGAGCGAAATTTGACGGCAATAAAATGTTTTTGTTTCAAACAAATAATTGTTTTCACTATACACAGAGTTTTACTTTTCCGCCGTCATCTTAACACCGTCAAACCTGACAGGCTGTTAGCAGCTGTACGCAAGACAAATTTAACAGGCAGGATCAGTTGCCCAACAACGAAATATTGAGTGCACTATCAGTCAAAATCAGTGATTAGTGCAACTCTGATGTTGTGTATGTAACTAACGCACTATTAAAATTGTGTGAAATTTTTCCTGATGCAGCGACATGTCGCTACTGCTTTGTATACATTATCTTCGTCACCATTTTTTTTATGTGTTTCGACAGTTGTTCAGATGAAAAGTCGAAGTCAGTTCTGGTCTTTAGGGCGGGTTTATCGTAGAATAAAAGTTTGTGTAAGCCAACCGGAACATTAATTTATCGTGGGGATAAACCTCTTGTTAACAAATTTGGTTTTCTCGTACTGTTTAAAATTTCATAAAAATCTGATGGAAAATGCTGCTTTTATGGGCTCAATACTCCATATCGGGAGATCGGTCTATATGGCAGCTGATGCGGCCAGCGTATTAAATACGCCTCGGGTTTAACTTTATTCGGAACAGTTAGTTTTTAGTTTGTTCCGGTTCCAATTTGGTTGGTTTTCTCCATCAACTCACTGAAATTGTTATCCCTTTCGATGCATCATAATCCATTTTCCTGGTTATCAATTGCAGTGAATGTCATATCTAAAAGTGGATTTTCGACTAATCGATCGATTGTCCGTTTGGTGTGGATAGTGGGCAGTTTAAGGGAAACATCTTTATACGTGGTCATTGTAGTTGAATTGATGCAAACAAAGTAGTATGTGTCACATGTACTTAAATATCAAAAGTATTTTGATTTTTTCGATTATTGACGACAATCGATTACTATGTAACGAGAAATGTGTAATCATTACAAAACAGATATTGGAAAAATGATGTGGTTAAAATAAAGTAAAAAGGAAAGAAAATTAAGAATCGAACAAAACGAAGCATCGATATTGGAAAACATCGTAGTCACGTCGTACACTAGATGAGTATGCGTTTGATGTGCCATGTAAGCTACCCATTATTTTCACCAATTCAATAACAATGACCATTTCTTATGATGTTCCGTGTAAACACCCTTTTAGATTTATATGAACACAATATCGATTTTATTTTTATATGTGTCATCATTAAAAATCACCAAATCAACAAACAAATTAAGAAGACTTTTAATTTCTTCTGTATAAAAAGGGCTAGAATGGGTAAAAACTACTGCATTATATGCTATGGAACAAACAACGTCAAAACATTCCGTTATTTGTTATAAGAAATATGGACAATAAAGAACTAGTATACACTACACTTAAACTGGTTCCAATTAAAGTGCCGCGAAGTGCATTGATTTGTAATTTGCACTTTGAAAAACATGTATAAAGGGACAACAAAAATTCCGACAGGAATCCCAACATTGTTATCGGAGGGCTACACTCCTAACAGGTAAATCATTTAAACATATTCATTTTAAAGTTCTTTGTCTGTTATGGCTGGTACCATGTTCGTTTTTCACCGTTGAAAACCCTTTTTTCAGCGATTACTTTCTTTCCTACTGAATGAACGAATCAGCACGAAAAGCGAACATAGTACCAGCCTTTAGAGCGAATATCATTATTTTGTTCTACATTTATGTCTGTTAAATAATAAAATCAAGACATTATCAAAATTTTAGGTTTTGGGCTTTGGTTGACCATTCACATTCAGAAGAAAGTTAAAATCTTCCACAAAACTTCCTCGACCAAGAACAATTGTGACCCGGAATTAAATGGAAGAACAAGTGACTGCGGAAATTGCGGAGTTGCCAGAAATAAACTGTTTAAATGAACCAACCCCCTTACTAGAAGAACATGTAAATAAATGCAAAGAGAATTTATTTCTAAAAACTTTACTACCACAAAGGCCGTCATTACCAAATTATGCACACCGATGGTACATTTTTAAATAATTAATTTGGTGATGAAGATATTTTATTAATTTTATTTATTTATTAGGACCAACAATAAGTCCCTTTAAAACAGCTTTGCCGGGTGTGTCTCCTAAAATGCAGGATTTCGGGGCAACGTTTGCGGGAAATTTAAGTGAGGACGACAAACAAGTGTGGTTAGGTTACTTCACACAACCCGGAAGCATCATTTGTTACAAATTTAAAAGCGTATTCGGTCCAAGGTTAAAATTGCAATGAGTTTAAAATTTATATCAGAACGCTTTTAAAAACAATAACAGCAGCAAACACAATTAATAAAATATTTATTTTAAAGTTTATATTTTTGTACGGCGAATTCAAAAATGAATTGACATATCAAATTCTATCAGTTGGGTTGATAAATACGCTTAGAAAAAATCAAAACAAAATAACGAAAATGCATCAAATCTTTAAAACAAATCAATCAGAACTGAGTAAAGATGCTCCAAAAAGTATGAACAATTGATATTCCAAATAGTGTCCAGTGTTCGAATCGTTGAATACCGTAATTTTGCAAATTATTTCTCTAAAATGTAAATTTATTTTGTATATTAAAATATACACATTTAAAGTTGTTAGATTTTCTGACAAAATTGCATCAATACTTTTTCATTTTTTGCCAATTTTGCCAGATATCATGCAAATATTGGACCAAAAAATAAGTTTCTTCAGTATTCTTCAAAATGGTCAAAAGACCAACTGGAAACGAAAACTCCATGCTCATTTTATGCCTCACCATGCATAAGCCCCTTACTCATTCTACTCACAGCAATGGTGTCCCAGGATGATTGCGGAAATGCAGAGTCTTTCTTCAGCTGCCTCCTCCTGCGATCAAACGAGCAAAAAGGAAGCCGCTAATGTTTCCGTGGCCACCACACTCTTCTCCACCCAAAAAGAAATGCCATATACCCTCAAAATCAAAATTTCTGTTTCCCAACAAGAAGCTGGGAGCCAAAACTCCCAGGTATGATATCTCTAATCTGCAGCCCTATACGAACATTCTTTGTCAACTGGAGAACGCCTGGCCTGCCTTTATGCCGCGCCCAATCAAGTAGGTCCTTTTGGGCTCCTCACTATTCCGGTACCTTATAGTGTTTTACTTGTTTTCTATTGCGCTTGTGAATCAAGTCGGCTTAAAGAGCCCTGTTCAAATTCAGATGTGTGCTTTGCAACCTACTCTAGTTGAGTTGGTATGTAAAGCACCACATGACCGATTTGACAAAATTCTGACGAATCAGAAATCACGATACAGAAAGCCAGTCAAATGCTTTTAAGCAACATTACACATTTTGCTTTACTTTTGAAAGTTCTTTGATGAGCTATTCTTTAAATAGAAAGCATTGGACGAAATGGTCTATAACCGGACAATATCCTGCAATGGAATCTGAATCATCACGATAAGTTCGAAGATCGGGATCATTATGCACCATTTGTGAAAATTTCAAGAAAATCAGCCGTTTTGAGTCTATATGGAACAGACAAACAAACAAACACAAATTTATTTTTATATATAAGAACACTCTGTATGAAGGTCGCCTGCCAACGTCGACGGTCATTACATTGAATTTGGACTCTGACTTTTGTTTTGTTAATTTTTGATACACGGTATTATTCGTTCTTTGCTCAGCGGTGACACAGCACCAAATAAATAAGTTTTTCAACATACCGTAAGAGGCAGCACGAGCCACGCAGTGAAATCGACTTGAGATTAAATGAATGAACTGGATGTGGTACTATTTTGAGCGACCGAACGTAGATCTTTAGAGACTGGGGGCCAGAATATGGCAGCACGTCTTGGCGGATCCCTCGATATGCTGGTGAGTGAACCCAACCATGTCATCGACTTATTGCCATTAGGAAAAATTGAGTGGAAATGTGCAAAAATAGTGGTCGATAATCAAACATTGGGATAAACGGATTTCCCCTTTGCCCATTTTAAGCTCAGACTACATACATATTTTGTAATAAAAATTGTAATGGGTTTTTGCAATAAAAATTGTTATGGGTAATTCTTATTAAATACATGATATCTCCGAAGAAAAACTGATTAATGTTATACGATTAAGCGTTTATCTAAACTAATATCATAGTTACAATTGGTAAAATATAGCAGAGAATTATGGAAGGGTCTTAAAAAGTGGAAGGGTCTTAGTAAGTAGTAGTAGTAGTTCGTAAAGATTGGTTTTTTTTTTTTTTAACGTGAAAAAGTTATACGAAACTCCAAGGGACATATCTTTGTATATGGTCAAACATGATAAAATAATCTCAAAGGGGTGAATCCCAGGATGTTTAAGATCCGCACCACAGGCAGGCCTGGCGGTGATGCTTGATATGCAGCCCATTGGGGCCTATATTTACGCCGCCAGGGTCGCGCTTAGGCTGAGCGAGCTCGGCATGCTGAGATGAGGATGGTTGTGGCCACAGTTCGATTCTGGGTGTTATGGATATGGAGGTTAAACTGAAGAGGATCGCCGACTATACTGGCACCAGTGCCGACTGGAGTGAGGACATTTGCGATTCGTTTTTCTGAGAGGGACGAATGGAGGGCGGATGGTGTACTTGAGGAGGATGACATCTCGATCTACACAGATGGTTCCAAGATTGAATCAGGGCCTGGATTCCAAGAAATGAGATGGCGGCGAGTATGCTAGAAGGAGTTCGTCTGCGCCGGACGGACCAGTCATCGGTCTTGCCTACGTGCCATTTGTCGAGCTACTGAACACAGTAGATGGGATGGCTAGGGCGGCGGCGGTGGCGAGGTGGGACTCGGTAAATGGTTGCCGGACAGCGAAGGCGCTATGGCCGGTCATCGACCTGAGAAGGAGGACGAGGGAGTTGCTGGCGTTCAATAAGAGGTCGATGAGTACTCTGACAGGGATCATAACCGGACACTGTGCCATAGGCCGCATGGCGGCGCTCATAGGGATATCGCACAATGACTTGCCACAAGCTCCGGCGTAGGTAGATCCGTGCTTGGGTAGGGACGGGCGGTTCTTCACCCCACGATCTCCATTCCTCCTGCCTTTTATTCGTGTATAACCTCTAGTACGAGGTCTCACATTTTCTTTTTCTTCCCTTTCTCTCTCTCGGGTACCACAATGGGCCAAACTGGCCTTCGAGTGAACTCACCTTTGGTGGGCAACCCATTCAACATAACCTAACCATCTCAAAGGTCATTAGCGAGTGTCTTGCTGCTTCACACATGTGTCACTTCTGGGAATCAAATTAATCGAGGTTGGTGAAGATGTTCCATTGTTTTTTTTTTGGTATTATTTGACAAGCATAAGGAAAATAAAACGAAATTAAAACTATTTTCATTGGTATACGTTTCAATTCATTAGGGGGCGGAATATTAAAGAGATAACGGGAATGGTATGAAAGAAAATCTCAGTTTGGTATAACCAGAGAAAAGTTGAAACCGAACGTGCTCATTCCAGTACCACATGGTATCGATAGTAAAGAAACACCGTATGGTAACAAAGCAATAACGCATGGTATGAATAACATATAAAATGATTACTACCGTTTGGTACTTGCCTTATACCGAACTGGTGTTGGTTTCAATACCCATATATTACCAAACCGCTATTGAATATTCCACCTAATAATGAACCAAAACAGAAAACCATTGAAAATTTTAATCCTAATATACCCCCCACCATGAAATGGTGGTGTACTAATTTCGTCATTCTGTTTGTAACACCTCGAAATGTGAGTCCAAGACCCCATAAAGTATATACATTCTTGATCGTCATGACATTCGATTTAGCCATGTCCGTTCGTCTGTTGAAAGCTCGCTAACATTCGAAGGAGTAAAGCCAGTTGAACTTTTGTACAAATACTTCTTATCAGTGTAGGTCGGTTGGGATTGTAAATGGGCCATATCGGTCCATATTGCTATATAAATCGATCTTGTATCTTGAATTCTTGAGCCACTAGAGGGCGCAATTCTCATCAAATTTGGCTGAAATTTAGCATGAAGTGTTTCGTTATGACTTCCAACAACTGCCCTAAGTAGTTGGATCTTGACTTCTTGAGCCGCTTGGGGCGTAATTCTTATCCGATTTGTCTGAAGTTTTGCATGAAGTGTTTCGTTATGACTTCCAACAACTGTGCTGAGTATGGTTTAAGTCGGTACATAACCTGATATAGCTCCCATTCAAACCGATCTTGAATCTTGACTCGCTAGAGGGCGCAATTCTCATCCGATTTGGATGGAGTGTTCTGTTATGACTTCCAAAAAGTGCGCTAAGTATGACTTAAATCGGAACATAACCTGATATAGCTGCCATATAAACCGATCTGGGATCTTGACTTCTTAAGCCTCTATAGGGCGAAATTCGTATCCGATTTCGCTGAAATTTTGTACAACGATTTAACATACAACCTTTAACATACGTGTCCAATATATATAGCCTGATGCAGCTCCTTTATACACCGATCACCCGATTATGCTTCTTGAGCCCCTATAAGGCGCAATTCTTATCCGAATGGACTGAAATATCATCCCAATGACTTCTACTACGGTCTTCAACATTCTATTCATTCATAGTCCGAATCGGACTATAACTTGACATAGTTTCACTAGCATAACAATTCTTATCCGTTATTCTATGTTTGCCTAAAAAGAGATACCGCACAACGAACTCGACATATGCGTTCCGAACTTAGAACGGTCTAAATGTTTTATATATAGTGGGTCCTTTAATTATTTTTTAGAAGTTAAAAAATTACATGTGGATTCAATCTAAAATTAAAGTTTTTTAATTTCAAATCAGCAGAGTTGCTGATATTAGCAGACTAATCTGTGGAGATCACGAAAGCGTTCGATATCCGCTTGAAGTTTTGCTTAGAAACTTCTCATTGATTGCAAGCGTCCCAAATTTGTTCTTATATGGATATACCTCCCATATAAAATGGTCCTGCAATTTGACATCTTGATCCTCTGGAAATCGCAACTGTTATCAGATTTGGCTAAAATTTTGTTAAAAGTGTCGCATCCGTAATAGGTATGGTTCAAATCGGTGTATAACCTGATATCGCTCGCATAAGAACTGATCTCTTGGTTTGATATCTTGAGCCCCTGAACCCGCAATTGCTATGCGATTTGGACGTTTCAAATCGGTCTGTAACCTGATATAGCACCTATATGAACCGCTCTCATGATTTAACATCTTAGCCCGCAATTGCTGTAAGATTTTACAGAAATTTTGTACGTAGTATTTTGGTATGACTCCATGGTCCGCAGAAGCTTTAATTTTTGACCCAAATGTATGCGTAAAATTTTTAGCAGAATCCACGGTGCTGGTGGGTTCCAAGTATTCAGCCCGGCACATTTTACATGTTTAATTATAATATTAAAAGGAACTTTACGTTGAACTTTACACTCTATGAGTAGGTCTGTCGAAGATTGATGGAACGACAAATTGCATTGAACGATTTCAAAAAAGCCCTGGATGGCTGTCCGCTGTCCTTTCAAACAACATTTAAATTATAGCGACTCTTCACACAACACACCAACAGCTAGATTACTGACTGCCAGTGAGTTGAAATGATTAGATCGTGGTCTTGGTTTTCCTAGACCTACTGTACATCGGCATGTGAACCATTAAATAAGTTCACAATTGAAATTAAACGTTTCTTTTACGCTGTACTTTAATGAAGATCTTTGAAAGTGTTTGGAAAGCCAACAGCATTATGCCACAACTCTCAACTGGAAACTAATTTTGTCATTTGAATATTTTAACTACTGGGAGATTTATTTGTACAATGACCCCTCTTTAAAAAAGTTGGAATACAAGTTGCCAGACAGACTCATTATCCACACCTTATTGTTGTAAAGCTTGGATGACCTCTTAGTTCATAGGCCTTACATTGGATGATGAGCTGAGTTTGCTTCCAGAAAGGCAGCGATCTTCAATGAAAAAAACAAAAAAAATATTTTTTCCTGCGTGTTATGTGTTGTTTCTAAAGGATGCAAGCCAAGGTTAGGATGGAGAATGTTAATCATTCGACTCTGAGTGCCGTTGAACCACTTCACTGTACAATAAGGAAATACGCAAATTTAATTTTCATTAATTGAAATATGGATTGCAATTTTAAAATTTCATGGTGAAAAATGACACCAATCCAACTTCATTGCAAATTTCCATTAAGAAACAGCCGTGAGACTTATTGCCAAGTCCAAACAGCATGCCGCAGAGCGACACCAATCGGTAGAGATGAATACATCTGAGCTGAATAAATCATAGATGTCGCCTGCATTAGCAGGGTCTACACTTAAAAAGTTGTTTTCGCCAGGACTCGAACGTTGGCGTTAGTGTAGGTCGGTTGCGATTGTAAATGGGCCAAATCGGTCCATGTTTTGATATAGCTGCCGTATAAACCGATCTCGGGTCTTGACGTCTTGAGCCTCTAGAGGGCACAATTCTCGTCCAATTTGACTGAAATTTTGCACGTAGTGTTTTGGTATCACTTCCAACCACTGTGTTAAGTATGATTCAAATCAGTTCATAATCTGGTATAGCTGTCATATAAACCGATCTTGGATCTTGATTTCTTGAGCCAATAGAGCGCGCAATTCTCATCCGATTTGGCTGAAATTTTGCATGAGGTGTTTTGTTATGACTTCCAATAACTGTGCTAAGTATGGCGCAAATCGGTACATAGCCCGATATAGCTGCCAAATAAACCGATCTGGGATCTTGACATCTTGAGCCTCTAGAGGGCGTAATTCTCATCCGATTTGGCAGATATTTTTTACAACGACTTCTCTCATTACCTTCAACATACGTGTCCAATATGGTCTGAATCGATCAATAGCTTGATACAGTTCCCATATGTCCCTACAAGGCGCATTTCTTATCCGAATAAACTGAAATATTACACAATGACTTCTACAATGTTCGGTATTCATTTATGGTCCGAATCGGACTATAACTTGATATAGCTCCAATAGCATAACAGTTTTTATTCAATATTCTTTGTTTGCCTAAAAAGAGATACAGCGCATAGAACTTGACAAAAGCGATCCATGGTGGAGGGTATATAAGATTCGGCCCGGCCGAACTTAGCACGCTCTTACTTGTTTCATTTCGATTTAGTGTCTTTTACCCTTTTTGTAAATTTGAGGTTTTTGTTGTTGCTATTTGTCGCAGGCCAACTTCATTCAACATACGTTTACAAACAAAGAATTGGGAGATACTTCTTTCATTTCAATAAGTGCGGTTCGATTAAAGTTTTAGCCCAATAATCAGGGGCCAGCTCTTGGTAGAAGAGTAGAAGAAAATTACTGAAGGGACTCCAACTACACATTCTGACGGGTCAACCTGCTGGACGATCAAAGCGAAAACATTCGATGGCGACGCCCCATTATTTTGCGTCAAATTGTACACTCATCGTTAAATTCTCGGATTTTTGACAAATCTAATCTTTAGCCATGATTTTACGGTTAAACTACACTTATTTGGAAAATTAAAAAAACATCTATGTTAGTGCTTTTTTACTCAATTTTTTTTACTGTTTTTTACACCTTTTTACAATTTTTGTTACGCTTTTTGCTGGTTAATATTTGGCATCACTGAGGACGATATGACCCAGTTACAATCCTTAATACGAATTTTTTGCTCAAAATCGTTTGAATGTTGATGTGTCACAATTGGAATGACGGGCGTTTATCTATCTGCATCCTATGGTAAAGAGTTCCTTAAATTAAAATGTCTCTATTCTTAAAGTTGTATTCCATTTTCACCAGTGTTGCCACTCAAGAAAATTATTTCCTACCAACATTTAAGAAAAATCTTACCCAGCGCGACCAAAACCTACCAAATGTTCTACAAGCCAAAAATGGAACCTATACCTTATTTTCCTAATATTCATGGAGGATTTAGCCATGTCCCACCGTCTGTCTGTTGAAATCGCTCTAAAGCATATAAAAATATCGGTCGTAGTTAAAGATGGAGACCACCGTAGCGCAGAGGTTAGCACGTCCGCCTATGACGCTGAACGCCCGGGTTCAAATTCTGAGGAAAACATTGGAAAAATATTCAGCAGTGGTTATCCCCTCCTAATGCTGGCGAGACATATGTGAGGTACTGTACCATTTGGTATGGCATCCGTTAAAAAACTTCTCCGCACGCCGTTCGGACACGGCTGTAAAAAGGAGGCCCCTTATCATTGAGCTTAAACTTGATTATGAGACGTTGTTCATGGGTAAATTTGCATAGTTAAAGATGGCCTATGTATGGAAATACCACCCATTATACAGATTTCCCGATAAGAATTCTTGAATTCATAAAAATTTTAGAATTCTTGAATTCATAATTACCCAGATTTCGATGAACAACAATGTCGGATAAAGCTGTCTTCAGATTACTACCAGTTTCCGCCGTTACAGTGAGTTGCATTGTACCCCTTAGAATCCGAGTATGGGAGAGATCTGTCCATAATTGTGTGCAGCTGCCGTATAGCCTGATCTTCCGAGAGAAGTCATCCAGACAAAACCCGAATTTTTACCCTGCATATGCGAAATTTGGTGCAGATCCCTTGACTATTGTACCAGTTGTAGTCAATATCAGAACTTATTAAATTTTTTCTTTGAAATTTGAAACAGTGAGACCCCTTTAACAGTATTGGACCCCGACGTGAGAAATATAGTTTAGGTCGGGTCATTAAAGGCCTATAATAGTTATATCAGATGATTTTGTTTGAAACTTCAAGCTTGAGGTCAAAGAGGGTATTGATTTAGAAAAATGGTTTCATCCCGGGGATTTTTCCAATAATTTGATTGGTATTGATAAGTGGGAAAAACCTACCAAAATTTGAGGTCAGCCTACCAACCTACCAAAAACGCCATCACTGGTATTCACCTATTTTAGAAAATGTAGGACTTCGTTGCTTTAGGCGGTCTATAGCTTTAAACAAGAGCCCATTTATATGTAACACTTTAAAAAAATTACGAAAATTTGATGGAAGTCCATCCAAGCCCATCAAAGCATAAAGAGATAGAGAACTTTTTGATTTCCGTATTCATAGAACTAGAACTTTTGACGGAAAGACACCTCAATTAATAATTTGCAAACTGAGATCCAAGCGATGAGCTATGATTTATGTGTAATCACACCAACGTCAACCGTATTCAAATATTTTTTGAGCTTTGCTTTTGCTATTGATGGCCATTGTGTGGCCCAAAGAAGAGCACTTAATGGCAAAACTAAAAACTAAAAAAATAGCTACAAGTAGGGCTGCTCGCCTTACACGAAAGGTAATAACCTCAATTATTTCAGAAGAATCGAGACTGAACTGAGTTGGAAAATTGTGAAAGGCGACAACTATTCGTCTCAGCATTCTAAGGCTGGAGAACCGAGACATGTGTGACATTGCTGGTGCTGCTCCTCAACCCCCCACGACAACAACTTTAATTAATTTATAACGCATGACAAAGTTATGAAGCGATTCACTTGTTTATCTCGAATAATCGTCTCGATAGTAAATCATTGTAACAATTTGCCACCAAAATCCAGCAAACCGTAAAGATTATGTCACCAAAGAAGCCCTCAACTCAACACCAGTAATCCAAGCTTCACACACGGGCACGTTCCCAACATGACACATGACATGACAGAGCACCCAATGGCTAATACGTGAGCTACATAGTACGAGAAGCATCACTGCTCGCTCTATTGTCGTCGAGGTGGCAATGCTATTTCAGGGTCACGGTCAAGACCCTGCCGAGCCAAAAGGAATTGAAGTGAATTAAAACAAAGTTGAAACGTTCGCTCGGCCAGTCGGTCCTATGATTTTTTTCTCATAATTGCATAGCCTGTCGCGCTACACCCAAATGTCGTTTCCAACGAATTGAGCATTCTTTGAATTGTTAAAGAACGACTCAAGTGGCTGGCGGTTTGGTTGGCTCATTTGCCTGCCTCATCAAAAACGCGCGTGTAGAACTTCAAATTAATGCTAATCCTCATCAACCCACCCACACCGCATACAACCTTACATTCTCACGCTCCGCATGCGATCACATACACACACGCGCCTATTCTGACACATGTGTGTGTAGAGAGAGAGAGAGAGCTCAGTTAACCTCTCGGGCATGCAACTTCCACCGGCAGGCAGGTAGCTCGCGTTCACATTCTCGCCGGTGCGTAAATATCGCCACTAAGCCCCCGCTGCTGCTTCGGGAGTTATTCTTTGTTGGCTTTTTATGGCGCTATCGAATAAATATGGATTGTTGTCATTGCGGTAGCATCATTACAGTTTGGTTTTCAACACAAAACGGTTGTGGGCACTTCAATTCAATTTGGATAAGAGGACAGACATCAACACAAAGCCAAGGATTCGGAGAGGCAACATTGAAATTTGCAAATATTTGTGATACGTTTGTTGTGTGTGGTGTACCGCCAATCGGTGTTTGGTGAAAAATGAAAGTTGTAAAAAAGGTAAGTGCACCAAGTGATGTGACCCACAGCAAGTGCCAAATTTGATTAAACTGCAAGTGGTAACATTGAAGTACCAATAAAAAGGACATGAAGTGCACATGGACAAAGTTCAAGTGATTTAGATTTGTTTTTAATAAAATTGAAACAAAAATTCCAACAATTACCAGTCAAGCCAGACCTTAATGTTACTCATTTGTAACTGAAAAGAATTCAGATTCTCATTCGATTGGATATCGATTTTAATCGATCACATAGTCTACCAGTGTTTGCAATTGTGTGCTGTGTTTCGTTTCTACATTACTTAAATACCTAAAAACAGCATATTCGTGGAAAAAAGTCAAAAAGTTTAATACATGGACTTGTATTACAAACAACTAGAAAATATATTTACATGTTTACTGAAATGGAAATTTAAAAAACAATTTCAAAAAGACGCATTTTCAAGAGGTTGCACCACGCCACACCACTACACGAAGAACCACAAGGTGACTAATTTAACTGAACTGCATTATCTGCAAAGCTGTACAAAATGATGATTATTTTGTACAGCTTAAGGTGCTATTACACAACATGTGCTTTACATATGTGCAGTCACTTTTAGGTCTCCAGAAGAATTTCCTTATGAATGTCAAATACGCGCAGTCTAATCGGCATGTATTCTCATGTGTCTTGTACTTGTGCTATATATATATTCGGTGAATAAGAGCTAACTTTAATCGAAATAATTGCATATTTATCCCAAAATCCATTTGCATATTAAATATTTTTCGTACGTATCATACGATGTGTATAACTTTCAGAGCTGCCACATTTGAAAAAAATATAAAAATACACATCGTGTAATAGCAACTTTAGGCTACATTACAGTGGTAGTACAAAAGATGAGACTGAGACATTTGCGGTTAAGACTAACGCAGGTAGTTGGGAACGAATCAAAGACACCCGCACATGAAATCCAAATCCAAACTAACCAAAATGACAAGTCACATAACATATGACGTGTTTCAGTGGTTCAAGAAGCCAATTTGAAAAATCGCTTTGGAACTTAGTTTACAATAAACTGAAAAAAGTCAACTTTATCAAAAGAAATGTATGTCTCAAATTGGACCTTGAACAAAAAAAAACTGTCAAAAGGGGAAACTTTAGCAGACTATTAAATTAAAAGTATTACGTTAGGCGGGGTTAATAGGAGGCCCATTATTAGGCGCTACTCATAAACGTTTTGGCACATTTTTCATTGCTTTTTGGTGGCATTGTCAAACGCTATATGCGGATGTCACTCAATTTTAAAACATCTGAATTTCCTTAAATCTTTAAGATCTTTGCACTTTTGACAAAAAAGTTATGATGGACTATATTACTGGGACATTTTTTTATCCACCACCGAAGGATAGGGGTATATTCATTTTGACATTCCATTTGCAACACATCGAAATGTCCATTTCCGATCCTATAAAGTATATATATTTTCTTGAACAGCGTAAAAATCAAAGACGATCTAGCCATTTCCGTCCGTCTGTCCGCCTGTCTGTTGAAATCACGCAACAGTCTTTAAAAAAAGGAATATTGAGCTGAAACTTTGTACAGATTCTTTTTTTGTCCATAAGCAGGTTAAGTTCGAAGATGGGCCATACCGGTCTACATTTTGATATAGCCCCCATATAGACCGATCCGCCTATTTAGGGTCTTAGGCCCATAAAAGCCACATTTATTTTTCGATTGTGCTGATATTTGGGAAAGTGAGCTGTGTTAGGCATCTTCGACATTCTTCTATAATTTGACTCAGATCGGTCCAGATTTAGATATAGCTGTCATATGGACCGATCTGCCGATTTGGGGTCTTTGGCCCATAAAAGCCACATTTATTGTCCGATTTTGCCAAAATTTGGGACAGTGAGTTGTGTTAGGCCACTCGACAGCCTTCTTCAATTTGGCCCAGATCGGTCCAGATTTGGATATAGCTGTCATATAGACCGATTTATATCCGCATTTATAATTCGATTTCACTGAAATTTAATACAGTGATTTATGTTAGGTCCACATCAGAACACCTTTTGATATAGCTGCTATGGCGCATAAAGTATTAATTTTTCACCGTATTTTGACGAAAGGTGGTTTACGTATATACCCGAGGTGGTGGGTATCCAAAGTTAGACCCGGCCGAACTTAACGGCTTTTTTTTTGTTTATAGACAATTTTAAGACAATCTCAAATACAGAAAATTGGAATTGGAATTGCGATACTTCGTTACCACATGGCTGGTTACTTAAAGGTAATTGACTACCTCGCAAGTTTTGCCAGCACTGAGAAGGGAAGCCACCCAAGGAATTTTTTGCTCGCCGTGATTTGAACCAGGCGTTCAGCGTCAGTGGCGGACAAACGAACCTTTGAGCTACCACCAATACTACACTGAACAAATTGTTATCCAAACTTTGAAGATTTGAGCCCAAGATAGAGAACTTAATTTAAAGAAGTCCAATTTTCAACTTTTTAAAAAGAAATTTCCATTGGTGAAAGCTATTTTTAATTGATGCTAAGAATTTCTATCTCAAATGATCCTTAACTATGCACTTTATTATTAAAGACATACAACTTTTAATGAATGTTTTTCGCGACATTTTTTCGTGATAATAGACTTTAATAGACTTTAAGAAAAAAACTTGCTGATTTCATTCAGTAGGACATTCCCTCATTACTTATGAAAAAATCTTCATAAATTATTTCATTGAGTTTGTAGTGTTTCAAAAAAGTAAAAAAGTAGTAGTGTTCAAAAAAAAGTAGTGTTTCAAAAAATGTGTCTTTTCAACTGTGGAAAACGAATTTAGAACAGCCTTCAGTCGTTGCTAGTTGTTTCAAGTCTTGGCTATTTGCAATAACGAGATGGTTTTGTAGGGAGATTTGCATTTAATCTGTTTTGTGTAGCATTTATTCGATTAATCGGTAAAAAGTGTGCTTCTGATTTATTTTTTTTTAATTAAGGCTTTTTTTTACCCACAATCATGGTATAGGGGTATACAAATCTCATCATTCCATTTTTAGTACATGGAAATCTCGATATGCGTACCATATAGTACACATATGAATTCTTGATCTTCTTGAGATTTCTATGTTCGTGATTCAGTCTGTCGAAATCATGGCAAAGTTCATCATCTTATTGAGGAGGGTAGGAAATGGGTCGTGTTGTCCCCATATTTGGGTACATGTAGCTCTGCTAATAATAAATCGATTCTCCGGTATCACTTCTTAATCCGCAAATTCCCCATAGCCGCAAATTGCTGGCTAATTTTTGGTTCATATATGACCACATGTGGTCCAGAGCATAATGAATATCCCACAACAGGACACATTCCAATTGGATTATTTATTGATGCCAGTTAATCTGGTTTAATGTTGATGAAAACTGAAATTTTCAAAAAAGGAAATATATTTAAAACTACAAAGTAGTTTAGATTCTGATCTAAGTTCTGCAAAAGATTGTATGTACATATATACATAATACTACTATTAAATTTCTCATGAACATTCCATTAAGGATACTTCTCTCATATCAATGAGTGCAGTCCGATTAATGGTTGAGCTCTATGATAAGGGGCCTCCTTTTTATTGCCGATTTCGAACGGTGTGCCGCATAGCGCCACTATTTGGTAGAGAAGTTTTAAGATGGCTGGTGACATTTGTATGGGTATAACTACAGCTGAAAATCTTGTTGATGTTCACGCCAAGATTTGAACCCAGGCGTTCGGTGTCATAGGCGGACATGAAAACCTCTGCGCCACGGTGGCCTCCGTATGTACATATATTGATATCTTAAGCCGAATGGCGGGGGTGATTAATTAGCATGGAACTGACTCTTCTCTTTGAATTGCATTTGGGGTAGATGATTTTGTTTTTATAATGTTTTTAGGTATTTAGTAAAAAAAAAACAAAAATCGGGAGTGTTTAAGAAAAAAGTTTCTGAGTTAGTTTCCTATTGACAGCAAACGTTGAATTTGCGATACCTATCGCATGCTTACAAATTCCACCATCAGTGTCATTTTCATATTTTGGGTATGTGGAATTCCAACAATAGACTCGAAACGACTTGCAGGTAAAAAAAATATTAAATATTGTTGAAATGGGGGATTATTGTAATTATATTTTGTCATTGTTCGTTGTTGCTGTGGCTAACGCTGAAATGCCTGCTGGGGTGCTGATTGCTCTGAGCCGAGGGAAAGAAGACAACAACAACAACAACAAAATAAAAAACAGAACGATCGCATAATTATAAAGTCAAATTGATAGACCCAGTCAGTAGACCCAGTACTTAAATACATGAGGTACACACACACACACCCATACACACTCAGGTGTGTGCAGAATGGAGTATGCCACGGCTTGCGTCAGTGTGAGTGTGGCTATTTAAACAAATAATTAACCCGAAAGGCGACCAACCGCACATTAGAATTATGAAAATATTATTAATCACATCAGTCAGTCAGTCAGATGTTAAGCAAAGTTCTGACCTCTCCCTCCCCCATGACTGCAGCGGCAGCAGAGACAAGAGCAAAACACTTTACCAAAGCAGAGATGTTTCCATTAGACATGCAGCAGACCAGTGGTCAGTGGTTAGAGTCATATCGCACACACACCGCTCTAGTGATGGTGAGTGGAAGGTGAATTTTATGCCACAGAGCCGGAAATGGTTCCTGATGCTTGGCTAGCGAAGCGTAGAGAGTAGACCAATTTTGCAGCTTATGGTGAAGGTGATGTGTGATGTCAAATCGAAAATATTTCGGCATGTCTGTCCATCTGCCATTTGTCCATTGGTGGTGTGGGCATAAGCCACGCATTCATTCATTCACTCACTCACATCAACAAAACCCATGACTTTTCTTTTTGGCTTTTGCCATATTTTTTTATTCATTTTTCATGAGTTAAACAACACTAGCCTCGTGTACTGGTACTGGTCTCTAACGCACACACAAACACACACCCGCACTAATACCACCACAGCCCTGGCCATTTAAAGGTCATTTGTCTTGGTTTTTGCCAAAAATCTAAAACAGAATCAGCGAATGCCACTGAATTTCATGCTGGCGATGATCGATGGTCTGGATCTGACTGTCCGTCCGTCCGTCCGTCCGTCCTTCTGGCCAAGTTATGGAAAATGAACTTCCACTCAGCTCATGCATGTCTATGACTGACTCGCTTTATGGATACATTGAGCAGCCCCAAATACAGCCCCTTCGCATGGACTTTATCACTTTCGTTCGAAGTATTTTTTGAATGGTCCACATTTGGTAATTATTTCACCATTACCATAGAACATGACAACGATCATGTTTATGGCCGCCTCTTGACATTTCCTATACCCAGATTTGGGTCTAGGCACCGCATTGCTAATCATCTCCCGTAATTGGAAGTCTACATATGCTCCGGCCCAAAATTGGGCAATGCCAATTTGCGGCCTTATTTGAGAGGTCTTTTTGGTGTGATTGCTGCACACCACCGATTAAAGGCAATTGAAAGCACATTTCGATTTTTCCAACAACTATAAATTAATTATGGCATAAATTATCATACCAGCTGGAGAAGAAAACGATGAGCTTTAATGCGCTGTCAATAGGTATTTATGGAAAACTAAATGTTTCCATTGTTTTTATGCATCAATGAAAAAACAAAAACAAAATCTTTAAGATTGCCCCCTTGGCGCGGTCATCGTGAAGCATGTATATGTATAGGTAGCTACTCAGGGTAGAGCATCAAAAACAAATTCCTTGAAAAATCCCGCTCTAATGTTGGCGGCATTTGTGGGTATTTCATAAGTGTCACAAGTCGACAAGCCCTTCTCACTTGGAAACAAAATCAAGCGATATTTTTTGACATGGGATCTATGGTTCAAAAGTCCTTAAATTCGAGTCAGGGATCAAAATAAACTATTAATGAAACAACTTGCAACGCACGGCCCTTGAAGCCATCGCACCTAATATGGTTGAAAAGTCTTCTAACCAAAGACCAAACGCTACCCATTGTGGTTGGTGTGTGTTGCTATCTATGCTTTCCTTTACCATTTGCGAAGAAAATCTCCGATCATGAGCTCGTCTCGAAAGAGAAAAAACAAAAATTGTTAAATTTTATGATCTTCGTCCTATCAGGCAAAAAACTTGAAAACTTCGTTTACTTAGTCGGCAGGATATTGTGAATGCAGGAGCAAAGTTTCAGTTAAGGAAACAAATTTTTAATCATCTGTTTTCGTTTTTTGTGAGGTGAGGTGCTATAAATTAATATACAACTTCACCATCGAGCTTTAGTTTTCTTGCTCCAATTTTAGACTAAGGCTAAAATTGCAAATTTAGCCCATGAACATTCCACTAAGGAACAGGGGCAAACTTCTCAGATATCAATGAGTGCAGTCCGATTCAAGTTTAAGCTCAATGATAAGGGGCTTCCTCTTTTTATAGCCGAGTCCGAACGGAGTGCTACAGTGCGACACCTCTTTGGAGAGAAGTTTTACATGGCATAGCACCTCACAAATGCTGCTAGCATTAGAAGGGGAAGACCACCGCTGAAAATCTTTTCTGATGGTCTCGCCAGGATTCGAACCCAGGCGTTCAGCGTCATGCTAACCTCTGCGCTACGATGGCCTCCTAGACTAAGCACTAGACTAGATTATGGCTAAGTCGTCAAAACTAAAATTTGCTTAAATTTGATATCTAGAATTTCGACCAAAGTCCGTACATATTGTAGGAGCCATAAAGTAAATCGTTGCGCAAATTTCTGAGATCAATTGTTAAATGCGTTTACAAAGGCCTTAAAAGTGAAAATCGGGAGATGTATATGTAAGGAAGCTATAGGAAGCTATATCTAAATCTGAACAGATTTCTCAGTCATCCGAAGAGTTACAAGAGAAACCTTCATGCCAAATTTTGGAAGGATCGGTTAACAAATTACTCAAATATTGAGTCAAAATCGTCAGAAAATATGTATGGGAGCTACATCTAAATCTGAACCGATTTCAACCGAAATATGCACACATAGCAAAAATTATAAAAAAGGTATTGTGAAAAATTTAGAGAAAATCTGGTGAGAAATTCGCTGACAAAATCGGGTGATAAATATAAATGAGAGCTATATCTCAATCTGAACCGATTTCTATGAAATACCGAGAATCATAAGGGAATATTAACAAATGATCAAATTATTTCAATACTAGTCCAAATCGGACGCACATATAAATGGGAGATATAGCCAAATCTGAACCGATTTCGACCAAAATCCGCACGTTTTGTGGAAGTTGCAGAAGAAAGTGTAATGCGAAGATAGGGTGATAAATGCGCTTGCAAAGTCTCTATAAGTAAAAATCGGGCAATACATATATATGGGAGCTATATCTAAAACTGAACCGATTTCTATGAAATTCACCAATAGTGACCTAATTTCTAATTTCAATAGGCTTCGTCTCCAGGCCCAAGAATATGCTTGTGCCAAATTTAAAACTGATCGCATGAAAATTGCGACCTGTACTTTGTACACAAATTAACATGGACAGACCAGAGCGGCAAAACGTACCTCCTGAAAGCTTTTCTGCGAAGAAGTCTTTAGCGTTAATGACGTCGCCAAGTTAAAAAAGTTTCTCTCAAAAACCCATGTCAAAACCAAAACTTTAGTAGACGACATGGGAGTGAGAGCAGAGACAACGAAGGACATGTTGAGGATTTTGATTAAAACCCATTTTTCGGAGGACACGACGGGATTCACGGAGACACCGGAATCTTGGAATAATGACATTAATCGAAGATTTATAAGGAGCTAAGGAGGAGTTTGTAGCTTGAGGATCTTCAAACCATTTAAGTCACCCGGACCTGATGGAACATTTTCGGCGTTACTACAGAAAGAGGCAGACTATCTGGCGCCTCATCTGGCCAATATTTTCTTAGCGTGCCTAGGTCTAGGACTAGGCATATACTCCGAAAGCCTGGCAGGAGGCAAGGGTAGTGTTTATACCCAAGGCCGGCAAGGCATGTTATGCGACACCAAACGTCTACAGACCCATAAGCCTTATATCCTTTCTACTCAAAACCATAGAACATATTGTGGACACCATGATAAAGAGTAGGACATCCAGCAAACTGCTCAAATACAAACAGCATGCCTATGTTAAGAGAAGGTCGGTGGAGACTGCCCTGCACGAAGAATCCTTCGATGCCAAAACGTACAACCTGGCGGTATGGATTGACATCCGATCATCCGTTGGTCTTCAAATTTCCTTTTTCGACGACTATTACGATAATGTGGTAATTTTTAAACCGATCCTCACGAAAATTGGTACGAATTCTCTCATGAATTTCGACATTGCTGTCGAATCTCATAGAAATCGGTTCAGATTTAGATATTGCCATATATGTGTTCTCTCGATTTTCACCTTTAGGGCCTCAAGCAAGCTCATTTATCAACCGAAATTCATCATTTTAAATTCAAGCTAATTTTAATTTCGACGACTTGGCCTGCATACCCACTGTGTTGAAGGGCATTAAAAGGTCGCCTTTGCGGTATTCCTTACTACCCTTCCTTGTTTGTATATACATTTGACTAGGAATTTCCTCCCGTATATGCTTAGGAAATAAGATAGGATAATCGATTTTTTTTTGGGAGCAATATTAGGTTAGGCATACCATATTTGGGATGGATGTTAGAGGTCATGGGAGAAATTATAATGCAAAATTTCAACCAAATCGGATAAGAATTGCGTCTACTAGAGCCTAAGGAAGTAAAATCTGGAGAACGAATTATATGGGAGCTTTATCAGGTTAAAGATCGATTTAGACTATACTTGGCAAGAATGTTGGAGGTTATAAAAGAAACCGCTATGAAACATTTCAGCCAAATCGGATTATATTTCTACCCGATAGGGATTCAAGAAATCAAATCGTGGGTTCGCTTTATTTCGGCGCTATATCTAAATATGATCCGATTTAGCTCATTCATAATCCCTACCAACCTACAAAGATTGAAAGTATAAGTGCAAAATTTCAAGCGAATTTACGAACAGAGGGACATAGGGATAGATAGACATGGCTAAATCCGCTTAAGATGTCATGACGATCAAGAACATACATACTTTATAGGGTCGCAGAGATATATTTTGAAGTGCTGTAAACAAAGCGATCTGGTTAGTATACCCCCATCCAACTGTAGCCAGTTAAAAGCAGTATATGCATGCTAAGTTCGGGCGTGCCGAATCATACTCGTACATTCCCTTTACCATGTCTCGCATTTGTCAAGTTTTTTACACGATTTATCTTAATAGGCAATAAAATATGGATAAGAATTGCTTAGGATCGGGTAAGAATGTTGCACTCTAGGAGCTCAAGAAGTACATTCGGGAGATTAAATTATAAGGGAGCTATAGCAGGTTATCGACCGATTCAGATCATACTTGGTGCGAAAAATTTCAGCGAAATCTGGCGAGAATTGCGGACTATAGAGGCTCAAGCAGAGTTCGCTTTATATGGGAGCTATATCATGTTATGGTGGAGGTCATAGTAAAATTCATAGAGCCAAATCGGGTAAAAATTGCACCATCTAGGGGCTAAAAAAATCATATAGCTGGATCAATTTATAAGTAGCTTATATCCAAATCTGAACCGATAGGACCCCTTTTCCTCTCCAACGACCTACAACTACTTCGAGCAGAGATCGGTTTATATGAGAGCTATATCAAGTAATGGACCCATTCAAACTATGTATACTTGCTACGAATGGTCGAGGTCATAGTAAAATTTTTTAAGCCCAATCGAGTAAGAATTGCGCCATCTATGGGCTAAAGAAATCATATCGCTGGATCAATTTATAAGTAGCTTATATCCAAATCTGAACCGATAGGACCCATTTTCATCACCCACGACCTACAACTACTTCGAAGTGTAGTGGAGCGTATAAAAAGGCACCTTTTATGAGTTTGAGACGATAAATCGAGAGATCGGTATATATGGGGACTTTATCCCTCGATCCCTCGGTTAGGCATTCTTTTGATTGCTAATGACGCTAGTAGAAGAGCCGCAATTTTTCTAAGTTTTGATTTCTTTTAGACTATGCTTAGGCACAGCCTAGAAAGTGTTTGCACGTAGTCCATGGGGGTGCTGTCTCATGCTTCTACTAGTGATGGTGCCAGAGCACCATCTGATGAAAGCTCTATGATGTACATGCTATCGGGTTAGATACTGCTTAGACTCATCGTTGACTTACATATCATACAACTCATTTAAATACAATTCAACAAGAAAACACAAATTCGCATACAAACAACCCATTTAGAATCTCCTAGCTTAAGCATTTAGGTGTATAGCAAGCAATTGGAAAATTTGATAGAGTGGAAGGAAAATTCCAACCAAATGTTAATAATCGCTTGAGATGTTCTGACCAAAACGGAAGGGGATGAAAATAAAATGAGTGTGCACCAGCATTTCCATACATTCACATTTGACCTACTTTAGTGGCTGGCTAGCCAAAGATAAACGACGCACAAAGAGTAGAACTTTGAAAGCCAGAATCTGATGGAATGGTTTAAAGCGCGATAGTCATGGCATTTGAAATATTAGTAATAATAACCTTCGTGAACACATCAGCGTCATTAATTGTGTCAACAGCGAAGTGGTCAGAGACAGCGGAAATGGGGCAGTGGTAGAATACTTATCTCTCATCATAATTGGATGCAAGGTGGATCTGCTGGAATTGCAATTCAAAAACAAACAAAAGGTGGAGATTTTCAACTTGATGCCCTGTTGATTGATGGTTTTTTTGCCTTCTTCTTTCAGATATCCTCGATAATTGTCGCATTGTGCATCTTACAATGGCCATCGATGCATGTGAGTTCGGCATCTACGGCTGCTTCCAACCAGCTCACCTATGCCAAAAGCTCCGTTGGAGATCAGTTGGAGGATGCTTCTTCTTCGGGATTGATGGGGGCAATTTATCGTAAGTCACGACAATCTCGTTGTGTCACATGTTACGACGACAGGTGAGCTTGTTTCCACTTCACTAACTTGACTTGGCTGCTAATTGCCTCTCTTTCAGATATGATGACCGCAGTCGTTATTACGGCAGCAATTCGCGGTCGGGATCTTCGGCAGACGAACGTGGCTGGTATTATCCTCGTAACGATCGCTATGACGATCGATATCGGGGCGCTGAAGCAGACTATGATCGCTATGGCTATGAGTCGCGAGGCTATCGTGGCCGTTATGGCGGCGAAAGCCGAGGATATGGTTACGATAATCGTGACAGCGAATATGATCGTCGCTATGGCGGTGGCGGCGACTATGATCGCCGGTACAGCGAAAAACGAGGCTATGAGCGCAGCGAAATGAGAGGCTATGGTTATGGACATGGCGGTGGGTACGAAAGTCGCGATCGTTATTATGGCTCGGAACGTGGGGGCGACTACTCTCGAGGTGAGTTTGCAATCGAACGACTGTTGGGCGCCGATTAACATTCTTCTTGCTTTCCGCACCAGACCGTGGATATGAGCGTCCACGATATGGATCAACAGGCGGAGGTGGAGGCTATGGCTACGATCGCGACCGCGACTACTACGATCGCTACTCTCCAAGGTATGGTTTTCGAAGTTATCGTCCTGGGGATGACACGTACAGGTAAAGTGCATTTAATATGTGCTTCTACTGATCGTATGTATGTCTAAGTGTAAATATGTTTTTCGTTCCTTCATTAACCAACACATTGATTTCGTTTTTTTTTTTCATTGTACATATTCATTCGTATACATACATACATGCATATATATATTTCTATGCATACACACACACATAGAAAAAAGCACGCAGGCCCACACATGCTGCTATGCATGTGCCCGGAAACGCTACAAAGTTTTCTCTGACGCACCATAGAGTGTGTGTGAGTTTTGTTTGCTTAGCTGTGTGCGTCGTTAGCCTTTAAGCTGTGTAAATATTTACAATTTTATTCTCTATTTCTACATATTAACAACAACAACAACAACAACAACCAATAATCCAAAAACACTTGTACAAAACCAACAACTACAACAACAAAACATGCTACTACACCACTCTTAATCTGGCCCAATCGATTCATCTCCACTTCACACTACAACAATAATTTCCAATGTGCACCTCCTTCCAAACCAAACAAAAACAAATTATCCAAAAACAAACACCCGCCCATCGAACGTTACCACCTTACCATGGGGGAAACCGCACCACAACGCACAGAACCCAAACTGGATACGACAAGCCCACTTCCGAAGGCTACTACTATGGCAAGGGAGCCAAAGACGATCGACGTTATCTGCCCGACTCCTCAGGTCACAGATCTTCCTCGCCGTGTGGTGTGCAAAGACCAAATTGCCCTTATGGGCCCCCGGATGGAGGCTCTCGTGTATCATCTGGCCCCATAGATAGCAGCAATCATCACATGGGTGTCTCCCATTCCATATACAACCCAGGTGCCAAACACAATGACAGCTCGAAGGGGACCGGTTCTGGCTGGTCCTACATGAGAGAGGACGACACGGATCGTCAACCTCCCCGTGTTGGCAATGGCAGCAGCGGTAATGGTGGTGGTGGTGGTGTTAGTAGTAGTAGTGCTAGTAATAGAGACAGGAACAGAGACCAGCAGAGGTAAGTTGTAGATGGTTAAGCACCGACCGACTTGTAAATACAGCACATCAATGTATCCTTAAGCCAATTTGCACCTCTCTCTCTCTCTCTCTCTCTATCCTTTTGTATTGTACCACTGTGTGTTGGTGAATAGTTAATTTATTGAGAAAAGATCTCTCCTTTCCCCTTTAATAGCCCTGCCTACGGTGCCCTACTAGATCGCGGTACGAATCTGATTGCCGTGGAACCCGCAAAATCGAACGAAGGTGGCCAAGAGAATCATGAAAAGTCGCAATCTTCTTCTTCTTCATCCTCATCTTCTGCTGCGACCGATGACAATGGACAGCAAAATGCCAATGGACAAAACTCTTAAGAATGTAACCCATGGATGTATGTGGTCAATGGAATTCACAACTGGAGTACTTTTTTTCAACAACCCATCAAAGACGGCAAAACAATTAAAAAAAAAAAAAATAATAAAACAGTGTGTTCAATTTTATAAATAAAATCATAGTGTGAGTTTCCATACACAGAGAATGTGCTAGAGAGAGAGAGAGAGTGAAATATAAGCGATTTTTTATTCAAATACACATCGGCAAATGTAAACAACACAGCAGTCCTTGACGTTATATAAATGATATTCTAATGATTGCTCCACGACAAATGAGATGCTAAAAGAGAGTTTTAAATAATGTAACTGTGGTGGTGTACCTTGCAGTTTAAGATCAGTCTGTAATGTTTCATTAAAAGGTTGACATATTGAATTGAACATATGTCAATATACTGAATCATTGACTACCGCAGCAGTTCAAAGGTAACAGTGTCCGTCTTTGACGCCGAACGCCTGGGTTCAAAACCCAGAACATCAGAAAACATTTTCAGCGGTGGTTATCCCCTCTCTACTATAGTGGGGTCGATCTGCGGCAGAACTTGTTTCGGACAGCTCTCAGTGATATAATAGAAGTATCCCCGCTGTTTATGGGCAAATTTTTGTGTTCCGATAGTCAAAAAATGGGCGATCTGGGTTTCCTAGTGAGTTTTGTCGTTAAACTGGAAGTTCGAATTTGAGTTTAGATGAATGGCTTTTTGAAAAAAAAAAAAAAAATCGTAGACACCATACTGCTCATCGTTATATTGGGTTGAAGCTGGTGTTTACATAACATTGCTGATGAGGGAATTGATTTTGATCTGGTTTGTGGCTGGACTTTCATTCAGCGTTCATGAGAGACTTTAGTATTCGGTTGCATAAAAATGTTCAATTTTTGAATTTGGATAAAATACCGGTGTCTTCCATGATAAAACAACTGGTGTGATTATTACGTATTGGTAACTGTGATGTGCCTTCATTTATTTGCCTGCCTTCATTTATTTGCATTCTACTTTGAGGATTCAGTTTATAAGTGGATATTAAAAATCGTCTTTTGCTGAAAATCGTCTTTTTCACGATTAAATTTTTTGTACACATTACACAAATTTTAATGATAACATAATTGACTTAATAAAATTTCTTCATTAATACTTAGGGAATGTTCCACTGACGATGTGCTGGCAGAGAGACGGTTAAAGCTCTCTGAAAGATGAATCCATATTTAAATGTTTGGTTGATACCATACTTCTAAAACCCTCGCAGTTGAGTGCTACTTTATCATCATCGTTGGTTTTAAAGGCTGGGATGGGGGGATGACCCTCAAACATGGGGGGATGACCTTCAAGCACATAACGTCATATTTTTCTATGTCGAATTCGCTATACTATTTAAGACACCATATTGATTTGATCACGCTTTTCGTCGCATTACCTCTAACAACCCCAATGCGGACATGTACTTTTTGACTACGTTGGTGGAAAGGCGACCTACCACCTACCCCGTTTTTTCATCACGGAATCATTATTCACATGTGAACACTTCAAGAAAAAAGATTAAGTCGTCCGCATGGCCATACACACAAAAATAAATTAGTTCTCTACATAATAAAGACAGGAGCCCATCACATATTGCAAAATACTGCATCCTCTCCCCTACTTCTTTAAACTGTCCACCAACTATTTTGTACATTGAGTGCATAGTATAGCCACACAATTAGTTACTATGACTAAGTGACACCCACCCACCCACTGCATATGAATATTTTATCTTGTTGTGTAGTCTCCCAATAGATATACATACAAACAACTGCAAAATTGCAAATAACTCACACGTCACGCATAAGGAAATTGGCTGACCTACATGCCAAGTAGGGCCACGCACATCACACCCACACAACACACTCACCTTAATAGTGGTACTCTTTCTCTTGCATCATTTGCTTCTCTTACTCTCACCACTAATACTCCCACCCATGCCTTAACATTTACACCCATAACGAATGCTTTAGAAACAACAATAATTTGCTGTGTTTATGTTTCTTCATCTTTTATTGAAAATTAAATCGTCATTTTCATGGCTTTTCTTTAAGGAAGATGAATTTTCTTATACATTCGTCGCTTATCTGGAAAAATATGTTTCGATTGATGCAAATGCAAATTTGCTCATGAACATTCCATTAAGAAATTGGGGCAAATTTCTCACAAATCAATGAGTGCTGTCCGATTCAATTTTAAGCTCAATGATAGGGGACCTCCTTTTTTATAGCCGAGCCCGAACGGCGTGCCGCAGAGCGACACCTCTTTGGGGAGAAGTTTTTACATGGCAAAGTACCTCACAAATATCGCCAGCTTTAGGAAGGGATAACTACCGCTAAAAATATGTTGATATAAACCCAGGCGTTCAACGTCATAGCCGGACATGCTAACCTCTGCGCTACAGTGACCTTTGATTGATGCCCAATTCATTAAAATCCTTTTAGCTGTTTGTACGTTATTTTGTGGAACATAATCGCCTTTATAAAACCCTTGGCCGTTTAATAACGTATATTATTGTCTCTGAAATAAAGAGGTGTAAAAGTCGTTGCGTGTGCAGATGATGTGCCTGTTGCGGATAAGGAAAAGTTACCTGGTACTGCAAAAACTGTGGGTGCAACTCATGCACAGGGTATATACTTCAGTTGTTAGACCTATAATGCTATATGGTGTTGTGGTCTGGTGGATAACTCTTCAAAAGATTACAGACTATTCAATACGCAGCCGGATGGCTGGGTTATTCATCACAGCCCCACTGAAAACGACATTATCTGGTGCACTGAGTCTAGTTATTATGGTTATTGCTGCTATCACTGCTGTGAGGCTAAGGGAGTTTTCAATTTGGACACTATGTTATCCTTGATACAATGCCCGATGTTCCGGGTAGTGTGGATTACACATTATCAGAGCTACTAATGATGCCAAAGTACTGTACCACTATTGGTGACCGAACCGATCGGGTGGTTCCAAACTAGATGACCAAGTGGGCTTTGTGGTGAATTCTGACGAACTTGGTCTGGTCATATCGAGAAGTTTACCCGACCACTGTAGTGTATATGAAGCGAAGAGCCTTGCAATTAAAAAAGTGGTGGAATGGTTTCTAATCCCCAAAGTGTCATAACGACGGTTGGAATAAATATTTTCTCAGACAGCCATTTCTGAATTCAAAAACCGTTCTTGATTGTCGCAGTTCTCTCAACCAGATGACTGAACAGTTGAAAATTCAATTGTTGTGGGTGCCGCATCACAGAGATCCCGAAGTAGTTTCGGGCAACTGGAAGCTGTGGGTATGCTTCTCTAGCGATAAGTAAGCTAAGTCAACAGGATCAGGCCCAAAGGGCAACGAATGACAGATGGTCACAAAGTGGGGGTTGTTAACACTCCAAAATTATATGGCCCTATCTAGACTTGAAAAGGTCTACCGCTTTGCTGTCGCTGGCTAGAACAGATGTCTCACTGTCTGATCGGTAAACCTGCTGATAGCCTGAATGTTTCAAGTGACGACTTCTGTACAAGCTGTGAGGACGTCGAGAAAGAGGAGACTATCGTGTCCCGCACTGGTAGGCAGAAAGAGTTCCACTTTAAGATCTCATTTCTATGAGAACTTAATCTTAGTAAGAGGATGTGAACAAGTTGGCGGGCTTTTTAAGAGATCTGGATGGTTAAACGGAAGGCATCTTCCTTTTTTGAGTTGGAATAGTCATTACCAAGCCAAGCGGGTTTTGAGTGTCTCGAAGAGCTGATCATCCTTCTTGTGCCATCCTTTATTTCCTCTATATGCGATATAACAAATCTTACAATTGCTATTTTTGACTATCTCCGGAGGAACAAATCACCCTTTCTGCCATTCTGAGGTTCACATCAAACTACAATAGTAGTCACTAATATTTTTGTTTTAATAATTAATAATGGTAACGCATACTCGTACTTATCTGTTGATGATACCAAGTGGAATCGCACAAAGCCTTCCACTCTTTCTCCTCCTCCTCCTCCTCTTGCTCCTCGTTTAATTGAAGGGATGGGGTGCAGTGTAAACTAGAGCCCATTGTCTGCCATTGTTAGACAATAAAACCCCATGCCAATTAAGATGGTGCCAATGAAGGTGCGTTAGAACCGTACGACAAGTGAATTTTCCTCTTAAGGCCCACCTGCCCACCCAACGAAACCAAACAAAGTGTCTCACCTTAAAGGAGAATTACTCGTACATCAAATTGAACGCTAATGATAATGACATCGACATAGAACGACATGTGAATGCCATCTTCACAGTGGGGCAATCGCTAAGAAACACGGTGAAGAAAAGCTTGTCGATTTTTTTTATCCAGTTTTTCATCTAACATGCATGGATTAGATGTTCTTTACACATTAAAACTCGGATATGTTATGTTAAGCCATCAAGGTGAGCAGAAACATGCAGCAGATGATTCCTTGGACAAATTGCATTGAAAGACAAAACCATCTCACGGCACACTTCAAGGCAATAAATCTGCATAAATAGCCCTGAAGTGAATTAGCGTTGGCAAAATAGGACGAGAGTGTTTGGGATATAAAACTTCTCTTAAATCTCTGCAGATCAGAGTTCGTAGCCGACGTTTCTTAATGAGTACAGGAATTACTAACTATATCGTGAGAATATACGAGGAAAACCCTGTTAAAAATTCATTAAAATACAAACCTGGAAAAGGGTGACGAATACGAAGAGATGAAAAAGAAAAAAAAAATCCCTAAATAAACATGTTCACATTTTATACAAGATCAGTTAGAGCAGACAACATCAAGTTTAACCATAGGACTGTTGCTTTTATGCTACTTACAAAACAATGTTCGCCATCATTTCAATCGCACACACAATAATTGCCGCCCACTGTGTCTCCCCATGTGAACGTGTGTGGCCCAAAGCTGCAGCACATGCACAATTACTGTGACACTGCTGACAGTGTCCACCAAGCAATTTCTCCATATGCCTTTGAGGGGTTGGGAGGCAGGTTGGGGTCTTCATGTTTCCCTCTCAAAAGCGAATGTTGCAAATGCTGTTACAGCGTTTGTTTTCATTTTCAAAACAGTGGTGCTTGAAATGAGAAAAAGATAATAAATATGGTCATTTATGTATGTGCGCCTCTTTGTCCCCCTACTTCCTCGGCCCACCCCCCAGGCCACGACTATGTTTACGATGGAACGAGTGCACAACATCACACGGGGGCGTTTAAGCAAAAAATCAAATAAACAAAATACTTTTCCAAGTATCTTCCGACGGTGCACACGGCAAGCATTTGCAACAAAGAAGACGGACGCTCCATGTGGACGCTGTAACATTTGCTGGCATGAAAGGATCCGAACAGCAGTTGTCGCCCCACAGCCTCAATCGCAATGTTGATTAACGACAACCAGCGCCTGCAGCGTATTTACTTCCTACTGTCGGGAGTTGTGGCGAGCAGCCTCCTCATCTTGACCTATGTGTCGCTGTTAACAAGAGCGGTAGGTGGTTTTTGTTCTGTCAAGCTAGCCTTCTCTTCTCCCAACCGGACTCATTTGGAATGGTTTTCTCTAGGAAGAAAACTTGCAGAATGACATCCGGATCATGCAGCTGTCTTTGGATTTTGTCAAACCGACTTCGTTGGTATGGTCCTACAACAACAATTGGCGTAACATAGGCCACAGTGGGATGAAGCACAAAATTTATTCGGCTTACTTTGATCGTCGCACGGACATTCTGGGTGAGCTTCAAGAGGAGAAATACTTGCCTGATTGATCTTACCGTTTGCTCTGCTTTATAGACTATCCGTATGAATCGGGATCTGGTGTTGGTATTGGCTCCATAAGGATCATTGCCATACTGCCTTTAAAATTTCGCGAAGAGGTTACGTGTACTTTCAGGTAAGTCATTGGCGATACTCTAGCTGCGCACCATCTGAATGCGTGTTCTTCATAGATCAGAAGATTTTACCTTGTCAAAAACGAAAGCCGAAAGCCTTAGACCTCTAAAGGATCATCATGATGCCAAATTTGCCGCTTTTACTATAGTGTGTCCTCTGTATAAGGCAATGAATGAAAGTCTGGTAGTGCGTTTGCCGCATGCGGTGGCCATAAGCTACAAGTCGAATACACTTAGTCAGCAGAGTCCAATATTTGTGCCAATAAGGTGAGTGAACTACTGAAGAATTATGAAACCAGTCAGAATGTCATATCTCGTAGATAGCCCTCACAAATATCTGCAAATTTTGCTTCCGAACTATTCTCTCAAACAACAGATTTAATTTTTTTTGGTTCAGAAAAAAAAAATTTGTAAAAGTGTTCTACTTATCTCCCGATCTCCCGATTAATGGTTCCCCATTAATGGTTCTGGCCTATGAAAGACCTACTTTTCAACCGATTATGCTGAAATTTGGATCTGTGAGTTGAGTTATGCCTCTCAAAGCTCCTACCGAATATGATCCAAATCGGACCATATTTGGATGTAGCTGCCATATAGACTGCCATAGACTGATCTTTCGATTTTGGGTCTTGGGACCATAATATCCATATTTGTCATCCTTGTCATCATAATTTTGCTGATCTTGATAATAGAAAGTTATTAAAGTCCTCTCTCGAAGCAATTTATGAATCCAATCTTATCAAATTTGGGTATCGCCTTTAGAGCTCTTAATACTATTTTAAATCGATATTTGGTTAGTAAATTGTTTTTGTAGGTTTTCTAGGGGTATTATAACTTAGTGCATTTGTTTGTAACACCTAATGGGAAGAGAGATAGACCGATTGATAGGTGCAACGATAGACTCAGAATCACTTTCTGATTCGATTAAGCTATGTCAGCTGTCTGTCTGTCTGTCTGTCTGTCCGTCTGTCTGTCTGTCCGTCCGTCTGTCTGTCCATGTTAAATTGCGTAAAAACTACAGGTCGCAATTTTCATCCGATCGTCTTCAAATTTGGTACAGGCATGTTTTTCAGCCTAGAGACGAAGCCAATTGAAATTGGAAAAAGTCGGTTCAGATTTGGATATAGCTTCCATATATATGTTCGTCCGATTTTCAGTAGTAATACAATAAAATGGTCATTTGTTAGCCGATTCTCTCGAAATTTAGCAGGAATGATTTTCTTATGAATTTCGACATTACTGGTGAATTTCATAAAAATTGGTTTAGATTTGGATATAGCTCCCATATATATGTTCGTGCGATTTGCAGTAATAATACCATAAAATGGTAATTTGTTAACCGATTTTTGTAGGAACGACTTTCTCTTGACTCTCGACGTTATTGGTGAATGTTATGCAAATCGGACCAGATTTAGATATAGCTCACATAAATATATATCGCCCGATTTTTACTCCTAGAGCCACTTCAAGCGCATTTATTGACCAATCTTCCCGACATTTTGTACAACGCTTTCATCGACGACTTCCGCAATGTCTATAAAGTTTGCTTGAAATCGGTTCAGATTTAGACATAGCTCCCATATATATGTTCGTCTGATATGAAGTAATATTGCAATCAAATGGTCATTTGTTAATCGGTACTCTTGAAATGTTGCATGTATAATCATAATAATCAAAAAAAACAAAACATACTGCCACATTATTTACATCCCAAACTAACCAACTCACTCTGTTTATAACCACCGTTACTCTGAACAACAACAATTTATGAGAACAGATGCAGTTTTTAATTTTCGTCTGTAAGGTTACGTTAGGTAAGGTTGAAAAGAGGGTGCAAATATTAATCTGTCCCATGCCCCTATAGACATACACCTAAGCCAGTAATCGGCTTAGGTGTATGTCTGTTTTGCTCTCCTAAAACTAAAAAGTAACCTCTAAAAAGAAAATCATAGTTAGGAATTCCGTGCTACTTACAAAATCCTTAATTGTTTTCCATACCACGCCCCTAAGTTGGTTCATGTCTGGTATTGTGTCCCCACCTAAGTGCCGATATCTGTTAGACGCGAAAGCCGGGCAATGACGTAGGAAATGCTCCAAAGTCTCATCATCTTCCCCGCATGCCCTACACATGCCATCACTTGCCGCACCGATTTTACATAATTGAGCTTGTAGTCCTATGTGTCCCGTTATGATACCAATAGCTGTTCTGACCTCCTTCTTCTCCCTTTCAGTAATAGGCTTGGTTTCCCACGATCTGGATCCCCCCATAGGATTTTCGTCGTCCTACCGACCGTTTCGCTGTTTCACAGTGTTGCATGCGCATTTATCGTCCACGCCCTTAACTCGGACTGCGTCGACTTGAAAGGATTCGGGATAACCAAGTTTATTGACGGCAGTCCTCTGGCCTTCACCGCCAAATCGTCTGATTTTTCATCCCCCCATTTCTCCGCTATGGCCCGGAAACCAAACGATGCGGATTTTGCCATCCTTGGAGAAGGCGTTAATCTCCTTCGTACACTGCAAGACTTTGCGCGACCTTACCGTCCTGGTGGTTATTCCCTTACTGTCCGTAAAAATCTCAGACCCTGGGTTCTCAATGTAGACCCCGAGGCCCACTCTGTTGTCTAGCTTTGATCCATCCGTGTATCATGATCTTCCATATGGCAATGCTAGGATTCCATCAATTCAAGACTGTGCCGCTGATAGCAGTGCCTCACACTCGACCTCAAGGTTAATCTCAGGTATCCGATTGGAAATCTCTTCCCTTCCTTTCAGGTTTCCTATCGTCGCCTAGAATACACCGCTATTGTATGAGCTGCTCCCATCCTCAATCCATTCTCCCATCGCCTTTCGTCAGTAAACAAAAGAGAAAAGGCATTGCCAAAAGAGATTGGATTTGAGCCCCTGAGCCAAAACTACTTGACATATTGAAACCAAATTTCACATTTACAGTAATAGGAAAGTTCTCTATCAAATTGCATCCACAAATTTACATTGCGAATATGATGACATTTGCCATGTTTGGTCAGGGTCGTGACACTGTGCGGCTTGCGTGTAGTGTGTAATTGATTTTGACAATTTTAAAGAATATTCATATAAAGGGTGATTTTTTTGAGGTTAGGATTTTCATGCATTAGTATTTGACAGATCACGTGGGATTTCAGACATGGTGTCAAAGAGAAAGATGCTCAGTATACTTTGACATTTCATCATGAATAGACTTACTAACGAGCAACGCTTGCAAATCATTGAATTTTATTACCAAAATCAGTGTTCGGTTCGAAATGTGTTCATTCACCGTAACGTTGCGTCCAACAGCATCTTTGAAAAAATACGGTCCAATGATTCCACCAGCGTACAAACCACACCAAACAGTGCATTTTTCGGGATGCATGGGCAGTTCTTGAACGGCTTCTGGTTGCTCTTCACTCCAAATGCGGCAATTTTGCTTATTTACGTAGCCATTCAACCAGAAATGAGCCTCATCGCTGAACAAAATTTGTCAAAATTTGAACACATTTCGAACCGAACACTGATTTTGGTAATAAAATTCAATGATTTGCAAGCGTTGCTCGTTAGTAAGTCTATTCATGATGAAATGTCAAAGCATACTGAGCATCTTTCTCTTTGACACCATGTCTGAAATCCCACGTGATCTGTCAAATACTAATGCATGAAAATCCTAACCTCAAAAAAATCACCCTTTATTTATTTATGGGGTCGGTGATAACAATTGGTTAGTGGTTAACTTATTAGCTTTTCTTTGGTATTTGCGAAATATTGGCATATTAATAAAATCTGTCACATTGACAATTGAATCTAAAAACAATTATTTTTATATGATAAACAAAAAAATAAAATGCAAGAATGAAAATCTGCCGGCGATAAATCTCCGCCAATTCTCTTGCTTTCCTTACTTATTACCTAAATCAAACCATGTCCATTCATGTCTTGCAACAATTGATCCCTTTCTCGTTTTTCAGCTATCCCCGTGACATGAATCAATTGTTTGCCAAGTCAAAGCCAGTTCTATCCATTTGTGTTGCTCCGCTGGAGGTTAACTCCAGCAATGCTCTACGCATAGTAGAATTTGTGGAAATCTACCGACTTTTGGGAGCGGGACATTTCTATTTTTACTCCATAAATACCAGCAAGGAAGTGGGTAGAGTATTGGCCCATTATCGCAATCAAAGCCTAGTGGATGTACTCCCATGGAATCTGCAAGATCATCAGGACGATTTGTTTGCGAACGGAACGATTGCCCAAATTAATGACTGTATTTATAGGGCCATGACTGTTGATAACTATCGCTATGCTGCCATTGTGGGCCTGGATGAAATTTTGATGCCCCTAAAGCACAATTCCCTAATGAAGTACTTATTACAGTGCGATGAAGGTCTGACGGCTTCGTTCATTTTTCGCAATGTCTTTTACTATAAAGCAGACCGGGCGGACACTTTCAGCATTCCCGACAAGATACAAAATCGCCAACTATATACCCAGACAAAGGTGCGACGCACTCTGGAAATTTTGCCTGCCCACACAAAGAGTAAATTCATCGTCAACACCCATGCCTCAGTGGATATGGGTCTTGAGCGCATGTGGCGTGCTGCCCCCGGCTACACAGATCGCATTCTGGCGCCGACTGTGGGACTTTTGTTCCATTACCGTGAGCGTTGCATCAATTGCCGCATGATAATGGTGGTGGACTATACAGCAAGGCGATATGGTTCTCTGCTCTGGGATCGTGTGGACAACACATGTCTGCAGACATTCCTAAAAGACAAAGGTGTTTGTCCGACTAAATAGGTAAAATAAATATTTGAGTTTCTGTTATAAAAAATTTTTTATAAATTAAATAGGCAAAGGAATTATAAAAGCCTTAAGGTGGGTATTGAGTTCGGGGGTTCTCGGTGAAACTCTCTATAAAAAAGTAGTAAAAAAAACATATGAAAATAAATGCATCCCAGGCCTTAAACACAGTTTTGTGCCGAAGTCAACACTAATTGAAACCCAAATAAATAACCAATCGAGCAGCGCACAGTCGTTCAAATGGCAAAGAAGTGGAAATAATATATAGTTTGCTGAGCAGTACAAAATGTTCTAGACCATTGTAGTGGATGTCATTGGCAACCAAGATAAATTCATTTACAGGTAATGGCAGTTGCCCAACAACAAAATATTGAGTGGACTATCTGTCAAAATCAGTGATTAGTGCAACTCTGATTTTGGGCATGTTACAATTGGCGCCATTTTTCCTTGTTTGTGCATTATAGTTTCAACTAACATACACACCCACACATCCAAAAACTCGTTGACAGATGGTGCACTTCGCGAGAAAAAATTGTACTCAGCTGTTTACGGTACACTACCTGGTATTTATGTCATGATTGGCAACCATTTATTGTTACCTGTTTGAGATATCGTCTTTCAAAGTCTATTATATTAGACCTCATCTTCCTCACCTTTCTGGAGGCTATAACTTTTAAGATACTGAACCCATTTACATGTCAAAAACAGGCTTATAGGAAGAAGGCATTTGACAACCAAACCAACATTAAATTGTATTTGAATTGAAAGCTAATTGGAATGTAGAGAAACATTCTTATTTGTGTGTTAATAATTCACGAGCGCATAATTTTTGATACATATAATCTAAAAGTATTTGCAAAGCCTCAAAATATGAACAAATCTTGTTTCGCACCATGTGTTTCTCTCACTTGTGGATGTGTAGCACCATTTGTTTAGAAAGAACTACGTTCTTGTCTTAAACCACCAAACCAAATAAAGGCGTCGACTGCAACGCATACAAATGATAATGAGAGCATGCTGTTGACCCTTCAGTGCCCAAGTACTGATTGCGACAAATTTGGTATGAATACATGCCGCAGTCGTAATTAATACCAGCGTCTATCATTCTTCACAATCGAAGATTTATCGAAATTGCCTAAAAATGTCAACAGAGAGGCAGATGAAAACCTCTAGCCAATTCAGAGATTTGTTTCCCCATTAAAACTTTATCATGTTGTGCGATGCCGAAAACGCCCCCAAGAATTGCTAGGCAAGCGGTCTGTCCGAATCAGTTTCCATCGAACGACTTAACTACGCGGACGCTTTAAAATAAGTGAGAAAAAAATGCTAAAATTCTGTTCATTAAAAAGACGCAAAGAGGCGACCAGTGATTTGTTGCCAGCTCTAAAGCCAAGATCATCGCTCACCAGCTGTCAAGTTCTGGATTTGCTCAAACAAAGGAAGCCCATCATTTTGGCACTAAGCAGGTGATTTGTGGACTTGATGCTGACATTAAAGCAAGCTCTGGTTGAATGTAGAAATTTTTTTTGAACTTTTTAGCCATGTTCCTTGTTGCAAAGAACAAAAGCAGCTACTTCCCGCTACATCAGCAGGCGATGACAAAGGTAAGTTTGAGTACAATATGTATGGACTTGGACTGCAAGCAGACAATAGGGGGTTTTATGTAACATAACTCTCTAAACGCGCATTCATGTGTTCGGCAGTGCTGTGGTAATGCATACGTGAGGTGGGCCATGCACAAAATCGTAGATATTCAAGTTTGAGTTTCCCCGAGGTAGCACAAGTTGGGGACCTCAATTAATTGCACCACCAAATCATTGGTTAAGAGTATGTGAAAGTGCTACGCTACTAGAAGTCCGATGCATGCTAACATTCATCCGTAATTATTTCATTCATTGGAACAAACATGGCAGCTGGCCAATAATTAAGGGAACTAACCCCATAATCAATATTCCACATGGTTTAAGGGGACCTCAAGTTCTTAAATCTTCTACACAAATTAAACAATTATTGTTGAATTGTCACGAGCACCAGCATCTTTTCCAGCAAAAAGTGCTCGAAGATTTCTGTCTCATTAACTTTTTTTTGCTAAATCATGTTAAGACAAGTAAATAATGAGTTTAGTTCAGCCGGGCAGAAGTTGATATACCTCCTTTAGAGTGTATTTTTTTTAACGCATATCCTTCATTATTCCTTTTGATCCCAATAAGCAAAATATTATGTCGATCGGTTAACAATAAGACTTGACGCCACGGAGCTCCGCGGAGTTCAAGATTGAAAAAAGTGCAGTTTTTGGGATCCATTAGAGGATTTTGCGTCTTAGAATTTAATTTGAGCACAAAGTAAAGATTTATTTGTGGTTTATTGTTAATTAAACACAATGAGGCCACCGTAGCGCAGAGGTTAGCATGTCCGCCTATGACGCTGAACGCCTGGGTTCGAATTCTGGCGAGACCACAAGAAAAATTTTTAGCGGTGGTTTTCCCCTCCTAATGCTGGCAACATTTGTGAGGTACTATGTAATGTAAAACTTCTCTCCAAAGAGGTGTCGTACTGCGCCATGCCGTTCGATCTCGGCTATAAAAAGGAGGCCCCTTATCATTGAGCTTTAAATTGAATCGGACTGCACTCATTGATATGTGAGAAGTTTGCCCCTGTTCCTTAGTGGAATGTTCATGGGCAAAATTTGCATTTGCAAACACAAGTTTTGACCTAGAACCACTACTTTGGCAGTTAATAGCGTACCGGTTGACTCAGAATTACTTCCTAATTCGATCTGACATGTCCGTCTGACCGCGAGAGCGCCTGTCTGTCTACCCTTGTTTTGTAATCAAGGTATAGGTCGCATTGGTAATTCATTCATTGGGTACCCACCACCATACCCTAGGTGTAAACCCCATTTCGTCACAATCCGGTGAAAACTGGATAACTTAAGCACCCAATTTCTGCACGGACATTGAGTGGTCTAATATATATGTCACTATTCAATTATGTAGAACAAAATATTGGTCTTTATGGCAGATATATCCAATCCGACCCCCTATCGGCAGATCGGTCTATATGGCAGCTATATCTAAATAGAGTCCAATCTGAACCATATTTAAGTCGGGTGTCAGGAGGCCAAAAATAACTCACTGTTTCAATTTTTAGCGAAATCGGTTAAAAAATAAAGCTTTTATGGGCTTCAGACCCTTTATCGGGCGATCGGCAGCTATATGTAAATATAGTCCGATCTGAACGATATTTGGGCAGTTGTCGGGAAGCCTTAAACTACTCACTGTTTCAAATTTCAGTGAAATCGGATAGAAAATAAAGCATTTATGGGCTTTAGACCGTTTATCGGCAGAACGGTCTATATAGCAGCTATATCCAAATGTGGTCCGATTTGGCCCGTTCAAGAACTTAACCAGCGTGCATCAAAATACGCATCTGTGCCAAATTTCAGATCAATATCTCAATTTTTGAAGGCTGTAAAGTGATTACAACAGACGGACAGACAAACGGATACTTTGTAGGGTCGGAAATTGATATTTTGATGTGTTGCAAACGGAATGACTAAATTAATATAGTCACTATCCTACGGTGGCGGGTATAAAAATGGATGGTATGCATTTTTATATTTGGAAAAAAAATCTCCTTATAGGATGAGACGGTCTAGTCTTTATCAATCATTGTGTTCGGTAAGTTTATGCCGTTATTATTTCTATATGAATTCATTTAGACTATACTAGATATGGATGTTGATAGCAAGACTAGAATATCGGTTTGGTTGTGAACCGATTTATATCACACTCGACATGTAGTATGTTGGAAGTCTGAAACCGAACTTGACATGCTAACTTCTAGCCAAGTCCGATTAGAAATGAGTCCTCCGGGTGTTCAAGAAGTCAATCCTAAATAGCAGTTTATATGAAAGCCTTTTCTAAAAATTGCCGCTGCAATCCCAACCAATCCTAATCAAGAAGAAGTATTCTGTCATAAGTTGTAGGTTGGCGTGCTTTCGGTAAACGGACGAAAGAGTATTTATGCAAAATGCTACCTGAAAAATATGTCAAACTTTGATTGTCGTAAAATTTACGTAAATTATTTCACGCCTAAATTTTATTTTAAGAGAAGACTTTGTTTATGCTTATATATTCGTTATACGCAAATTCTTGATTTCAAATTTAACCCATTCATGATTCCAGTATAACCAAACGCTTTACTATATCAACTAAAATCTCTAATAAAAAAATTTTCTTTTTGTAAATGAAAAATATGTTTGAATTTTTCCTCTGTGGGGATTCCTTCCCCAGCGTTTGCTTTAAAAGAGAATTTACATACCATTTTCAATATGATCAGTGTCCATATTAAATACACCCACCCCAATTTGTCAAAACAATAACAGTCAAACAGTCTGCATCGGAATGTTTTTGTGCGGCCAAATATTCAACAGCTCTTATACACACAAACACACAGCCATGTAAATACATATGGCAAATAGCGTCACATCGGGTCTCAGGGTTTGCGACCCATCGATTTGAGAATGAATGAATGAGAATGAACTCTTGCATTTAAATGAGTGAATATGTATGTACGACGAGTGAGCGCCGAGAGCAGTCGGACTGTTGCCGTAGTAATAATGTTCTCGCACTACTATCTTTACTCTACCATGCACTTATCATTGATAATGAAGCGAGCAATAAAACCTATCGGATTTGCTGTTCGTGCCGTTCCGAATGACCCAACTGAAGAGACTAATTGCACTACCAGTGTGGCTATTGAAGCGCTATAATATGAGAAACAGCGTAGTTTTATTAATACTTATAGCTGTTTTCTTAAAGCTGGAGAAATGCTTAGGTTTTTTAAACTGACAACGGAATAGAATAAATTGTGAAATTTAATGATAATGAAAAAAATCACTGAGATGCGACAACAAACCGTGATGATCACGATTTCATATTTTTTATAGTAGTCAAGGCAAAAAACTGGGATTTGAAGGGGAAAAGAAATATGTTCAAGGAAACGCTGGCTTAAAGTATGAAATCCGTTGTTGTACCTTACACCGCTATTGTGGTATAACGTTTTAAAACTTAGTGCATTTGTCTGTAACACCCAGAAAGATTAGGGATAGCCCCATTGATAAGTATACGGATCAACTAAGAATCAATTCCTGGTTCGATTTAGCTATGTGCGTCTGTGCGTCTAGTGGCAATTGTCATCCAGCCATGTTTCAATTTGGCACAGGCAAATTTTTGACCTAGAGTCTATTGAAATTAGCATCACCTTTTTCAAAATGTTGAACAATGTCTTCTTCTATTTGGATATATGTAGGGCTCAACTGTTCTTTCGTTCGATTTTGACTCATACTGCAATACAAAGTAACCAGGCCTATTAAACAACTACACAATGAACAGATTATATAGAACTACTCCATAATGAACACATGATAACTTTAACTAAATTTAAATGGCAACAGAATATAGCGCTTGCCATGCAAACACTGCTCATTTGTCAACCAATCTCCCCAAAATTTGGCACGAAAGTTTCTTTTATAACTCTACTGATCACTAGTGATTTTCATAGGAATCAGCACATATTTAGATATAGCTCCAATATATATGCATCTCCCGATTTTAACTTCTACACCCAGAGTAGTTAACCTGCTGATATGACCAAAAACTGTCTGCTGATATTAAATAAAAAATTTTAAATGAATCCATACAATAAAATATATAAAACAAATTTACAAATTTTAGGCCCTGATTTTTTGTTTAAAAGCATAAATATATAGAGCTGGCAAAATATCGATGGCACTATTGGCAGTTAATTTTTTGTCTGAATATCGATTGGTATGTTTCCTATCGGTACTATCGGCAAATTTTTTTTCTTGCAAAATTGAACAATAATAAGCGATCCGACACTGAATGTATCCTTTAAGATAAATTGCGCCTATAGAGGGCGCAATTTTTATGCGGTTGGGCAAACATTTTGAACTATGATTTCTCTCATGATTTCCAACTGCAATATGCGTATGTCGAGAGTTTGCCAGCTCTATAAATATAAGAGTAGCAGTTATAGGAGTATTTAAATTCATTGAAAAATTAGCAAATTGTAAAAAATTTGAGAAAATTTTACATTATATGCTTGTAAAATTTAAAAATGATATATAAAATTTTTGTATGACATTTCTGGCCATTTGAAAACGGGTGTTAAAGCAAGCATTTTCGTTGTTTTTACCATCAAAGGCTACCATAGCGCAGAGGTTAGCATGTCCGCCTATGAAGCTGAACGCCTTGGTTCAAATTCTGGGGAGAACATCAGAAAAAATTGTCAGCGGTCATTATCTCCTTCTAATAAAAACTTCTCCCCAAAGAGATTTCGCAATGTGGGACGCCGTTCGGTACCTTGTCTTTGAGCTTAAGTTTGAATCGGAAAGCACTCATTGATATGTGAGAAGTTTGTCTCTTTACCTTAATGGAATGTTTTTGGATAAATTTGCAATTTTACTATCAAAGTGCTATGGGTGTAGAGCCTTTGAAAGTGCAATGATCGACAACTGTTCTCAAAATTTTGCACAACGTTTTCTTCTACGACTACCACAATATGTACAGAATTTCGACGAAATCGGTTCGGATTAAGATGTAGCTCTAAAATATTTATATGCTCGTCCGATTTGAACTAGTACTGCATTAATTAAGTGATTTGTTAACCGATCCTCATGAAATTCGGCACGATGTTTACTCTTATGACTTTGCTGATCAGTGGTGAATTTCTTAAAAATCGGTTCAGATTTACATATATGTATATGATAGCTATACATGTATCGCCTGGTTTCTACGTTGAAGTCCTTTGCAAACGCATCCTATTTTCTATTTATCTTTTTGCAATTTTACACAGCGACTCTAACATCATATACGGATTTTAGTCTAAATTCCAAAGGGTATTAAGAGGTTGGCTATGTCCGTCTTTAGCCCTCTCTTACTTGTTTTTGTAATAGAAAAGATTTTTGTGTTAGGTCAAGTTTAATTATTGGAAAAGTGCACATATTTTTGTCGCCTAGTGTACAAAATAATTACCCGATAAACTTCTACAAGCGGTGAAACATCCATTATCTCTTAACTATTCAATTCTCGAAAAATACGAAGTCTAATCAGTGTGTCTCGACACATATGTACAAGTTGACGACACTGTCGTGCGGTGCTTTGCGTTGCGGCGCTTTCTGTTTGTGTTGCTTTTTGTTTGCTTGCTTGTTGGCAGCTCCCTATTCACTCTCTCTTTCCTTTGCCATTGTTGTTGTTGATCTTTTTGAGTATGGCTCTAGAAGTATTCTGCCACTCGTCCGTCTATTACCACCGCCAATAATTCAGTTAGTTTACGAATTTCGATAAGTCAAGTTGTTGCATTGAATTTAGCAGTTAAGTTCAAAGATTAAATTAATAGACTAGCAATTTACAACAACTTTCGCGCGCTACAGCGAATATGAATTTAGTGTGTGTGTGAGTGTGGCAGATAACCCGCAGTATGAGCAACGTACGAGGTACTACATCCAACATATACAACACCATCAAGCATTAGCGAAAAACGTGACGTGAGTTTGTTTTTGTTTTCATTTGAATGTAACTTACATACCTACCTACAATACCTACCTACCCATACCGATGACATCTTCTATCTATCTATGGATGTTCTTATGCATATTCGTATGTATGAATAAAAGTATTCACAATATTTTCGTTAACGATGCGCTCGCTCGTTGGACTACAACAACGGCAAAATAATATGCCCGAGTTTAGTTATAAGCGAACGAAGAACATTTAGAACTGAAAGAAACACTCTTGTGTTGATAACGGTAAACGCAGAAAAGTTTATTTGTATCTGTTGTTATTGTGTGTTTTGTTTGATTGGTTTTCTATTTTCGACGCCGCCGGCGAAGTCGTCGTCTCCTAACAAATTTCATTTAGAGAAGTTGCGGAATTCTGGCAGCAGACGATTACCTTTTGATTGTGAGTTTGGTGAATAAGAGTTGAAGTGAAGTTATCTTTCAAAGTTCGATTCAGTGTTTTTTTTGTCCTCTAAGCGGCCAAGAGCATGCCGCATCTAGTTGGTCTAATGCCCTTGGTAATTGGCCTAGTAGCCAAAGCGTAATTGAATAAAACAGAGACAAACAACAACGAGGTTTGTTATTGTGTCGTTAGGGTTACCTTTAGTGGTGCGAGGGGAATTTAGAATATACCACCATAGAAGGTCTTCTGTTTGCCTACTGTTTTGCAGTAGATATTTGCCAATGAATGTAAATTTGCGAGAACTTGAACGTGCTATACCACTGGTGCTGCTTCTTCTACGGGCTATTTGCATATTCAAAAAGGGCTATAATGTGACGAAATATTGGGTTGCCCAAAAAGTAATTGCGGATTTTTTAAAAGAAAGTAAATGCATTTTTAATAAAGCTTAGAATGAACTTTAATCAAATATACTTTTTTACACTTTTTTTCTAAAGCAAGCTAAAAGTAACAGCTGATAACTGACAGAAGAAAGAATGCAATTACAGAGTCACAAGCTGTGAAAAAATTTGTCAACACCGACTATATGAAAAATGCGCAATTACTTTTTGGGCAACCCAATATTTCCATATCAACTGTCATCAATATTCCTCAATTACCACCCCCAACAACATTGAGAGTTCCACTAAGAATGCCATTTAGTTCATATGTGCCAGTTTCCGTGGATTTGCTCATATATACAATTCTCTGGCAGTACCTAACGAATTACGTCAAGAAGTATTAATTAAGCAGAATGCTAAATAAATGCCCGCATACAGGTCCACAGTGCAAAAATAAATAAACATTTACGGTGCTAATATATCTGATGAAAATGGCATGTTTTCGTTGTTTGTTGTTTTTGGCTTTCATTTCTACAACAATTAGCAAAAACGAATGCGCTAATAAAAATTCAATCGCAGACGCTTCCAACACAGAAGAAAATCGATACCAATTCGTATCCAGAGTTATTTTATACTTATGAACATGTTACCCACATTGGGATTTAATATTTAAAATAAAAATAAATTTGTTTTACTCTTATTAAACGCTGTCCGAGGAAAGTTAACGGAAGTCCTACAAATCCGAACCCACCACAGCCGTTGTTCGCAGATGTTTAAATTTTTCAAGAAAGCAAGGCTCCTTAAAAATTTTATTTTACTTTCATTTGCTTTTTTAAAAATGATATAGGTATTTAGTTTTTTTATACAAAATCTTGTCGACTTTAAAAGTAACTTCGTAAAAACTTGAATTTTATAGAAATATTTTTTGAAATTGAGATCGGTCTTTTCGACGGCGATAACTGCTAACGCCAAAACAAATTTAACTGCTGACTCTCGAAGTTCTTACCAAATGAGAATGAAAAAATTTTCTATTTTTGTATGTAAATGCGCAAATGTATGTAAATGTACGCAAATGTATGTAAATGCTTTTGCGTTGTGTAAATAAATATTTACGTTTGTTTACCGACTGCAAAGTACTCGAAAGTGCGTGCTTTGCGGGAACACTTTGTCTGTGATTTATGTTTGACCAACGAGGGCAACACCATCAAATGCTTTGTTTACATAGTTGCGTAGTGGAAATGGTGATGATGAAGTGTGCAAGTTGATGAACATGGAGAATTTTCATCGCTTGGAGACTTACGGAAGTAGCGGAAATTAACCCTAAGGTGTTTATGCCGATAGTATTCAGTTAAGTGAGTCAAGGTTGAAGAGCGATTGTAATCGCCTTTCTATTTAATTATTTTCCCATTTTCCACTTTACTATTTTCGGATTACTATTTGCACAAAACAATTAATTGCTAAGTATTTGTGGGGTATGGTGAGCGCTGCCCCATCTCCAATAGAAAAAAATGTTTATTTGGATTAATTAACCTCCGGCCTGAAGAGTGCGAACTGTAGCCACATGATTTACACTTTAAATTTTATTTTTATGGCGTTTTTACTTTAGACATTACAATTAAAACAACGCATAGCGCACAAAATGAAGTGATTCATCCATCAGTAGCATAGACACCAGAACCAAAACCATGCCAGAGCCATCGGCAACCACGGCGAGGTAATAAACTTTGAAGTACACGCACGCATAGACAACGAGTTGAGTTAATTGAATTTTCTCTATGCACAATAGGTTGGGTCGAGAAAGGGGCTTATGATTATTTTGATTGCTTCCAATGGCTTATATTACGGTTTCTCTGAAGCGAATGCCAAAATCGGAGACAATAACTATTAAAAGACGAGCTCAAACGGGCCCTTCTTTTTAATATGAGGAACAAAATTCTAGTTAGAATATTTTTTCCCCGATTTTAAGATTTTTCTGTAAATTACCAATTTACAAATGGCCCATATGCCTCTTCAATAAAAGTATTTTACTTCCAAAAGCCTTCATTACAATACTGTATTAGGGATTTCGTGCTTGTTGAAGCCATTCAATTTTGTACTCCATTCCTAAAAACCTTAAATAAGTCGCTCAATATACCATTGGAAGAGTTTTGGGTGGTAGAGGAACTGGTCAGACACAAAATTCGATTTGTTTGTCAGATTCGTATCCAAATAACTTTAATTTAAATTCCATATTTTTATGAAGGTGTATTTGACTATTTGGGGTATGTTGAAGTAAAGGCTTCACTGGCTTTCAAATTTAAATGTGATATCAGTACTCTTCTTTCAAATATCTTTAATAAACTCACGAATAACTTTCCTTTGAATCCTTATAAGGGGGTATTTCTGAACTGAGTATCAGATTCGTGATATATTCTCCAATACTTTTGTTTTATGTCCATATTGCATTTATAATATTTATTGGACATCGGTGTGTATGATTACTTTATTATAATTATTCGTTCATACGTCATATGTCATACGCCACCTTGAGCACTTATGCAAATCAAATAGTCAAATCATGGATGCCACGGCATTCCACTGAGACATAATCAATCGTACGCAGCAAATAGTATGTCCGAAACAGTTTTATTTTTAATGTTTCAGATATTCACCACACATACATATATAGCAAAAACTACCAAGCACAAACTATTGGGTAGCCCAAAAAGTAATTGCGGATTTTTCATATAGTCGGCGTTGACAAATTTTTTCACAGCTTGTGACTCTGTAATTGCATTCTTTCTTCTGTCAGTTATCAGCTGTTACTTTTAGCTTGCTTTGGAAAAAAGTGTAAAAAAAAGTATATTTGATTAAAGTTCATTCTAAGTTTTATTAAAAATGCATTTACTTTCTTTTAAAAAATCCGCAATTACTTTTTGGGCAACCCAATATATTCTGTGTAAATTCAGCTATAAGATATTTTTTTTAGTGTCCAAAAGAAAAAACGAAAATCTTAGTCGTATATTACGACCATAAATAATATTTCACAAAACAAGAGCTAACGGAGAGAAACTGTTTCTTAATATGGAAATAAAACGTCACACTGACAAACTTAGAGGAAACAGTCAACTTTTTCCATTTTGTTGACCAGTTTTGTCGATTCGAATATAACAAAAACAATAACTTCAGGGTGAGCCAGAGAAACTTACTTTTTGAAAGTAAAGTAAAAACAAAAGTTCTTTAGGTATTGTTTTAACTCTTTTTGATTTGAGCATACAATATCACAAGGTTTTTCATGCAGTCTTGAAAATGACATCGGGTAAATGCGCATATATTGATTTTGTCGATTTTTGAAATACGTGTCCACTCTTTGCAGCATATCATTTGGTATGTTGCCAATTGCGTTGCAAATGTGTCTCTTGAGGTGAGCTATGGTCCGTGGCCGATCGACATAAACCAGGGATTTCAAATAACCCCATAAAAAGAAATCTCACATACTCAAAGCTGGAAAACGTGCCATTGGCGATCGGCTCCGAAAGAGAACGGTTGGGGAAATGTTGTTGATGTGGCTCCATTTTGCTGAAACCATACGTTTCTAACGTTAATTTCTTCAAAGCTTGGAAGAAAAAATTCCTCGGTCAATCTCGACGGCGAAGGCCCACTGCTTCCTAGACTAGAGAACGATGCCTACTGACTGGAGAGGGAAACAAACTTGGGGACTTCCATCTCCAGATGCGCCCCCTCTCGACACCTCCCCGCCCAACTCACTGCTCGGGAGGTTTTTCAAATAAGTAAGTTTCTCTGGCGAACACTGTAGTTGAGGGTAAAAAAAGTTCAACTAAATTTTCCTTGGTGAAAGTAAAATTTTTCGCTAAATAAGAAAATTGAATTAATGTCTTATTTCATGTTAAAGTTATTAAAAAACCCACATTGTGCAAAACTAGAAAAGATTTTCATTAAAAACCGAAACGGCAAAATTCTGGCGGTGCCATCGATAGAACACCCTACATCATTTTAATAAAATTTTGCAAATATTGTGGGCTACCTAATTAAACATCTCACGTAAAATTTATTTCTACACTACTAAAACTTCTTCCAAAAGTTTGCCTCCATTTGAGAGCAGAAATATTTCAAAATATTCCATTACTAACAATTTCAAATGTTCCGAAATAAGGCCATTAATATATTGACGGCCTTCTCTGACGCATTCAATATTGTTGTTAAGGGTTAAGCAATGGGCGCGAATGAGTCTTTGCTTGTCCGAATGCCGACGGTGTTAAACAACAATAGCGAAAAATAAACCAAACCAAATGATATCCAAAACAGAAAGGAAACAAAAAACGCAAAAAACACAACACAACACAATTTAAAATTTCGGGCAATTGTTAGACCGAGTCATTTGGCAGTGTTTGAAAATGTTGTGAAGTGTTTCTAAATATAATTAACGTGTCTGTGCGAAGCTCGCGATGGTTTTACAATACCCTGCCCAATCGCCGCTGCCACCCCTTTTCCACAAAACTCACCAGAGTCGTCAACTCACCGCGTACTCTCCATTTGGTTCGTAACTGTGCCAAACGAGAAGGAGGAGCAGGAAGTAATGGCAATTGTTTGTGCCCTCTCTACTTGCACATAAACAATCTTTGAATTGTGCTGCGATCGATCGCAAAAGCCAGCCGAACAAGCCTTGTTGCTGGTAGTGGTGGTGTGAGTGATTGTTTGTTGGTCTGTCGGTTTGTCTGCCGACAGGTTGGTCTGTATTCGGTTTTCTATTCCAATTTGCCACCTGTAAATTCGTTCAAAGGAGAAGTTGCGGTTGAGATTTGGCGTCGTGAGTTATTGCTTTGTGGACAGCCTCATTGCCCACTGGAAGGGGTTTGAGGTGCGTGCAGACAAGAACTCACTTTGCCCTCCCAAAAGAGAGAGAGAAAGAGAGAGAGAGAGAGAGAGCGCGCATGTTAACGGGTGCGGACCATCGGCTGGTTTGTCGGTCGGTCGCTTCTTTGTTTGGTCGAGAAGCCGCCGGGCCACCTAGAACAAAACTAAGGGAACAAGTGCTATTGAGTCCCGAGTGCCTGAGAGTGCGCAAGTGATTTATGAAAAGTGCGTTCTGTTTCGCAGCGATATCGTTATCATCCATGTTGTACAACCACCACCACCACCACCACCGCTACTGCCGCCAGCAGAACGGTGAGATACCACCACCGCGGCCATGAGTGTTCTCCACCACAATGGGTGCACCACTTGCGGAGAGTACTGTTCTGTTCTGTTCCGATCGATGAATGAATAATACGCGTGTCGCTGTCGGCCCTCACTCATTGTTGCGCTACAATTCGATAGAATTTAATAAATGTCCAAAAGAACAATTAAATCAAAGTGAACAACGTGTCATCATAAGCGCCAAACCGCCAAACAAACAAACAAGCCAATTAATTGCCTACATGTGTATGTGTGTTCGTGTGTGTGATCTTGTGTATGATATATATCGGGGCCGGAATTAGAACGAAAACGAAATCCCCAAAATACATAAACTCTAAGAAAAACAAAAACAAGAAAAGCGGACACAAATAAATTTAAATGTCGCGCAGTTGTTCGTTAATGGTAAATAGGTACGAATAGAAAAAAGAAAATCAAGTGCAAAAAGCGCCATCCCAGCCACTGTGGCCATGTACTTTCAATGACAAACATTTGCTCAGATCCCCATGGGGGGAATATCAACATAAATGTCACCCAAACTAAAATTTGTTGCCTCGAGATGACCTCATACCTGACAAAATTAGCACTCGCCGAATATCTCATGCGGGGAAAAAACTAGCAATCATCTACAAATGCATCGCTGCACTTACTCTATACCCGGCCCACAAACTACCTAATCTATTTGGGGCTAGAAACACTCCTTATCAAACTCTATCCTCAAGTCCAAGGTTAGCGCAGTGCAGTTCACCCAACTCGCAATACGTTTGGTGTAGACGACAATGACAACGAAAATTCATTCCAAGCAATCAATTTGAATGGAAACAGTTGGGCGTAAAAGTCTTTGACTTAATACCACTTCAGTTGACAGCGCTTAAGTCCATTTCATCGATTGGTTGGTTCGATTTTTGTTTTTTTTTTTTGTAATTTAAGAACTTAAATCGTATAGCGATATGGGGATGTATACGGAAATCATTATTTGTGATTTCCAAAGCTAACATGGGAAACTCTGATGACGTGTCGTCCTTGTTTATATCGGGTCGGCGGCAAAACACATTTTCAAAGTCTAAAACCCCATGCAGCATCAACTGCGCATTTTCTGTCCAGCAGCGATGCTGTTTCTAAATATCCCAAGCTGATGCGTACTAATTGCGCCGATCTTTTTCTTTTGAATTTGAAAGGAAAAATGAGCAAAAAAAAACACATACACATATTTGTTCTTTTTATTTCGATTATAGAAAAAAATTAGAAGATTTCATGGGAATTTGTTTTTCTATAAAAAATTGTAGATCGATCGAAGGAATAGTATTTGAAATCAAAAAATTAAAGATTCACAAAACCTAGTAAAGCTTTAAAAAAATTGGTTTAATTGGTAGTACTATAAACGAAATCTGTCAAATAAACCGCATTTAAATCTACATTAAGTTTTGTTAATACCTGTGTTAAAATTGAATTAAAATCTCAAAAATTCTAAATTAAATTCTTATAATAACAAGAAAAAGAGCTGTTCAGCTTGGCCGAACTCTTGCTACACCTCCCTCCATCATGCATCGCATTAGTCATGCCTTTTGCAGTTTTTTAATAGAAAGTTGGGCAACAGGTTAGTTAAGGTTAGGTTGTAAAGAGGGTGCGAATATTCTTCGCTTTCCATAGTTGCTGAAGAATTCAAATCGAGAAGTAGGTTATATGGGAGCTATGTCAGGTTATGAACCGTTTCTGACCATACTTGGCACGTACGCAAAATGTCAGCCAAACCGGGTAAGAATAACAGGTTATAGACCAATTCAGACCATACTTGGATTGTTGGTGGTCATAGTCATTGTGCATAATTTCAGCCAAGAATGAAATCTGCATTTCAGATAAGAATGGTGCCCTCTAGGGGCTAAATAAGTAATTTCGATACGCAAATCTGAACCAAAATGAGAAGTATGTGTGAAAATTTGCAAGTAGCTAGCTTCGCCCGACGGAGGCACGGACGGACGGACATGGCTAGAATGTAAAGACAACCAAGAATAAAGATATATACTTTATAGGTTAGCAGATCAAGAGTTGTTACAAAGGGACTGACAAAGTTGGTATGCCCTCATCCTATGGTGGAGTGTATAAAAACAAGAATCAGAATTTGCAACTAACATAACATTACAACTAAATAAGAAGAAAATAAGTTGAGCTAAAAACTAAACGAAAGGAAAATTAACCAAAATTAATAAATTAATAAAATTTGTGGAAATCTAGTGTCGATGATATTTTCTTAAACATTCAAATATAAGCGAAAAATTTTATGATTTTCAAATATATATGAATTTCTTGGGTAAACACAAACATTGTGGAATTTGTCCACGAAAATCAGTTTCGACGAATTTTTTTTTATAAAACCCAAAATTTCGTCAAACTTTTCTGTATTTTTCTATCAAAATGAAATTTCGATAAAGAACTTGTTTCAATAAAGGTCTCATTGTAAGAAATCTACAGGTATTATAAAATAAAAATGTCGACAAAGTTCCTTTAAAAGTTTGATTTGAAATTTCCAATAAAAACAAAATTTTGATCAATTTCTCTTTTTAACGTAAATTTAGACTTAATTAATTCAAAATCTAATTAATGCAGAATTTTGCGTTTGTGATATTAAATTTCGACGTTTTTTTTCGTTTAGTTTTTTTAGGAAAACTTATAAAAAACAAGTAAAAACTCATTTAGTTTGGCCATGCCGAACTTTGGGTACCTACCATCATGGATTTATTTATTATCCTATTTTATTACAACTCTACTATAGCCAATACTTGCGGTGAGAATATACCAAATGGCAAAAAGAATTTCAACCACCGACATTTTGCTCCGACATCGGTACGATATGGTGGTAAATACATCAGATTTTCCTCAGCTGTGTCGTTCCGACAACTTGACAACCATTCCTTTCATTTTTAGTTACAATGTTGGTAAGACATCGGATCCGATATCGGATGATTCATTTGATTGTCGGACCGATGTCGGACCGAAATCGGAAAATGTTGTTTGTTGGGTAACTGCAACCACTCGCTACTGGTGTTAATAGGTATAAGTGTTGCTTTTTCGAAAACATCGGAGTAAAAGAACCACTATAAGTACCCACCCAGCTAACGACACGGCTGAGAGAAATCTGATATATATATCGCGAAATTGTACCGATGTCGGAGTAAAATTCCAAGGATAATTCGGATGGGAAATTTGACGTTTTACCGAATTGGGATCGAATTCGTAGATGATTTCGGTCCGTTATCTTGATGAATGTCTTACATGGGGACGATTTTGACGACGAATCGGTCCGATTTATTGATGAATGTCTTAAAACGTAACAAACTAAAAAAAATTCGGTCCCAATTCGGTAAGATGTGAAATTTCCCATCCGAATTTCCCTGGAATTTTGCTTCGACATCGGTGTGATATCGGTACGATATGGCGGTAAATATGTCAGATTTCTCTCAGCCGTGTCGTTCCGACAACCACTTCTCTCATTGTTAATTGCGATGTCGGTAAGACCTCGGATGCAATGTCGGATGATTAATCCGATTGTCGAACTGAAATCGGAAAATTTTATTAGCTGGGTAATTACCAATGTTTTCACCAGTGTTATTGAGCACACTCTCTTGTCTTCGAGGGTGATGCATACTGCTCGTAGTTTTTCATTTTCAGCGTTTTTTGCATTGAAGTTAAGAATGGCGTCATACAGTGCTTCAAACTGGAAAAAAGCCGGAGGCTTTTCAAATGATTAGAGGAGGACATAGGCTTTCAGAATCACTGAACCAGATTGACCTATATCTAATACAGGGTGAGACAAAGTTGGCCACTTTTGACCTAACCAACATTGTAGGGGTTATAACTTTTGAACTAATGGTCAATAAATTGGGTAATTGTTTGTGTAACATACTCTTATGAACAAAAGTCTTAAGTTCTAGTAAAATGTACTTTAACTAAATTCGCATTTTAAGCATTTCTATAAAATTTTAAATGGATGTAAAGAAGCTAAAATGCCGAAACTGCTATAAATAAACTCGAATTTTGTCTGCATTGTAGCGCATTGTGTTTTGAGACGTTACTTACTGCCACCGACATTTGTGAGTAACACCGAAGTACTAAACAAATACCGACTTCTGATCTGAACATATTTGGTTCAGGGACCTAGAAGCCTTACACAAGTTATAGACTCAAACTTCAAACAAAAGGTAAATAAAGGAGGCTTTTATGAGAGTAAGACCCTAAAAGGGCAGATCATCCATGTAAGGACTAACTGTTGGCCTAATGTGTTGGCCTAGCACAACTCACTGTACCAAATTTCAGCCACATCGGGCCGATACAAAAGGCAGCTATATCCGAAAATGGTCTGATGTGAATCATACTCAGTCACGCCATTAGTGCGGATATCAAGTGGCCTTGTCCATCGCACTGTTGCAAAGTTCAGGGAAATCGAGTAAGAAATGTGGCTTTTATGGGCTTAAGTCCCTTAATCCACATATCGGTCTTTATGGAAGATATATCTAAATATGGTCAATTTTGGATATCGAGTGGCCTTGTACAACTCACTGTTCCAAATTTTGGAGAAATGGAGAGATATATGTGCATCCAAATATGTTTCGATCTGGGCCATACTCCTTTCAAAAATTGGAGGTCCTACCGCAACTCACTGTATAAACGCGCCTTTAATGAGTTCAAGGTCCTAATTCAGAAAACATCGGTCTATATGGCTGCTTTATCCAAATATGATTTAATTTGGCTAGCAAAATTTCAGCTCAATATTTCAATTTTCGAAGTCTGCAGACACACTGACATTTTTAAAACGTCTTAGAATTTTACGACGATCCGAAATATATATATTTTGTAGGGCCGGAAATTGATATTTGGATGTGTTGCCAACGGAGTGATTAAATGACTACATCGCCTATCCAATGGTTGTGGTGATATATTTCATAAATTATAACAATAAAAGTAACAAAAGAAAAACTAGAGAATACCTCACCACCAAATGTTATGTGACACGTTTGGACCATTTACCAGCGGCTATTGTGGCAAAAAAATGTATATGGTACTATGTAAGTTAGACTCACTGTCAAACCAGCGGTTCCTTATTATTTGTGCATGAGGTACAAGTTGGACATTTTAAAAATTGCTACCGTTTGAGAACTATTTCATCAGTTCGTCATCATTACGGCATACGCCTGATTGCCTTTTTATCTTCCAAATAGCGCATGATTTGGACTCTCTGTAAAAGCACATTTTGTGGGCCAATCTTAATTCAATCATCAGAAATATAAAAGACCATCATTGTTATGGCATCCATTTTCATAACTTAATAAGTCATTTTCGATCAAAGTATGAATTGGAAACATATGGCTCGCCAACAGTGTGGCTCATTGATTGTTTGGCTGTCTGGCGAACTTGCAGCCTACGCCACCACTACTCGACCATATGCAACATGGCGATGGACAATGTTTCCTATCATATGCTGGCGGCTTTTAAGAACTTTTTTTTTTTTGCTTTCAATTGAAAAAATGTTCTGGGAAAATGTTAAACTAGCTGCTTGCTCGCATCTGTGTTTCTTCTTTGAATGAATGATCATTTAAAAGGATGCAAATGGTGTTCCGTCATTACTTCGTTTCTGCAACCGTAGTTGCATTTCTTGTAGCCTATCGTTTTTCAATAGTTAACCTCCCATCCTTCCGGTGTTCTTTTGGGGACATTGATCAGGGGTCATACTAATGGCATAGATCTTGGTTTAACAACATCACCGGCAGAGGGCAGGGGTTGCCAATATAACAAAACCGAAAAGTAGTTGGACTAATTCGTAGATACTTTCATGGTAATCTAACTTGAGGTAATAAGCACAGTGTTCTGTATCCCTAAAAACAAGGGGAAAATAGCACTACAAAATGTGTAAGGCAACATTAGAAGTTAACACCTTTTTTCTGAGGCCATAAATTTTATAATACTAAACAGATTTGTACGCCCTTATTCACTAAGGAAGGTGTTGGACAATACATATGTCATTGTGAACCGCTGGAATCTTGATCTTGAATAATACTCTAGTAAAAATTCAATCTTCTTTAATGTTCTAGCTGTTCTAACTTCCTTATCGAGTGTTTTAAAAAAGAGATTTACCCCTGAGATGTGTTAGGTTAGATAGGACATACACCTAAGCCTGTAATCGGCTTGTTGTGTGCTACTTACAAAATTCTTAATTTCTTACGTAATTTTTGCGGGTTGTTAGGGTCAATATGTTTCAAAATGCAAATAAAACTTAAAATTTAATTGTTTTCCATATCACGACCCTAAGTTGATTCATGTCTGGTATTGCGTCCCCACCTAGGTACCGGTATCTGTTAGACGCGAAAGACGGGAAATGACAAAGGAAATGCTCCAAAGCCTCATCACCTTCCCCGCATGCCCTACACATGCTAGCACTTGCCGCACCGATTTTACATAAGTGAGCTCGTAGTCCTATGAGTCCCACTATGACACCACAAGCTATACTGGCCTTCTTCTTACTTCCTTTCAGTAATAGCCTCGTCTTATCACGATCTGGATGTCCCCATGGGATTTCCGCCATCTTATCGAACGTTTGGCTGAGCATTCGTCGCCCACGCCCTTAACTCGGACTGCGTCAACCCGAAAGGCTTCGGGTTAACCAAATCATCTGCCCTTCCATTCCCTCTTACTCCGTTATGGCCCCGCACCCAAACGATGCGGATTTTGCCATCCTCAGAGGAGGCGTTAATCTCCTTCTTACACTGCAAGACTGTTCGTGACCTTACCGTCCTGGTTTTTATTGTCCTGATTTCTAGTTTACTGTTCTTAAAGATGTTCACACTCGACATTTTCGCGTTAGCACCACACAACCTCACGCATTCCGTGATCACTCGGATCTCTGTCTGCAGGATCGTATTATGATCAGGCAGCCTAAAACAGGTCAAAGTCCCGGGGTCAATGTAGACCCCCAGCCCCACTCGGTTCTCTAGCTTTGACCCATTCGTGTAACATGATCTTCCAGATGGCAATGCTAGGGTTTCGTCAATCCGAGAGTATGCTGCTGGCAGCAGTTCCTCGCACTCGACCTCAAGTGGAAACCCCTTCCATTCCTTCCAGGTTTCCTATCGTCAGTTGGATTATACCGCGATGGTATAACCTGCTCCTATTCTCTATTCTTTCTTCCATCGCCTTAAGTCTCATAGCCGCAATGGCTGCCTAACACTTAATCTGTATGTCTATGGGCCGGATATTAAGAAAAGTTTCCCGGTGCCCTACTAGGCGTGGTCCTCATCGCTCCACCTATTTCAAGACAACATGTGCTCTCAACCTGTTGATTTATCCTAACGTTGCACTTTTTCTCCATCGCAGTGCACCATACTACTGAGGCATAAATAAGTATTGGTCTTATCACGCTCCTGTAGAGTCAGTGGACTCTCCTCTAATGTGTTAAGCAACATGAAATTTGTGATTATAAACCCATTTTAAATCTTTTATTTGCTATTAAACTACACATTTGTGTTTTGCAACAAGAGAACCATGTACGCGTTCCAAAATGAAATGAAAGTCCTAGCTAGATAACTGATTTAGTATTCAATTTATTGCATGTAATGAAGAGCAATTCAAATCACTTGATATCCTTTGAAATGTGGCGTATACGTTATACTGTAATTAAAAGGGTAATGTAACTCATACGCACCAATGGACCAGGAGTGTATGCTGCACAGAGATGGTCCGTAAGACGATTTTTTAGGTTTCCGACTGTCAAAAAGTTGTAAAAGTCGAAAACGTCGTATACTTGTATAAAACGTAGAAAAAGTCGCAAACGTCATAAACCTTAATAACTCAGTGTAAAAGTTTGATTTTTAACAAATATTATTGTCACTTATTTGTTGTATATAGAAGAGTATATATGTAAAAAAATTTCGCAATAAAGGAAATATTATGTTTTTTTTATTTTTTGCATTTACGTTTTTCACACAATAAATTGGAAATATACGCAAATTTCAAGTCAATTTATAAAGTAACGTTTAAGGATTTTTTTTGTGAAGCAAAAAATCAATAAATTATTAGTTTTCGTCAATTATATTTAGAAATTGCAATTATTTTGTATCCTTTTGCAAAATTATTTGCTTCTCCCGTTTTAATTTGCTTTTTGAAAGCTGTTGTAAACGACATATGTTAAAAATGCATGACATCTGAGGAAGTGTCAAGTGAAATGGTACATGGAGTGTTAATTATGTTATTCAATAACAATACTTAAAAATAACAATACTTAAAAATAACATTACTTATTCAATAAAATACTTAACACGCCATCTTCCATTTCACTTGACATTACCTCACATTAGCATACTTAACACGCCATCTACCATTTCACTTGACACTACCTCAGATGTCATTCATTTTATAACAATATTGGTAAAAATCGTGTAAACCTACGGTAGCTTTTTCTAATTCTGAACCGATTTTTTCCAATTTCAATATTGTTCGTCTCCAGGAGGAAAAAATTACTTATGCCAAAATTTTTAGTTAATCAGATCAAAAATTCGACATATTTTCGTTCGAATTTTTTTTTCTGTCAGAAACCTAGTTTTTTGGCTAGGTTTACGACGTTTTCTACGTATGTAATATACGTCGGAAATGTATGTCATATACGTCACTGTTTCTGACAGGCCATCTCTGATGCTGCACAAAAATGTATCGAATGAATCAATTTGTATACCCACCACCTTGCAATTCCTCGAAATATCTAATCCTGATCCCAAAAAAATTCTTGAATTCTAAGACGATCAAAGGATGTCCGTGTGTCTGTCTGCCTGTCCGTCCATGTTCACGTCACATAAGCTCGACTCTCTTCCCCCATTGACAGTCAATATTTTTTCTGAACTATTTTAAATTTGTATTATTTCTATTTTAGGAATTTTTTGGTATCTTTTATGTATCATTGGTATTTCATTATGTGTGTCAAAATTGCCAATTTACATAATATTCATCACACTAGTGATATTCATCACACTATTATTTCATTCAACTTACAACAAAAACAGCAGCTTTCTTCATGTTTTTGTCAGAAGGAATAAAACACTATGTGTGCAACTTAAACAATAGCAAAATATGACATGTCATAAGACAAGAACATTTAGTGTGATGGCAGCTTTAAAGAGTTAAGGTTCATGCGATTAAAGTTAAATTTTATATGGAAAACCATTTTGGTCTACCATAATATGCTTTTGAAAAAGTATTATTTTGCTAAAAGTATTAATTTGATGATGATCGATTTATCGAACAAATCTAGTCTATCTGTCTTACGCATTTGGCGAAGCAAATATTTGGGCATTGTACAGAGTCTTTATTGAAATTCTTGTTTCTGCCAATAAAACGTTGGCATTGGGATACTTAAATCATAAAGATAATGTCCAACCTGCTCGATTCAATTTCAATTACGCTCTCGAAAGTTGTTTTTGAGACTTTACTTCGATTCTCCGAATTTAACCGCTAACCACATTCATGATGTCAATTAAGGTTGTTTATCAACTTTTATTTATACCAAAAGAAAAAAAACAAACCCAAATCGCTTTAGCACACATAAGTAGGCACGCCCTTTGTTTTCTTTTTAATTTAAATAATCCCCCCACACATTTTATTGCGTGACAAATCTCCGTCTTCCATAAACTTTGTTCGCAGGGCGCCCTTGGCCTTGGTTTGAGAGCTTCTATGAAAATGCCGAAATTCTAATGCATAATGAATGAATTCATTTCATGCAATTTGATAAGCCAACAAGTAAAGTCCGGCAGTGCCAAATCATATAAGCCCTCCATCAGGGATAGCGGATGATAAGTTTTTGGGTTTACTTGCTATGCGGTATGAATATTGGATGCGAATGGCGTCCAAACTGGCGCTAAATAAGTTTAGTTTAAAGATCTGCAGCTTTATCAAAACAACTAGGAATTTGACCAATTTACAATACCAACAATTGCCTAAATAAGATAGATTTGTGCAAAATTAGGAGCATCTAGTCTTGCTAGTTTGGATCACCTATCCTCACTAGTTAGCGTGTTTTTGACAGATGGACAGGCAGGTGGACAGTAGGGAAGACGTACAAACATGACTAAATCACTCTGAATATGGTGACTATAAATAAAATTAATAATACTACGTGAGGTTTTAATGTCAAGCGGAATATCTGATACATTGTTCAGTTTATATCATCAAAAAGATCAGCTATGATATTGAATGCGAACTATTCTAGAACGTAGCCATGGCAACCCTTGAGAGGAGAAAGCAATTTTCGCAATGATTGTAGATGACGCAAGATTCTCATGATGATATTAACCCATGTACACTCACACTACGACACGATGTCACGACTATGTCAGTATGTTGTGCTGCGACACATATGATTTGTACACAACATATGCCTGGCCGTATGTAAATGCAAATTCACACCAACCTATGTGTGCAGCATGTTAGCGTGTAGCCATTCAAAGGAAGAGCAGCGCAATTTTGTTTGGTAAATGTAATGTCTTAGGGCGGGTCGAAGTACCCAAAATGTTATAATGTGGTTGTGTTTAAACACAAAAAATATTGAACTTCCGGTGTGCATGTGTGCATGAAAGTTGCAGACACATCGAAAAAGAAAGGTCAAGGCATAATAGACCTCATAATGTAATGTCACTCACATCTGACAGGAATTGTGTCCATCTGATGCTTGTGACTTTAAATTAAAAAAATTGGTTGTTGTATAAGCTACATCAGTTTATGGGCCGATTCGGGACATATTTTGTATGAATGTTGAAAGTTTTAATGCAAAATCACTTGCAAAATTCCAGCCAAAGTTGGTTAGCCCCAAGATATATTCATTTACAGGTAGTGGCAGTTGCCCAACAACAAAATATTGAGTACACTATCTGTCAAAATCAGTGTAAGTTACTAGTTCGCGCCATTTTAGGCACACACACAACCAAAATTTGTTGACAGATGGTGGACTTCGCGAGAAAAAATTGTACTCAGCTGTTTACGGTACACTACCTGGTAATTATGTCATGGTTAGACTCTCATTTTACGATGCAGAGTATATTTTGTTTATTTCGATGTAAAATGCACATAAAGCCAGTCGTTTGTTTGGATAACAGTAAATTTCGTTTATATGGAATAATAATTACGCCTTTTATAGACATTAAATCGGGAGATCGGAAACATATTCGGGAAGGATGTGTAGGAGTCTAAACAGCTCACGGTTCTGGATGAAACACGGAATGGATTACGATGGGCCTGGCACAACTCACTATACTCGATTTCAGCGAAACTGACTAAGAAATGAGCCTTTCAAGAATCAAAGGCTTTAAATCGGGATATGCCCCATATTCGAGAAAGATTTTCAGGAGTCTAATACATAATTACCGCATTCGTACTCAATTTATTACAATCGAGTGTGGCATTTTTTGGATGATGGCATCCGCCATCGATTAATTCTAGTCGGAATTTCGAATAGAAATGTGCGACTAATTTATCTAGGGTAAAAAACCAATTTTGTCCATTTTCAAGAAATTAAGAAAAATTGGTAAGCTGTAGTGTTTCGTTTGCAAAATAAAAACTAATAATTATAACACATTATTGCCTAAGCAGAAAGTTGTCTCATTTAACCACTAAATGTAATTTGGCAGGATATTTTTTCAAAATAAAGCTTCCAACTTTATTCAATTGAACATTTCAATGTTGCTCTTCTTGTGCCTTCTCGAAACATTCAAAAAAATACTGTAGGCTGTGATAGAGGCGACGTAAGCCACTTTTTTGAAAACCCTTTTTCACATATAACAAAAATGGATTGGGTAAAAACAGTAAAACATCGTTTAAAAACAATAGCCTATTGTTTAACGTTGGCGTTTTTTTTTTTTATTTATTTTGTAAATAGTGATAACTTTTTTAAACAACCACCACATGCTTTTTTTTACCTTTGAGATGGTAAAATATGCTCGGCTGATCCATTTTTTTTTTCTCCGGAATCGATTACTACTTGACAAATTATTTTCGTAAGCCATCATCCAGTGAGTATTTACGGAACAGAATCAATCTTCGAACTAAAACTCAGGATACAACTTGGCATGAATGTTGCAGAAAGTCTAATACAACTCACAGTTTCAAATTTTAGTGAAGTTTTATGGACTCAAGACCATAAATCGGCGAATAAGTGAATTAGGGGGGGCCATATATAAAGATATAATCCGAAACTAAGCTGCCTATAATAAATACTATTATCTGTGCATAGCTTCAGCTTGATTTCTTAGTTTTTAAAGACTATAGCTGTATCCCTAAGTATGGCAGGACTAAGCAACAAATGGTAATGGTCTAAATGAGGTCATTTTGATTTTGAATGGTCCTTTTACTTCGTAAATTTGTTTATGCTCACTGAAACGACATAGCCTTTACACACTTGGTTGCTCATACAACTCCATGGTCGTCGAGTTTAACTGCTCTAGCATATTAAATGGCCAAGTTGAACCAATTACAATGTTTATTAATTTCATTTAAATATTAAAGGCAGAAGCTGTTGCTGCCAAACCAAAATTCCTCATCTATGGTGTTCAAGTCACAAAATTTGGGATTCAAATGTTGAGGTTTAATTTTAAAGCGCTTCTGTTTCCCCAAAAAATATCATTCAACGCACACACTGATAAGTGCGTTTGGAGCTTTAGGCATTCAGTACACGATACTAGCAGTGCACGCATTCATTTCCCACCGTCCAAATAGTAGTCGTCCCATTCGAATGTTACCAGTGTTTATGAGATTGCTGAGTTTGGATGTGTGTGTGTGTGTGTGTACAGTCGTTTGTCTGTCTGGCTGCTTTAGCGTTTATTGTGCACATCAAATGGGCTTTGCAAAAAAGTCGGGAGGGTGTCCAACCAACCAACCAACCAACGAAACTAAAACAAACGAAAGCCCTTCTGCTCGTAGTACTGACGCGATCGTTGAGCTGTAAATACGCGGATTTTGGTGGCTTTCGAGACTGTGTGTGCGATGCATTTAGTGTGAAAATCGTGGATTGACACGATTGGTGATTAGCGCGTTCCGAGCCATGTTCGTCGTCGTCGGTTTTTAGAAAAGGTGTTGTGTCCCACAAACTTAGTTCGTACTTAGTAAGTTTTTGCGCCCCAATGCTGAACAGGTCACAAAAGTCATCACCAAAAACGCAGTGGAGTAACAGAATGCCCTTTTTTTTTGAAACAGTGAAGCTAGCTTCAATCTACATTTAAGCTGGCACTCCATTCACATTCGATGGCATCGCAAATGCTGCACTAAACTCTACGAGAACAACGACAACGAAATTATAAAAAGTGCTAAATTACTTGCAACTCTTTTAATTGAAATAGACTCTTGTTGTGCTAATAATCCCATTTTGGCGCGGCTGCATGACACAAACAATGCAGTCTGCCGGCCAGTCGCATTAATTATCATCTTAAGTGCCTTTACGTCTTTGTGATACTGGGTGTTTCGGTTGGTGGTGTTGGTGTTGATGCATTTGGGGATGGTCAGCTGTTAATTGTGAATGACATATCCGGCCCCTGAAACCAATCCCATTGCCGTCTTTCTCAAAAACTGGCAAGGTGTTGCAGGAGAATGACGGACAAGAGTGAAAATCGTTTTTATTAAGCCGTTCTAATGTCTCATAACCCCACTTAAACACACACACACACACATCCACATTCACAGCCAGGCCTTGTGCCGTGATTATTAGGGGTAGTCACTTTCAAAAATTTTAACATTTAATCCGATAACAAAATAATTGACTGTTAAATCGCTTTGAAATATTCTTAAAAGACAAAGATTATTTTTGTACCTTCTACCATAGGATGGGAGTATACTCACTTTGTCATTCCATTGAATGTCCTTGGATAATTTCATTGCATTATTGCAGCGCAATGTTGTGATATTTTTATATCCTCCACCATAAGATGGGGGTATACTAACATCGTCATTCCGATTGAAACACATGGAAATATTGGTCCCATATAGAGTATATATTCTTGATCGCCATGACATTCAAGGTCGATCTAGCCTTATCCGTCCGTCTGTGGAAAGCACGGTAACTTTCGAAGGCAAAAAGGTAGGCGCTTGAAATTTTGCACAAACACTTCCTATTAGTGTAGATCAGTTGGGATTGTAAATGTGCCATTGGGTACGTATTTAGATATAGCTCCCACATAAACCGATCTCCCGATTATATTTCTTTAGCCTATAGAGGGCGCAATTCCTATCCGATTTGGCCGATATAGGCAATATACGTTCCAAATATGGTCTGAATCAGTCCATAACATAATATAGCTCCCATATAAACCGAGCTCACGATTATATTACTTTAGCCTGTATACGGATTAATTTTTACCTGATTTGACTGAAATGTTGCACGGTGAATTTTTCTATTACCTCTAATTTACGTGTCAAACCTGGTCTGAATCCGTCCATAACCTGATATAGCTTCCTTAATAATCCATCTCCCGATTATATTTCGTTGGCCTGTAGAAGGCGTCAATATGGTCTGAATCGGTCTATAACCTCATTTAGCTCCCGTATAAACCAATTTCATGCTTTATTTCTAGAGCTTTATCCATTATCCTTTATTTGCCTATAAAGAGATACCGGGCGAAAACCCGGCAAATCATTCGATGTTGGGGGATGTATAGGATTCGGCCCGGCCGAACTGAACACACTTTTACTAGTTTTTAATTGATATTATCAAATCTGTAGACAACAATAGGTTGTCTAGGATTCGGCCCGGCCGAACTGAACACACTTTTACTAGTTTTAATTGATATTATCAAATCTGTAGACAACAATAGGTTTTCGCTATACAGCGGCACAATACTCACTTAAAATCAAATCAGATAAAGAATGTGTTCTTTAACTGATTTGAGGTGACTTTAGCAATATGGTGTTACGAGGCCACACAAATATAATGGTGAATCGAAATGGCCCGAAACAGACAGAAACCACTTCATCCACTTTTTTGTTGGATGAAGTAAATGTAAGAATTTTATTAACATTTCTGAATGAATACCCCTAATGTACACTGTTTCAGAGAAAAGAGAAAAGCAACAACACACATAAATATGCACTTTACACAGAGGTCAAGACAAGTGTGTCCGCTCTGGAAGTGAAGAAATAAAAATTTTTTTAGAAGGAATTATTTTTCCAACGAAAACCGAATCAAGAGCACATACTGCTGCATGCGGTGGATCAAATGCACTTGTACCTCGTACATATTATTATTATTGGATCATACTACATATGTATACACTACTATCCAATTGGCTATGCCAAATGATCATGGGGCACAAGTATGCTATCATAATTTCGAAAATACCCTAAATCCCCAAAGAAAAACAAACGCCATGCTCTCGACATACCGCACTGCGGACCATTGGCAAATTCCAATTGGCCCGATGCCTATGATATTGTGATGATGATGATGATGATGATGTTTTGGTATCGTCACAAATGCTTTCAATGAGTATTTGGTACTTTCACCTCCTCATCCTCCCCACTGGGGCCGATGCCGCTTTTCATCTCAAATGAAAATCCCCAAAATCCGCAATTATGAAATAGTATTTCGTGCGTTAATGAAATGGAAGAATGAAAACCTACATCCCATTTCCCTCGCGGAAAGTTGTTTTTGTGCGTGAGTTTTCACTGGTTCTCCATGCGTCTGCCGTGTGTCATTTATGATTGTGTACATGAGTGTGTGTGTGTGTGCGTGTTGAGCGAGAGCGTTTGTTTCCTTCATTCTTGTAGAAATCCGTGTCACATATGTGGTCTTCTGTTTACAAAAAAAAAAAAAAAAAATTAGAGAAAAACACCAAAATTCAAAAACGAAAAAAGTCTACTCAAAGGAAAGAGGGAAAACAAATTGAAATTTCAATAAAAAACGCCAATAGATAAGTACAAACATGCACAGTACATATACACATATATATCTTTCGTCGACGGTCGGGGGGCCTCTGTCTAGGAATGAGTTTAGCGATCGCTGTGTGAGAGCGCGGTACTTCAGTCGACCAAAGTCGAATGGTACGAACGAAACGACAATAATTTAGCGCACTCGGAAGAAAATCACAGATTTTATTTTTTACGTTGATAACTGAGCGAAAGGCGAATATAATTCCATTGAAAGTACATGGCAGCTCCTCAACATCATATTTCCCACAGCCACCACCAGCACAACCACCGCCACCGCCATCAGCATCAGCACCGAAACTAATCAAAATATTTGGTGCCATCCTTGTTCTTTTGCGTAATTTTCGTTAATAATTTCCCCCATCCCAACCTCCGGAAACAACCAAGAACAAAAAAATAAAAAAGAGAAACAACATCGCATTCAGCTAAGGAACGGGCACAGAGACTTATGCAACAACCAGAACAGCAGTAGTAGCAGCAGAAAATTGCCCAAAACAGATACCCAAATTGTCGGTGCACAGAGACACCGCCGATTTAGAAGAACGTTCCTAGCCGTCGTCGTTGTCGTCGCCGATTACATATGAACAACAACATTTGTTTGAGTGTTCGTAGAGAAAGTCCACTGTCCCGGCCAGCACTCAGGTAATTGAAGAGCCACACACACACACACGCGCAATTGAAGACACAGCAGAAGCAGTGAAGGAGTGAGGCAAAAGTGTGCAGAGGCAAGGATGCCCAACTACCGTCAGAAGAATCGTAATCGCAATAAAAATAAAAATCGCAATAAACAACAACAGCAGCAACAGCCCCAAGCTCAACAAGAAGAGTCGGTGACACCATCCGACACCAGCACCAGCACCAACGCCGTCGTCGCAGCCGCATCAGCCGGCGAATGTACCACTGTACATACTTCGTTCACCGCTGAATCACCATCGACAACTCACTCGCCCCCGCCGCTATCACCATCACCACCACCAGAAGTGACACCGGCCGACGCGCCACAAGAGAATGTCAACCATGGCAAAGAGACAGAAATCTCTGAAAATGCGTCTGTTGCATTGAATGAGGACCATCAGAGCAACGTCATCGCACAGTGTGGCACAGTTTCCGCCGAACCAGCAACGAAGTGTAATCAAAGTCCACCGCCAAAATGTAATAGCGCGAGTGATCAAAAGATGGGCAATGAAAAGTCAAAGCTAAGCAAAAGCCATGACCACCTAGAAGGGGAGATAACCCAGTCGCCCCAGCTACCGCCTCTGACACCAACGGCGAGTCATCGGCCACAGGCCAAAGTAATAGTGCATCGTATCGTGTGTGAAGATTCGGTGACACAGGAGGCACCAGTGCAATCCAAAAGCGCGACACGGGAAACAAGTGAACAAACAGACAAAAATAGCGAAAGTATCATTAAAACAGACAAACTCTCTCTTGAAAAGGGCACTGACCAGGACACTGGTAGAGTCAGAGCCAATAGTGAAGGCGAGGTCACTCAAAAAAAAGTGACCGTGATAGTGCATAAAATCCACGTGGAGAACAGTGATAGCGACAATGAGACCGGCAACAGCAGCACCCCTTTGGCTCTATCGCCGGTCCACATTGAGGAGGTCGGAGGTGACGAGTGCCTCACCGACGTCGAGGAACTCAGATCGCCCATTGTCAGTGAAGTGGACTCGGCGGCCGAGGGCGAAGATGGAGATTTCGAGCAATCCTCAGACGTGGAGATGCAATCGATGTCTTTGTCGCAGCGCGAGAAACGTAAGCAGAAGCGCATAGCGCTTGAAAATCATTTTCTGCCCCAAATGCTTAATCCTCGATTCCTCGATAGCATTACCGAGGAGAACAGCGATTTAAGTGAATGCGGAGATATTCCCCTGTCGCGATCGGCCTCGGCCGAGAGTGCGCCCAACAGCAATGAACAAAAAGCCCAAAAATTGAATGCCAAATACCCCAAAAGTTCCCTGGATTTCAGTAAGACTCACAAACACACCCCATCCCTTAGTACCCAACAGGCCAGTGGCAGTCCCATACGCGAAGAACCCTTGGCCTTTGCCGTCGAGGCTCGCCTCCAAGAATCCCCAGCCGCTGATGAAAGTTGCACGACTCTAAAAAGTTTTCTCTCGCCCGAAGCCGAGCTGGCCGAAATGGTTTTCATCAATTCGGCGTCCAGCAGCATGTCCGACCTCAATGACATGGACGCAATGGAACGCACCTCGCTTCACTCGACCCCATCCGTTGTTTTCGATCTGGACACCGATGCCAAAGATCTGATAAACAAACCCCCCAACGAAAGCGAGAACAACACAGAATTGACATCATCATCGTCATCATCACTGGCGACGGCGGCATCCTCTGCTGCTGAATTTCCTCCAACAATCGACACACAAAACAAAGGCGGTATTTTTGTAAACAACAATTCGCAAACACCGTCATCGTCGTCATCACCTGCTATTCATCAGCGGCCAGATCAGTCAGATCAGCCACAACATCTAGCCGATGGCAACAAAGAAGAGCAAATTCCACAGTCGTCGACGACGGCCGCCATGCTCTTCTCTTACGGTTCCGGTCAGCAGATGCTCGCCAATGATGATGATGCTGCTGCGGCGGCCATAGCTGCCGCTGAGCGCCTGTTGTCAGACACTCAAGCGAGATTGCTCGAAACTAGTTGCGATTCGGTACATACAAGTAGTGTTAGTAGTTTACGTGCGGATAAAAACGCGAAACCACCACCAGAGGTTGCTACGGAAAACGTACAAAAAAATATGAATACGGTGCGCGAGTTAATAAACGCGGATAGCACACAAACGCCAAATGCAAACGGTAATGGCAACAGTAGCAACAACGCACCGCTCAGTGGCGGTGTTGTTGTACGTTCACAAATCCAAAGTCAGAGTACGTCGCAGATATTGCGTGGATCACCATCACCATCACCCCCTCCAATCCCACCTCCACCCAGAAGCTTTGAGTTCGAAGCTACCAAAGGAGCGCTGCCTCTTAATGTGCAAAATGTCGAACAGCACAACGGCCAAAACAAAGAGGCAGACAAACTGCAGCAGCTTTCATCAGCACTCTCCCTACCCACCTCCACCTCCACCTCCAACACCACTGTCCCAATCGTGGCCTCTCCCTTGTCCTCAATGACTCGGCAGGAGTCCTTTGAATCCCATTGCTCCGATAGCACCACATTTAGCCAGTGTACAGCCATAAATGTCGATGCCACCCACAGCCAGGCAACTTCTGACTACCCATCCTCAATTTCAGATCTCAAAACAACAACAACAGCAGCTACAGACACCACAAGCCAACACACAGAGCGAGAAGAGCTGAGAAGTGCAAGTCCTACCGATCCCAAGAAACTGCGTTTGCTATGTGCCGAGACCTTGGCCGCTCTGCCGTATGGTGGTGAAGTCTTGGAAGAGTTAGCATCTGTGGCCCAAAATATTGGCGAAGTGCGGGCTGTGAATGTGGTCAAAACACACACCACCACCACCACCACCACCAGTACACACACCACATTGAAACGCGACACCAATATGCCCTATCCACCACCCGAGTTGCCGCACATTGACGATTTGCGGCTGGCCCTGGGCAAAAGCCTTAACGAGAATGGGGTTGGCCAAAGGCCCCCATCACCCAAACATCCAGAGTCTTGGTTGGGTGTGCCTACCACATCCGATCCCAAGGTCTTGGTATGTCTATCGCCATCGCAGCGCTCCTACATGGATCAACAGCAGCAGCAGCAGCAGATGGTCACAAAGACAACCGTCACAAAGGAGTCCCAAAAGCCGGACGACTTGCTGGATGCCCATCAGAAGTTTGTCGAGCGTCGCGGCTACCACGAGTTCTCTAAGCAGCAACTGGCATCCATGGAGCAGGAGAAGGCTGCCGAACAGCAGCTGCTCCAAACTGCAGCAATGATGAAGAAATTACGTAAAAGTCTAACACCTCCACCACCCCAAATTCCACCGCCTCCCGTGCCAGCGAAGAGTAGCGAAACGGCCACAATAGCACAAAATCTATCCAAACGATCAATACCAGCACCAACGTCCATTATCGCTGCCTCCGCCGCCGGCTCTACGACGGCACACATAGACAAAGGCAGCTATGACGTCACCGCCTCGAATGAGGCTGATAAAACAACAACCGCCAGCCGCGATGGAGAAGAGAACAACAAGCACCGTTTGTTATCTATAATACAAGATACGAGCGATTCTCAATCAATTCGCGGCCCACAACAAGAACAACAACAACAACAACAACCTGAGCAGCACAACAACCAGCAGCGGCAGCGGCAGCTAGTACAAACGGCAAAAGCAGAGACAGCAACATCATCGTTTGAAAATAACTCAAGGCAAATAACAAGTATTCCTCAGCAGCTGCAACAACAGCAACAAACACAACAGCCACAACAACATCCAGCAACACCTCAGCAATCCAAACCATCCACTTTCATCGTTCCAATAGCATTAACCAACGGATCTTCGTCCAAGTCATACCAGAATTTCCCTCAATCCACGGCAGGTGGAAGCATGCAGAGTGTCGAATCGAGTCTGGGTGAAATGTTCCCCACCCTGGGATCCTCCAACATATTCGATAAGGAGCAAAAGCGCTTCTCGAACATCGAGTCCTCCAGCACAAGCAGTCAACAGCTTCAACAAGCCCTCATGGATGCCAAACCCAAACGCTTCTCCAGCATAGAGACTCATTCGTACGAGAGCCAGAAGCGCATCGAAAACGGTCAAGTCGTCCACGACTATTCCAACTCCCAGCATGACAAACAGCAATATGGCGATGCACCACCTCCCACCTTCCCCACAAGGGCTGCCTTTGCAACAGGATCCGAGGCGTCCAGCTTTGGTGGCAGTCCCCAGTGTCCAGCATCAGAGCAGTCATCGCTAAAGAACATTCGGATGGCCGATGAAAAGGCGAAAACAGATGACCACCACGAAATTATGTCAGCTTTAAATTTAAACAATCATTCTTCGGCATCATCATTGAACAACAATAACAGAATGGCATCCCACAACATCACCTCTACCGCGAGCAGCAGCTTTTCCACCATCGCGAGTGCCCCTACCGCCGCACCCGCACCCGCAGCCACCACCACCAAACAAAGGAACGAAAATTCTCAGAAGAGCCTCAGAGATGAAGTAGATTTCGTAAAACAAAAACAATTTGAACAACAGCAACAACACTCACAACAGCATGAGAATGCCTCCGAACGAATGACAGCAGTTCGTAGTGGCATAGAAGATACTTATGAAGAATTTAGGCAACGTGCCAAGGAAGCTGCCGTCGCCACTGCCACCGACAATGCCCACATATTTCCCACAGCACAGCAAGTAACCTCGAACGGGCAATCGAATACGAATGGCAACGGTGTAATTTCATCATCGCCCTCCGTGACCACCGCCACCGCCACCTCCACCAACGGCAATAAAACACTTTTCCAACATGACCATGAAAAGCTCTTCAAAGAATTTGATGACCTCTCCAAGCAGCTGCACAAGGAGCTGGAGTCTAGCAAAATCCAGAGGGAGCAAAAGGAGCGCTCTGCTTCTCTGTTCGATCTGAACCGCATTCACTTGCGTCAAAAGGAGCAGATAGAGGAGTTCAACAAGATGCGCCACGAGCACATGAGCGAATTGGAAAAGGAAATTGAACGTTCCATGCAGTCGCGTAAGCTGCGGATGAGCAGTATGGAGCGCTCCCTCAGCAGTGGCAATGCCCCGTATGCACGAACCTATCAAATTCCCATACACATCGAGAACGGAGCAAATGCCATGCAGCAGCAAATGCCGCCCAGCAGCAATGTTGATGACACGCCACCACCACCCGTTCCCGAACCTCCACGAACCTATGAAATTCCCATACAAATGGAAAATACGGGGGCATCCTACTTGCAGAATAACACAGCGGATTCCCGCTTCCGCCGTTCGGAATCGATGTTCAATTTGAGCGATGAGGGTCGTAGGGTGCGCACCTACAGTGGCACCACTCAACGGCGTGAGGACGATTGGTCCAAATATGCTAGCGATTTGGGATCATCGGAAAATATTGCGCGTCCTTTTGCACGGGAGGTGGAAATCTGCTATCAGCGCAGACCTGGAGGCATTAGAGCTCCTCGTCTCACTGCTTCCACCAATGATTTGTCCTGCAATTCTCAGTCGTACGATCAGTACAATGCCTACAACGTTCGCCGATCTCAAGCGCCCATGCTCAACCGAGCGCCCCAACAAAATCGCCCCCACTACGGCAGTTGCTATTCGATGATCGAAAGGGATCCCAATCCCAAATACATAAGCACTACATCCCGCCGAGGTGTGTCTCCAGCCCCACAGCCCTCAGGATTCCACCCCATCGATGTGAACGTGAGCGAGGAGCAAATGCATCAGCGCCGAGCCTCATTGCCACGGGAAATTCACGAACAGCAATTGAAGTACATTGCCACCAAGGAGGAGCAGCTACGCACTGAGATCGAGCGCCTGGAGAAAGAGCGCCGCCGTCTTCTGGAAGAAGCTAATCGAGCACCTGCCATGCCTATGCCCCAACCCTCAGCGCGTCCGTTGCGAGAGGCATATCGCAGCGTTCCCAAACTGCCCACTTTAACCGAAGATGAGGTCTTCAGACAACAAATGGCCGAAGAATGGTTGAACAAGGTGGCCGAGCGTGAGAACCGACGCTTGCAGAACATAATCAAAATATCGAAAGTGCACGAAGAGGAGTCGGCCGAACACAAGGCTAATGAAAAGAATCTAGGCGACGAGTTTTTGAATCGGGTCAAGGAGAGACGTACAAAACTTTCAATGCCTGCCGACAGTGACTGGGAGTCGGGGGCCGAATCCCATCCCGCCAATCAAGCGCAATTTAGCGAATCCGAGGATGGGCCACCCGTCAAGATACTCGAGGGCGACCACGAAGCTAATCTACGCAGTTTGCCGCGGCACTTGCGCGAATTCGCAAAGTTTTCGAATCACCAGCGTGATGAAATCGAAGGAGGCCATCGGGAGCAACATCAAGAGGAGGAGCGTTCCCAGGAGGCAACTGATAACTCGCTCAGTCAGTCTTTTAAGAAATCCACCGTGGTGAGGACGGTGAAAAATATAAGGGCTCCAATGCTACCGGATAATGGCGGACACGGTGAGTCCATACATTCAAATGAGACGATTAGCGTCCACCACAAAGCTTCTGCAAACTCATGTAACACAAATGGCAAAATTTCTACTACCACCACTACTACTTCTACTACTACTACTAGTACTACTTCTAACATAGATCACATTAATACTCAAACAGATCCATTAATTTCTCTTGGTGTTGGTAGCGTCTTGGGCACCGCTGTTGTAATAGGTTTGTCCGCCTGGACTGCTTGGAGGAGATTCACCTGAGCGGCCGCCAAGCAAACCTACGCACTCGTGTACTGCACCGCACTTCACTCTCTGTATATCGTGCGCTGTCACAAACAGTGGCAGTACGGCTCCATGAAGTATCACTACTACCTGCGGGACATCATTCATATCCACCATCTTCTATTCCCTCCCTACTCTCTATAACCGTATCCCACTCTCTTGGCTACATAAATCGAGTCTATGTATGTATATATGTGTGTGTGTATAGATGTGTATGTGTGTGTGTGTCTGTGTGCACGAATATTGTCACATAATCGGTGAGACCAATCAATCAAACAATCAATCAATCAAAGAATCAATCGATCATTAATGCTGGCACATCTACACTGTATATGTATGTATGTATGTATGTACCTGTCACCACCACGTTTTACTACTCCAAATTATATCAGAAACGAACCGAATCACTCCAGTATTCCCCTTCCGTCAATATGTACGTATGTGTTGTGAACTCACCCATTTTTTTTTTCTCTCATTAAAGCCGACATTGTAAATTCTCCTTCTTCATCATCTTGTTGTTCTTCTTCCTCCTCTTCTCTTGAGAATTATTATGATATGTTTGTTTGTTTGTTTGTTTTTGGTTTTCTCTCTCATCGATGAACGAACTCGTACCTTCTCCAGGGAATGCTGATGACGGCGGAGAGCACAATGATGTCTCAACTGCATCCAAACAAGCGACAAATGCTATTTTTTCAAATTTATCTCCTACACCTTCAGCCATAAATATCGATGATCTGGTCACAAACGAGTTCCCAAGCACCTTTGATGAGATGTTTGCCAAGTCTCCTTTTCATGGACGCATTTTAGAGGAGTTTGACAATTATTGGCGTAACTTTCAGAATGCCGGAAACTGTTAGAAACTCCTCCAAGGGGCAGCTGTGCGAATGAACCTAAAAATAACAGACAGCGACACCTAACATTGCTAGCACCAAAATACTTGCGACAACAGAAGCTCTCTCTCTCTCACTCTCTCTTTTACCCACTCAACACCCAGATTCAAAGCACTGTATTTACTATCCATAACGCACCTCTCTTTTTGTCTCTCTTATTTTCTTCCGTTGTATATTTCGCACAATCACTCAGAATACTTTTGTCTCATTGTCTTTCTTTCTCTACTGCCTCTCTCTCTCTCTATTTTTCTGATTAACAACTATTAATAAACATTAAAATACACTCCCGTATAAAATTTATCTCAATTAAATTGTGTATATTTAATAAAAAAAAAACCCAAAAAAAAAACCAAAACAAAAACACACCAATACTGTTGTTACCAAATAATTAATACCAAGTACTTATTTAGTCAAATTAACCAAGTCAAACATAAGCACAAAGATAACGCAAGAAAGAAAATGTTCACTTTGTTACTTAATTTGCGCATCACCCACCTCCTATCTAGTTTTACAATGAGCACAGCAAATGACCGCAAGACGATGAACGACCGAACGAACGAACCAAGTTTTCTCTTTAATTTTTTGTGTTTAAATTGTTTATGGAATTAATTAATGAATAATAATGATTATTATGAGAATGATAATAAAAAAAAAGCAACACCAACAAACAAATTTAGTTTTGCTCTAACCAAAATCGAATTCAGAAGCGTTATCGATTTTTTTTTTTGTTTTTTTCGTGACATGATATGGATATTGATATGCATGATGACGTCATCGTTTTCCCATTTTGTATTGTAGTTACCCGATTAACACATTTCTATGCCTTCCAACAAACGCACCCATCCACTGTGTCTATGTGTGCTAGTCTGTGGTGAATGTTCAAAATTGCAATTCTACTCTCTCATCCTTTGGACTCAACGAATAAAGTTTCCCAAATGATTTGATGTTCAATAAAATGTAGATTGTAGGAATAATTGTTCCGTAATTCGTTTCGCCATCTGACAAATGGTACGATCTATTTTTTGGAATCTAAAATTTTCTATTATGATTTGTTGTTCCTCTGCCAACGTTTATTTTCAATTAACTGTGACGCGATGGCTGATCAGTGATCGGCCGCCACTTTTACGCCACGCTAACTTTAAAAAAAAGTTTCAGAAGCAGATCTTCTCTTCTTGGCTATGTTCTTGACGATCCATTGTTTCATTAAGACCTTGAATCGCGAGTTTGACTGAACGTCTGTTAGTAATATACCAAACTGCAAATGCAAATTTGCCCAGGAACATTCCACTAAGGAACTGGGCAAACTTCTCACATATCACTGAGTACTGTCCGATTCAAATTTCAAATTTCAAGCTGAATGCTTTATGTTTTGGAGGTTTTTTCAGGAACAGTAGAAAGCAATTTGAATAAGGCCAGGCATATTGTCAATTCAATAGTGAGATTTGTCTATAGGGCTCCACAAAGGGATCGCATATGTTGCTTTGTGAAGTGATTTCTTATTCTTTTAAGAATTTTGTGGACTACAGGAATTTAATACTATTTTACAGCGCTTTTATCCAAATTGCACAGTTGCCAACAAGAAGTATGTTTATTTTCTCTCGGTCCACCTGAAATCCACAGTTGTTTATTCCTAGAATAAGGAGCAATAGAATGACGAGATCGTACTTGGTGAGAATAGCACGACTTTGGAATCGGCTTCCTCATGAATTACGCATTTTTTCTCATTCTAACACCGTTTTTCGACTAAAATTGCTTAGGTTGTTTGCCTCCGATGGTTAAGTTAATTGCTTCTCTTTTTTGATTCTAATCTAGTGATCAATATTTTGACTTTTGATGCACTGGGACCAATATTGTAACTCTCAATTTACAGGCGTCTTTGACTTGCTGACTTTTTTGAAATTTTTTTGATTTTTTTAGATTTTAGATTTACATTTCACAAGATCTTAAGAATTACTCAGAATGTGTTATCAATGAAATAATGGTTAATAAAATGAAATTAAATGATACACCTTACCGTTTGCTTAAATCCTAATTCTTAAAGTCATTTGTTTAAGTTTCATGTTTTCAACAAATTTCCCTTCCGTTATTATAATACAAATTCCTAAAAGCAATTCAGTGGATGATCCATAGTCCATAGTGTTCAGATATACCTTTGCAAGTGGCAGCGCGTATGTGTTCTCTGACAAAGTGGCCATTAGATGATGCTATCTGATTTATGGTTTGTTTCCATATTGGATTCCACTTGGAAAGAGTTTTAAACAAATCAAAGAGCCATACTATGCACCGTCAGTTTTGCGCGTAGAGAGATTCATTAAAAGATAAGCGAAAGGGAAATTTTCATTACAAAACCCCTCAAGTGCTGCACACTCATGTGGCATGAGTCCGGAAGCAGCTAATATGCAAAAAAACCCAAGATATATTTTTGTAATTGACTATGAATTATCAATATATAACCATATTTTTTGTATGTTTCTCTTTCGAGACGAGCTCAATGATCGGAGATGCTAATGGAAAAGGAAAGCCAAAGATAGCAACACACACTAATCACTATGGGACGCGTTTCGTCTCTGTTTTAGAAGAATTTTTAACCATATTACGTGTGAAGGCTTTAACGGCCGTGCGTTGGTATGTTGTATTTGAATCGTATTAATAGCGAAAACGCATCTATGATACAATTACCACATTAACCACACTCGACAATCCTGTCTATTAGCTGTACTTTTTCCTAGTGCATGTATTTTTGTGTAATGACAGACATTCTTTCTGTGACAAATTACACTTCTTCCTTACTACGCATGGTTTTGTGCATCTGTTGGAACGCTAGATAAAGGCAATGGCTCTCGCCATCGCACGAATTTATTTTTTTTTTCATTTTCAAGTTTTTTTTTGCCTGTTAGGGCGAATATCATTAAATTTTACAATTTTTGTTTGTTTCTCTTTCAAGACGAGCTCAATCATCGGAGATGCAAATGGAAAAGGAAAGCCAAAGATAGCAACACACATCAACCAGTATGAGACGCGTTTCGTCTTTGGTTAGGTCTCGAAAGAGAAAGAAACAAAAATTTTAGATTTTAATGATCTTCGCCCAAACAGGCAAAAAAAAACTTGAAAATGAAAAAAAAAAAAATATAACGATATTGGAAAAAAAGAGATTACTAGACTTTAATCCCTGAGAACAGAAATTTAGTTGACAAAGTGAAATTTTGTAGTCTCATCTAACATTTTACAATTTGTCAATAAAATGATTTAGCATTTTCATTAAAATGCTGAAGAACTTTTTCAAAAACAAAGAAAAATCTAGAGCATCAATCTTTTCTGCTAATTAAAAAAAAGCACCAATCTTTTCTACTTACACCCAGAAAAATTAATCAGCTGATATCAGCAAACACTGTTTGTTTAATATCAACAAACATTAAATATTTTAATCTTTTAACTGAATCCATTAAACATTTCCTAAATTCTAAACAACAATTAAGGCATTTACAATACATAAATAAAAAAATTTTAAATATTAGCCGTTAATTTTTGTTTAAAAACATAAATATAACAGTAGTAGTTAATATGTTTGCTGTTATTTAAATTCGTTCAAAAACTAGCAAATTTTGAAAAAATTCTACGTTCTATGTTTATAAAATTGAGAGACAAGACGGAAAATATTTTTTTTAATATATTTATGAAATTGTTGAGCTTTTTAAGATCTGAAAACAGCAGAAAATGTTTGCTGTTTTAGCAACAAATTACTGCTGTCCCATTTTCAGCAGACTCTCTGTTGTTACAGCAAACATTAGTGCGGTTTTACTAGAAAATTTCTCTGAGTGTATTAAAATTATCACAACATGTGCATTTTATTTGGATTTTTAAGCTCTATCCGTGGCCTTATGCTAAGTCGTTTTGAGTAACATCTCAACAGTTCACACTAGTTGAGATGTTTTGGAAATTGCACTTCACTTCACACTCTAACAAATGGTTATGATTCAACTACTGTTAGGATTTATTTTTTCTTGCTTTATCTGTAAATTTTTGTAATTTTATAGTTTTTTCTTGGAAAAAATTCTGTTTATATTTTTTGACATTAATCAAGGCTGTGGTTATTTAGCACAATTCAGGCATTTATTTGGGCTCATATGCTTTGAATGACTCGTTTTTGTGGCAAACGAGTCGTTCCACCCTTATAAGTTGTAAAGGAAAACAGAATCGTTTTCAGAGCATTATAAAGGGAAAACAAGTCGTTTGTTTAAAAAAACTTTCTGTCTGAGCTTACACTTAACCAAATTTGTTATTCAAAACAGCAAAAATGTTTGCTGAAACAGCAGTTTTTGTCTGATGAAAATAAGAAAGCAGACAATACCAAATGAGGTTTCAGACAAGCAGACAGCCTATCGTGTGATCTCTTTAATATCCTGCTGGAGAAGATTATACGAGATGCAGATGTGAATAAATATGGCACACTAATCACAAGAGAGCACATGCTACTTGCCTATGCGGACGACATCGACATCAGAGGCCGGTCACCGGAAGTAGTAACTGCTGCCTTTGAAAAAATCGAAAGAGAGTCAGTGAAAATGATGGGTCTGGCAGTAAATGGAGATAAGACGAAATGGATGGTTTCAACTCACAAAATGCCTTGTACAACCGAGCAGATAAAGAAAATGGAGAAAGTTGGGAACCACAACTTTGAGACAGTCAGTAACTTTATCTACCTCGGAACCACCGTAACCAAAACGAATGACGCCATTTTTGAGATAAAGCGAAAAATAATACTGGCTTATAGATGATACTTTGGACTAAATAAGCAGTTTAGAAACAGAGCCACCTCTCGACAGACGAAGATTACACTATACAATACACTGATACTACCCGTATTGTTATATGTTTCTGAGGCATGGGTACTTGTGCAAGCAGATGAGGCAGTGCTTGGAGTATTTGAGAGAAAGATTCTTCGTAAAATATATGGACCCGTTTGCGTTAATGGAGAATATAGGCGACGTATGAACCACGAGCTGTATGACGACGATAGCGTAGTTATACACATCAAAATACAACGGCTGCGTTGGCTAGGTCATGTTGTCGGAATGGATGAAGAAGCTCCATCAAAGAAGTCTTTTGAAGGCAAACACGGTGGTACACCCAAACCGAATGGAAAGATCCAATGGTGGGAGACACCTCGAAACTTGGTGTCAGGGATTTTAGAATGAGCGCAGAAGGTCGAGGCGCTTGGAATGCTATTATACGTTCGGCTAATGGAACAAATGTTCTGTCATAGCCAATTAAAGTAAAGTAAGATATTACTGCAATTAATTTACAAAATCTGCTGTTTTGATTACACAAGTCTGCTAAAAAAAAAGTTTTATGATACTTTCTATGATTGCCTGCTGCTTGTTTTGATTTCTTTAGGCATTTTTTAGAACTTTCTTAGAAATGTTGTTGGAAGAGATGCTTTTAATTTGCGGAATATTACTGTAAAGAAGCTACCTGATCCATCCATTGGTATACATTTCGAAATGTGACTGAGATACCTCGCATTTTTTGTTATTGCTCTATTGATGTGTACATGGATGGCATGGCCTTTTGTTTCTAAATTAAAAGAAAAAAGATTATGGAAAATTGTAATTATAAACCTCCACTGAGATACACATTTGCGTGTGTTCTATTTTTTCCAACATCCCTTTCATAATTAAGCAGCAGTCATTTTCAGCAAACAAAAGACTTTTCAGCAGTAAGCCTGCAACTCCGAAATTGCAGTACTACAGCTGCAATAGCAGAATTACTGCTACAATAGCAACAAAATTAACTACTAATATTCAGCAGACAGTGTTTGCTATTTTCAGCAAACTTTTTTTTATGAGTGTAGTATTAGATTAAGTCTATAACAGTGATGGGCACACTAACATCGTTGAAAAAATAAAATTTGTTTGTGTGAGGGGAAGCATAACCCGAACAATCAACTAAGTGTTGAAACTCTGTAAAATAACAACAATGCGTTAAGCGAACAAGGCCACACGAAGTTGCTCACAATGTACGAGTGCTACTGTTCGCTGTTCTTATGCCCACAGGCATTTAAATTTACGTGCGCTTGTGTGTTGTTGCCCATCTATGGTCTATAACCACTGTGTGTTGCCCGGAAATATGTTGCATCTATTGTGTGTCCGTTCGCCATACAGTTCTTCTCCGCAATCTAATGAGAGCAAACATGTTTTTAACACAGAATATCTCACTCCGAACACCGAGTTACATGAAACACCACTCTGTCTGAGCATGGACCAATAATTGTAAACATTGACTAGACTCAAACACCTGAGATTGCCGACAATTTAATAAAATCGTTAATTATTTCTCTACTTTTGTTTTTTGGTTTCCCAAATAGTTGCCAAGAGGCCTTATATTAAAGCCAAAGAGAATCACATACCACATCGCAGTAAAGATTATCGTAACACTGAGCGACCCACCGCAGATCTTGGGGCTGTCAAGAGATCGAAAAAGCAAACACGCTTCGTATTGCCCTCGAATCGTCGTAGCTGGTCCGAGAGTGATTTGTTGCAAGAAATCGACAAGGAACTGAAATTGGCCAAAGGATTTCTCTTTCAAGATGGTGGGTGAGAAACATACAACAAACCTTCTCGCATATGATCATCCCCCAGCCCCTTAAAGAAACGCTTGAAATCCCATGCCCTTCAAACTCAGTTGGCTTAAAATGTCATGATGTAAATTTACTCAAAGTAATTTTCTAAATTTCTCCTTCAACTCCGAACGATCGATAAAAAATCCATTGCTTCCGTGGAATTTCCAAAAAATTTATCATGAGTGACATTTTAAACCTCTTCAAAGCTTAACTGAGAATTTGATTCCCTTTTTGATTTTAATCAGAACAAAAATGACTGAATTCTAACAAAAAATAATTGGCAACTTTCAAAACCCCACTTAGATCCAAAAAGCAATTTTTTTGCATAGCTGTCGCTAACCTTTCTTCATTTTCATAATTAAATCTTTTAGTGTGTGTGTGTGTGTGTTCAAGTGAGAGTGGTAAGTTTGTTTTTTAAGCCGTAGACAATTAAGTTTTCATAGCCACCACCATGTGATAGGGGGCGCATCTCAGATCGCAAATCTCACCATATTTGAATACAGTTGGCATATTCGTTGCAGTTTCGTTATGATTCTCATAGCGTTTTCTCGTTTCTATGACAACAACGAAACCCATTGAAGCAGAATGGAAAAAGGTTTTAGGAATCAAAATCCGCTTAAAGAACTTGATAGTGTGTTTTCGGATGTCTCTTCTGGAAGATGTTACAGTTCGACAGCAGCAGCTTTGTCAAGTAAGCGTGTATCTGTCTACCAGCTTGGCATCTATTGTAGCGAAAAATACCATTTGAGAAAGGATAGAGACAACTCTTTGAAATTTTAAATGGTTAACGCCGAGATGTTATCGAGAACATGTGCAAAATATCAAGGCTCTATGTGGTCCAGCCGCCTCTTAGCAGATCCTTAAAGTTGCCGAGGTGGCATTTCGAAAATTTGTTCGGGCTGCCTTATCTTCCTTTGCGGTGCGGTCTTCACATCTCTTTTTTTGTGGATGGTGCTCCAAATTCCTGCAAATTTCATATACCCTCCACCATGGACCGCATCTGTCTAGTTCTTTTCCCGGTATCTCTTTTTAGGCAAACATATGATAAAAGAAAAAAATTGCTATGATATTGGAGCTATATCAACTTGCGCCCTTTAGGGGCTCAAGAAGTAAAATAGGGAGATCGGTTTATATGGGAGCTGTATCAGGCTATAGACCGATTCAGACCATAAGAAAATTTCAGAAAATTTCAGACAAATCGGATTATAATTGCGGCCTCTAGAGACTCCAGATCCCAGATCGGTTTATATGGCAGCTATATCAGGTTATGAACCAATTAAAACAATATTTGACACAAATGTTGAAAGTCATAACAAAATATTTCTTCATAACAAAAAATTCAGCCAAATCGGATAAGAATTGCGTTCTCTAGTGACTTAAGAAGTCAAGATTCAAGATCGGTTTATATGGCACCTATATCAGTTTATGGACCGATTTAAACCACACTTAGTAACGTTATTGGAAATCTTAACAAAACACCTCATGCAAAATTTCAGTCAAATCGGATAGGAATTGCGCCCTCTAGAGGCTCACGAAGTCAAGACAAATCGGTTTATATGACAGCTATATCAGGTTATGAACCGATTTCAAACACACTTAGCACAGTTATTGGAAATGATAATAAAACACCTCATGCTAATTTTCAGCCAAATCGAGTGAGAATTGCGCCCTCTAGTGGCTCAACAAGTCAAGATCCATGATCGGTTTATATGGCAGCTTTATCAAAACATGGACCTATATGGCCCATTTACAATCCCAACCGACCTACACTAATAAGAAGTATTCGTGCAAAATTTCAAGCGGCAAGCTTTACTCCTTCGAAAGTTAGTGTGCTTTCGACCGACAGACGGACATGGCTAGATCGACTTAAAATGTCATGACGATCAAGAATTCTGGGGTCACAGAGGAAAATTTCGTGGAGTTACAAACAGAATAATGAAATCAGTATAACCCCATCCTATGGTGGAGGGTATACAAATTTAAAAAATAACATTTTTTACATATTTTGGTCAAAAAAAGTATTTTCCTTAATTAGTATTTATTGAAAAAAAGTTGCTAAAACACCTTAACTTTTTTTGTTCTTTTGTAAAGAGAACATATCGTAGAGGCGTTTTAAAAAATGGAAAATGGAACCCTCGAATTCTCAAAATGGAAAGCCCAGATACCCTATTCGGGCTAATTTTTTTTAACTTCATATGTCCCAAACAATATTCGTAGCCTACGCAGCAAATTCGCTAAAACATAATGTCGACATTAAAACAATTTTTACCAAAATGGTTATTTTTGTAAAAGAATTCGGGCTGAATTTATTTTTTAAGACACTTATATACATATTTATATTTTGCACATGATCTCGATAATACCTCAGCTTTGACCATTTCAAATTTGAAACAGTCCTCAAATGGCAAATTTTTTACTATTTTTTTTTTTTTTCGTTTCTATCCCACTGCGCGACGTGCCGCAATGCGACACCTCCTTGGGAAGAAGTTTCTTCACGGCTTCTATGCATACCTCACAAATGTCGCCAGCATTAGACGAGAAGATTACTTAAAATTAAAGACTTATGCCTTGAAGAAAGATACTATCTTTAAATAGAAGTCACTATATACAAACGTACTTCGAATTAGGCCGACTAAATTTCATTTTACTTCACAAAAGACTCTCAATATTTTCATTGTAGAAAAATCCTATTATATGAATTAACATCTTTTCGTTTCAATTATGCATGTTTAAGGACATTCCTATTTCGGTTTCGTTTACTACAGTGCCATGTAAAGATATGTGGATGATTTTTTGTCTCTAATACTAAGATTAGGTCCATATTCTAGTTAAAAAAAATTTTGTTGTTTATCTGTGGAACAAATCTTTAAAGTTGGGACAACATTTTTCTCAGTACACAAACGAGCGGATGCTCTTGCTTTACGAGCGTGGCGCCTACCACGCCCGTGCGGAACCGCTCTCATAGCCTTTTCATATCCTCGGCACACTATAGGTATTCGCCACCAGATTCTCTCCCTTGTTGACTAAGTGCGATCCGACTGGAGTTGTCTATAATGATTAGTTAAAGATATTAGTTAGTTAACAATGTTAATATTTTGTGGAGTTTTAAAATAAATATAATTTAATCATGCCAAGTACTGTTCATTGTGGTAGCTGCCAGTTGCTTTCGCTTGTTCCTGGTGAATATCTGTTACTGACCTCTCTCTGATGCCTTCCCCTTCGTTTTTATGCACCCATAACTGTAAGGCACAGAAATATACATTTTAAGGAAGGTGCATGGTATTTTGCATTGACCTCGGTGTAGCTATGGTTTAAATACAAAGTTAGGTTTTCCAACAGCTTCTGAAATAAATATAGTCAATTATAATTGTTCTATCCACATTGCATTCTACAACGATAACTCGTAGTATTTAACTCAAAGCGACCGTTATTTCTTCTCACACATAATCGAACACAACTAACATAATCTTGTGGCACCAGTCCATATTGAAAATCTAACAGCGACTGAAAAGAAAAAATTTTGTAATTCAATTCGTACAATTTGTGTATATTTCATGGTACATTTGCTTATCCACCTCAAAATACCTGAGAAACAACTTTTTTGTTTCAAAATAAAAAGGAAAATGTGGAACTAATTCAGAGAATTCACCACGACCGAGACAAAGCTATGGAAAGACGAAATGTTCCCTTATACAAAAGCTAACAGTAGTGGGTAAAATTATCGCCATCGGAAGTTCTATTACTCTAACGAGCTTTTGCGCATAACAATGACCTATGTTCTCTAATGTTGTAGGTATGACATTTACATATGCTATTAATTTGCTAACGTGAGATGATACAAAAATCTATTTCAACGTAGATCTTACGCTAAAATATACAAAAGACCAACATGTCACAAACATTTAAAGCATTAAATATTTGTTGCAAACACGACACGCGATATAAGAAATTATTATTTTAAAAAAGACTTTTATTTAAATAGTAACTTGCAAATGAATCGTTCAACTCAATGTTAGTAAGGGGAACTAAGTAAAATCAGGGAATTTTAAAACACAAACTCAGGGGGGGGGAGGGGGGGGGGAAACAAATGCCACAGTCGACATCCCTATTTTAAGAGTGCTGAGAATAAGTAAAAGTTCTGTGATCATTTCTCTTAAAAGCTCTAGGAACGATTCTCTCCTCTCAAAACAAAAACAAATTTTGTATCCAGCACTGATACAATCGTTGCGGACCAAAACGCACATACATCCATGCATGTGAGTATGTTGTATGTAAGTACATATGTACACATGAACAACATAAATGCCTTCGTTTTTCATCGCGTCATTTGGGGCAGTGGGTAAAATAAATGTTGGATGGGTGGGTGGAGGATGTATGGATGAACAGCTGCCTCTCGCGTTCATTATTACTTTTACTCTTTCTCTCTCTCGGACACGTTCGCTCGTGACACCACCACTTGTTTATCGTTGAGATCAAGCAAAGGCGAAGTAGAAAGAACAAAACCAACAAAATATACCCCAAAAAATAATGGGCGATGAGGACGGCAACCATCGAACCAACCTTCTTTGTTTACATTATGATATTCTTTACTTTTTTGTTTTGTCTTTTAATTTTTGTTTTTGTTTTTTTTTTATTGTGAGAGGGGTTAAAGCAAAGGGATACTTGTGTTTGCCGTTCCTTGGCATAGGGAGATTGATGAGAATCAGTTTGTTATGCAAACTGTGGCAACGATTCACTTCTTTTTTATTTTTCTCAAATCTGATTGCGAATGATGGTCGGGAGAAGATGCTAAATCTTCTAGAGCGTCAGCCGCGGTGGCGGTGGTGGTGGTGGTCGTGGGGACTGCCACTGACGATTGTGGTGAAATTAACATAATTTTCTTGAACATTTTCAAAACAAAAGTACGCGCGGACCAACGAGTTGAGTTTCGGACGTAAAAGCGTACAGAGTGTTATTTTGCAGGTTCCTTTCTTTGGCGGCGCGTTGTTTTTTTCTTGTTGTTGTTGGTCGTGTGTGTGCGTGTGATCTGCTTATTGAAATATGGGACAGGGTTAGTTGAGAACAAACGAACAAACATGGGAGCATGGTGCATTCAGAACATCCATTAGCGCAGGGTGCACAAACACAGCCACTTTGAATAGTTGTTGATTTTGATGCTGTGTGCAGCCACATTAACAAATCTTCTGAGTGTGTCAATGCGGCCATTAAAAAAAAAATAAAAATATAAAAGAAAAAAGAAAAAATACCAAAATAAAACAAAACTCAAAACATAAGAACTATTGGAAAGAAAGTCTATTTTGTGTTGAAATCTCAAGTGGACACCCAATTTTGAAAGGAGAAAGAAACTTATTGTAATGAAACGCCGTCTATCTTTGGTAATTTTTTTTTGCAGAAAAAGCCCAATCCCCCAGCATGTTTGCACCGAAATTCAAGGCGAAGGCTCCCTCTGGATCAGGTAAATAGACATTCGATTACTCATCATCTGTGGATGTTACCGCTGCCAACAACGACAAAAACAACATGGTGTTTGTTTGTTGGCAATGCGAATGTCATTATCATCATCATTTGTGATTGTTGTCTGTCCGTGATGGTGTTTTATTCAATGTCAGTGCCAGTTTTCGAATCTTTTGATTTCGAAGACAAAATCATTGTGGATGTTTGATTTCTATCGTCGTTGTCCCTTCGTCACCCTCGCAAATGTTTTCTGTCCCTGCACTCTCCATGGGATGTCATCATCATCTGTGTTGGCGTAGGCATTTTTTTTCGCATATTGTGGTAAAATTTTTTATTTAGTTTTTGGCATCTGTAGGGGGCTTTGGCCTTTGGAACCTCTGAATTTGCATATCTTCAAATGAACGAGAAACATTGCTCCAAACCCATTAACATTGGAATGCTGGACTCAAGATGTGTCTTCTAAAAGTTTTGTTACACCTCGTACCCAGCGTTGCTGTTACTGTTGTTGTTGTTGTTGTCTTGTTTTGATTTTCTTTATTTTAAGTTGGTTGGTTGGTAGGCAGGAGCGGGAACTGGCTTGTGGCGGAAATTGTGTTGTAGGCTTCTATTTTTAGTCTTAATCGTTTTCATTTTCAATTCGTTTCGGAAAATGTACGATTACGTACCTACGTCTGTCTGTCTGTGGGTGTATCTGTGTGTATGTGCCTCCCTCACATGTGTGTATGAATGAATGTGGATCCTCCGAACATTGAAATTTGTTTATTGTCTTAAATTTATTTAGTGCTTCGTTGTTGTTGCTGTTACTGGTGTTTAAGCTTTTCGCATTTTTATTTATAAAAAAAAACAACACATACACACACGCACACAATTATTGAGTTGGTGTTGTTGTTGTTGCTGTTTTCGCTGTTGAATAATCTCCAGCATTTGATAATGATGATGTCGATGCTGCCCATGCCATGATGCTGACCATGCCATGAACGAGATACTGACGTTCGTCTCTCGCCAACCAACCCCACGGTACGGTGGGAAAAAACGCTCCATAACTCAATAAATAAAATTTGTCCATATGCCAATCATGCGGCAGCAAAGCAACACAATAAATCTGAGGTGCTATTAAATGTGACGGACTGATTAGATCATTCATAAAAGAGAACATCCCCGCTTTTATGACAGTTCGCTGTAGTTTGAATGCCAACGACGAATGGGCCACCAAACAAGACGTTCAACAGCAATTTTTGTTTTCCTCTTCCATACGGTGTAGGATATTTTTAGCTTATTGATCGATGTTGAAAGAACAAAGCGAAACGCAGGTGTCAATGGACATATCGATGAAATGGTCTCTTCTCGAATCAAACTCATTTAGTACTTTCGCTTGAGTATACAATAATGGAGGTTATTCCTCAGCTGAAATCGTAAATAAAATCTTGCTTATATGACACATTGAAAACAAATCTTTTATCATACACTTTCTTAGTTACCTTTTATGGAGGCATAACTTTTAGCATGTACTTGTAAACGCCTAAAGAAGGGAAGAGATAAGACCAGCCTTATTGCGTTTGTCAGTCTTTCTATGTCTTCATGTAATCATCTTAAATGTAGCATTTACAACTTTCATTGTTAGACTCTCATGAAGGTGGTCACCGTATAGCATTTGCGCCAATTCTCATTAAAAATAGCTTAAATAAAGACATATGATTATCTTTTGTAATTCTGCTATCTAAGCTGATAAAATGGTTGCTTGCTAGTTCTTATGCAACAACAGACCATGGTGCGTATGCTGTATATTAATTGTCATAGGTTTCATTATGTCGATTGGCAATCTGCAATTCCCATTCAAAGAGGCCACAAAGTGCCTTTGGTGGTACATCATTACATTATGTCCTTGTATTAGTCTATATCAAATTTGAACTTTTTCGCTAGCACTAGTGGGGAGGGCCACTACCAAAGTGTATTGGCGTTATCGCCAATCCATTTTATGCCAAATTTTTGTTTACAACACAGACAACATCAGCAAAGTAAACGACCATAGCAATAGGGGATCTGCTAAATATAAACTTTATGCCTTCATGCCTGCTGATTTCGAATCCTGACGAGAACATCAGAAAAACTTTTCAGCGGTGGTTATCCCCTCCTAATGCTGGCGACATTTGTGAGGTACTACGGCATGTAAAAACGTTTCTCCAAAAAAAAGAGCTCCCTTATAATTGAGCTTAAACTTGAATCGGACAGCACTCACTGATATGTGAGAAGTTACTTCCATTTCTTAATGGAGTATTCATGGGCAAATTTGCAGCATTTGCAAACTTTGTTGTAAATAGAAAATATCATAGGCTGCATTGGAGGTATTGTAGAAGGAAAAATATCCTTATATTCTAAGAGCTATCAGTATATATTTATGTCTCTTGAATATATACCAGTTTTATTGAAAAAGATATCTGAAGGGAATTTGTCTTCAGGTGAAGTGGGGAACAAACTTATTTCGGAGAACTTCAGTATAGACCAATTCGATTAGTCTCTGATAGGAAGTTGAAGTGAATGTGCGTGACACTTTCGAGAGCATACAAACATGTCTCTCAGATTTTGATCACAATGTAGAAGAGCCTCAGACCTAAAAAGGTGGCTAAAACCTAAAATAATACTCTGGCAAAATCGCATGTTAAAAGAAGCATACGCACTGGATGCGTAAGCCGAGTTATGTTTCCATTTAGCCAAACACAACACAGCTCTATAAAGCTCAAAGAAAGCTTTTAACTTAATGACAAGGGACCTTTTTTGAACTGCGCACTATGGGCAAAATGGCCGATTTAGCGCCTCAAAACTTGTGGAGCTTAGGATAATTTTTTTTTTGGTTTGGTAATAATTTTTTTTATTGAGAATATATTTAGCTACAATAAAAACCCCAAAAAAAACTTTTTTATTTTTTTTATATTTTTGGCTATTTGGTTTTTTTTGTGAAAGTGCAACAATTTTAATACATACCAGCGTAGGAAGGGGGTATACAAGTCTAGTCATTCCATTTGCAACACCTCGATATATTAATCTATGACCCTATAAAGTGCATATATTCTTGATCTTTTTATACCCACCACTGTAGGATAGGGGGTATATTCGATATAACGATGTCCGTGTGTCTGTCCGTCCGTCCGTCTGTTGTAATCACTCTTTTAACCGATTTCTCTGAAATTTGAAACATTGAGTAGTTTTACGCCTCCTAACATAGGACGCAAATGTGGTTCAGATCAGGCTATATTTAGATATAGCTGCCATATAGACGGATCTGCCCATAAAGAGTCTGAAGCCCATAAAAGCTCTATTTATTACCTGAAATTCGTCCCAAATATAGTTCGGGTCGGACTATATTTAGATATAGCTGCCATACAGATCGATATCCCGATAAAGGGTCCGAAGAGAATAAAAGCTTTGTTTTTATCCGATTTCGCTGAAATTTGAAACAGTAAGTAGTTTTAGGCCACCCACCATCCGACCCAAATATGTTAAAGATCGGACTGTATTTAGATATAGCTGTCGTATAGACCGATGTCCCGATTAAGCGTCTAAAGCTTATAGAAGTTTTTTTTATTACCCGATTTTTGATACTCTAAGTCATTCTAGCTTCCGTCTGTCTGCCGTAATCACGATTAAGGTCAAACGAATAAAGCTAGCCACTTAAAACATTGCAAAGATACTTCTAATTAATGCAGGTCATTGGAAATTGCAAATGGACCATATCGGTTCAGATCTGGATATAGCCCCATGTAAACCGATCCATCGATTTGACTTCTTGAGCTCTTAAAGGGCACAAGTATTATGCGATTTGGCTTTAATTTTGGACAATGTCTTCTCCTAGACCTCCTACATTTGTGCCAAGTAAGGTCTGGATCAGTCGATAGCACAGTTTTTTAAATAATTTTGTTTTTTTTTAAGTTAATACATACCCTCTCAATGGAAACACAAATTTTTGTTTAATTAGTTGACACAAACTCAAATTTATAACCCGTTTGATTACGCAAAAAAAAAACAGGTGGCAACGCTTAGTATGCACCAGCTGAAACACATGTTGGGTTTGACAGCATACAGGTGTTCTACTGGACCAAATCAAAATATAAACTTGATGTTCTCACCGGGAGTTGAACCCAGGGGTACAGCGATATAAGTGGACATTCCTTTTATTGTTGTAATTGATTTACATGGACAATTTCATCAAAATTTTATAAAAACAATATTTATGTAAAAAAAAGGTTTTAAAGTAATTTAAAAAAAAAAAAAAGTTCTTCAAATTTTGTTTATTTTTTTTTAATTACGACTCAAATGTGAAATATATGTTAAATTTGGTGTAAAACTGCGCCTAAAGTTCAAACTCGTTATCAAGACCAGTACTTTTGCAACGTGACGTTCGGGGAAACTATTGAGAATATCAAATATTTAAATTTTGTCGAATAAATCAAGTTTTGGTTGCGAATTTCCGTTCTTAGCATTGAATATAAAAACAAAGGCATACCGTGGGCATTCCATTTTTACTTTAAAATCTTTTTTAATCTTTATCGTTAAACAAAAATGTTGCGAGTTGGTTAGGTTAGGTTAGGTAAGAGTGGCAGTCCTTTACAGACACACTTCGACAATTTTAAGCCCATTGTGATGCCACAATAGAGACAGACCAAGGCTTCTGGCGGGAATCGAACTCACGGCCCCTGCACTAGTAATCCAAGAATGCTGCCAACTCGGCTACCGGGGCGTCCGAGTTGGTTACTCTGTTAGAAATTTATTAATTTTTCAATGAAATGGATTTTGCTAAAATTTAAAGTCAAGTGCCAGCAGTTCTCCTTAAAAACTCCAAAGACTATTTCTGTGGTTCTCTCTGAATTATGAAAAGGCCAATTTATCTCGTTTGTTAAAATATTGCGAGCACGAAATGTTTCATGCTAATGACACTATTTTTAGACCACTTTCCCTATTAAAAAGTTTTTTTTTTGTTATCTTAAAAGGACTTCTAGACTTCCTACACATGACACTGTCTGTATCTTTAAAGGACATTGGCGACTGACTCCCTCTTTCGCACAGCATATCGTTACGTGCTTTCACTACACATTGTACTGTGCGAATAGCCACTGATGGGCCACTATGACATCAAGGTGGGTCCCACCTTAGTCATTTTTTTGATTTAAAGACTGCTACAAATTGCCCCGTTTATATGGTCATTTGAATAGCATAAACAGCATAGATGCACATACACATCTACACACATACACATGTATGGAAGTAGCTATGCACAGTGATTGGTTTTCACAGAGCCATCAATGCGGGCCAAACACTCATTCCATGTCCAATATGTTCCATTCTAGAGGATGCCGTGGCAGACGCAACCATACTCAGCTATTATGCGATGGAAGTGAACCTTTGCGTTTTTTGCTGCTGCTGCTGCTGCTTTGACAGTGGCTTGGGATGATTTTCCTAGTTTTGTATTGTCATGAACACACCTTGTCCGCACCTTAAGTGGTGTACGAATGAACGAGCAGACGAAGGAGGCACATTCAACCAATCCACTGGGGTGAGTGGGAGAGTATCGTTCGGTGCCCAAGAATATTCACTCAATCGTACCATTTGGGAACATTTCATGGAACAAACAGCAATTCGGAGAGAAAGGGCAGAAGAAAACAAAACTTTCCGATTGATTTGGTTTAAAATGATGTACGGTGCGATTTTGCGGTTTTAGTTTTACACTCGAAATAAAATGTTAGTTTATATGCGCATAAAAAGATCATATTAGGCTTTCCATGAAAATGATTTAACTACGAAATTTTCTGGCGAAACTTAATAACAATTGTTTATTCCCAAAATAGTTGAAACGAAATTTGTAACTACATTTTCTATTAAATTCTATCAAAACAAATATGAAATTTAAATTTTGACGAAATTTTTCATAGTAATAAATTTAAGACAAAAATTTGTATATATCAAAATATTTCATACAAAATTTTATTTAAACAAATTTCAATGAAATTTACTAAAATTTTTTTTTAAATCAATTTGACCAATTTTTTTGATAAACAAAATTTTAAAGTTTTTATGAAAAAAATGTTGCGCTTCTTTTGTTTAATCACAAAATAAAATAGTTCAAAGAAATTAAATTTTCGTAGGCATTTGTTTGGAAAACAAGCTAGCACAAGATATTCTAAAGAATGAATTTTAAACAAGTTTTTTCAACAAAAATTTCGAAAACTTTAACTAATTTTTAAGAAGTTTTCCATCAAGAAAGGATTGCGGAAATGAAAAACAAATTAAAACATATTCTTTTTTAACGAAATTTCGATGGAAATTTTCCATCTATCAAACTAGATAGTACACCCTGAGCACAGGGAACTTAGAAAAGCTTTCAATGTTGTTATTTCTAAATGGAAGACGAAAAGCTGGACTCAAAAACAAAATCCACCACATGTGTGGTGGTCAAATTGACGTCGGCAGGCGGAGCTTGCCACTTTGACAAAGGAATAAAATGAATGCAAAGGCCATAGAGGGGAGTTGGAGTTTGTTTGAAGAGATATTGCTCAGGGAAAAAGCTTACAGCGAACAGTCTGGTAGTAGTAATTGAGATTTCACATAGGATTTGTGCTTATGATCTCAACTATAAGCACTACAAACAATGGTGCCGATGAGATAAATAAACCCAATTATCGAAACCCGTGGGTTGACATGTGACATGTGTCCTGCCTTGTGTGAGATCTGGCAATTTCTTTTCTTCAAGACTCATTTAACAATCTCTTCTTTGGGTGTTGCATTCGCTTGGTCATAAAGCTCGAATAGAAAAACAATGAAACAGAAATTAACTCGAATGCCGGCCAAGCAGATGAAAAAGACAGTTTATTTTTTTTTTTAAATAATTAAACTTTCGACAAAAATTTTTTTAAAACTTAGTTTAAACAAAAAAATTTTATGACAATGAATTTCCTTTATATTCGTGTGTATTCTATCTAGTGTAAAAAAAGTATATTTGATTAAAGTTCATTCTAAGTTTTATTAAAAATGCATTTACTTTCTTTTAAAAAATCCGCAATTACTTTTTGGGCAACCCAATATAAAAAGAATTGAATATTGGAAAAATGGACATTTTTCATAAAATCAAACATTGACCAAATTTGTTTGAAATCCAATTTCAATAATTTTTTTATGAAAAAAATCTAAAAAATCTATATTTCATATTTGTAATAAAATTCAATACAACTTCCTACAGATGCACAAAATCATGTGTAGTACGGAAGAATTGTAATTTGTCACTGCAAGAATGTGTGATTACACAAAAATACATGCATTAGGATAAGTACAGCTAATAGACAGGGTTGTCGAGCGTGGTTAATGTGGTAATTGTATCATAGATGCGTCTTCGCTATCAATATTTGGCTTAAAATTTTAATTTTCTTTAAGAAGAAATTTTAAAGTCCCATATTCCTTTTTGTTGCCTCAAAAGTGAGTCTTAACTGTTGAACATTTATTCCATTCCTCCTATTTGTCGTCAATATTCACATATATTCAGATTTAAGCCAAAGATCACAAATTTTCCAACCAATCCTTTGGTGAAAGAGTTTTCCTTGGTGGAAGTGTTTTTCTTCTTATTAGGCATGTCTTATCTTAAATGGAAGTTAAAAAGATCCATAACTTGGCGTCTTTTTATTAAAGACACAAATCTTTTAGTGAAGGCAAAAATTACGTTGAAGATTAGGAAATTGACTTTGGAAAAAGCCGACGTCGTACTTAGTTAAAGACAAAGACTAGCCTCACTAATAGGAGTATTTTTAAATATACGATTTCTTTAAGTATCCCATCCATCTGTAAAGTAAAATGATAATCAATCAGCGATCAAAAATCGAAATGGATGCACCATGGTTGCAACTACCCATTTTTTTGGCCAAAACTAAAAACTGGAGATTGACATATTTTTGATTTATTCCAATAGAAAGCATTTCCAAAAGGAGAGAAGCAACAGTTTTTATTAAAAATGATAACAATTTATCGGTCAGGGGTAGGTTGAATTTGTATAGTTTTTCACAAACTTCCTGCCTTTTATGTGCCGAATTATTTGCTTTGATAAACAAACATTTTCCAAAGATGTTTAATACCTTAAAAGTGCCAAAATTTGTTATTTTTGTTCCATAAAATGCCAATTTTGATGAAATTTTGGGTTTTTTTTTTTTGAAAAACTATAACGTGGTTTCAATATGGTTCACCTAGTTTAAACTTTTAATTTAATTTGATTTTAAAAATTTAATATGATACTGTAAAAAACTACAAATTACAGAATCTAAAAGATTCAGCCAACTTTCTTTTATGTGTGATGAAAGAAAATGGTATTAAAAAAAAATTACGCCTCATTTTTCGAGTGTAAATGTGACTATGTGCTACAGTGTTGTTGTTGTTTGTTGTTGTTGGGGAGAGCAACCGGAAGTTAATATAATTATTCAATTTAGGTTGCATTGTGATATCAGCCAACAACAACAGCAACAAACATAGAGTGAACCCAAAAACAGGGTGAAACATACAACAACATCAGTCATCATTTTTGCCCAAAACACAAGACCCCTATCCCCACCTCCACCTCCATCACCTTCACCCGACGACCCCACTCTGCTCTATAACAAACAAGCAAATCGAATTAAGTCGAATCGAATTGTATCGACTCAATTCAATTCAAAACAATTCGAAAAAAAAGAAACATAAAACAAATCGAATCAGCCAAATTGTATTGAAAATTCGATGGAATTCCGATGAATGCTTTCGCTGAATGCGTTCCAAGCAAAACTGTTGTCAAAGGTCTGCTTCAGCTGGACGCGCTTTTTTCTCCACACATTAACAAATGCGATCACCCCATGTGGGGTGGGGGTGCATAGGTGAGTTCTAGAGCCAAGCCAGCCGTCCCATTGTTGGCTCAGACACACAAATGAATTTCGATTTGTTGCGTTCGCCACGGCACTTTTTCTGATTGCTGGTGGGTGCGCTAACGTGGTCGCTCTTATTTCTGCTACAGTAGCTATTGTTGTTGTAGAGAACAAGCCCGTTTTAATCTTTTGTCGATGATTGTTATTGCCATTGTTATGGGGCCCATTAGGGGGCTGTCTAACTGACTGCCGGACTGGCTGGTTGGCAGTGTGTGCTTGGCAAGAACGGCACACTGAAGCCAGCCAGCGAAACCGCTGCCATGCGTAAAGTATTTGTGGCATGCTCGAAAGTTCAGTTGATACTCAACACTTACGGAGTCAGCAGCTCTGATACGGTATTCAGTGAAAACTCAAAAAAAAAAAAAATAAATAAAAACAAACGACAAAGTGTGCCCGCCAAAGCCCAAGGACTCGAAACGAGTAACACCTACCAAGTGAGCAACTATCACTGAACATCTCCTCATGTGCACCCACAATAACAACACCCACCCACCCTCCCACTACCCCTGAGGCACAAAGATGTGGAAATAAACACCAACCAATTAACAACAACAAGTGTACAAATGTTGCAGGAAGCTCATCCCACAGCAACCAGACTAACAAGCAAAAAAAAAACCCTTCCCCCCAAAAGCCAAAGACACCCGGTGCAAAAACATATGAATTGGAAATCTTTTTCAGGAGTTCCGTGTGCGTTTTGATTACTCTTCGCCATTTATCTGTAGCGGCCAGCAAGTTCTCAGTGATTTGATTTCATTCCTTGTCTTAATTAATCTGTGAATTATGAATTTTTGCATTTGTTTATTGGATTGCCTCAACGATTTTGAATTTCATATCCAATTCCAAATTCCAAATACCCGTACGACGACTTTCGTTGGCGTCGTTGCTTCTCAAGTGATAGATTTAAATGAGAATGCGAATGCGAAGGGAAATAAACGAGTTTCTAGATTTCATCAATAAATTGAACGCTGTGTGACTTTTGTTGAATTATCCAGTTATCGAGACCCTGTATAAAACGCGCTATAGTTACTGAACGATACGCCAGAATGGCTATACAATTTGCCATCGATCTTCCCCGCGAGCGAGTGAGTGCATAAATCCAAAACAAAATAAATGACACGACTTAATCCGCTTTCAGAACTGTGAAAGGTGCATCACTAAAAAATGGTTAAGTGAAATGATGCAACCACTCGGAAAAAGATGTTAAACAACAACAAAAAAGAAGCACTTCATTTATTATTTTTATGCGAAGTGTAGAGCAGCGACATCTTTTGTGTTCTTTTTTGTTGGTAGTGAAATTACTCTGACTAATAGATGCGCTACATTCATTTATTTGGGCAGGAACGCATGGGACTTCGAGCTGCTATCGAAGACATGGCAGGAATCTGGCAGGAATTTTATTCTTTCAACTTCTCTGACTACCCATTTGCGACCGTACCACAGTCTGGACCGTAAGATAACGCCAGAGAAGAAACTCTGTGAAAGTCAAAAAATTTCTTTGATTGCTGAACAGAAAAGTTTACAGAGACTGACGATTGTAGCTCAGATCCATTATATAAATATGGAGTGAACTCTTCGAAGACCTTTGTCCTTATTCATATACATCACTAAAACCTTCAATTTAAAGCTATGGGTCAATAGTCCCTACACACAGGTTAGTTTGGCATAATCGCCTATATCGCTGAACATCTATGTTAGAATATTGACGAGTGTATCAGAAGTCATGTTTATCCTGTCACAACTGCTGTTGATATTTGTGGGTCCTTCACCCATGTACATCCTATCTCAAACGCAAGGAGGTACATTCAGACTTGTCTCGGTTATTAAGTAGGACCTTACCATTGAGCTTTAAACTCCATTGAACTCTCCCCTAAAGTGGTGCTCGTGAAGTTCCCTATCATTGAAATCACATTTAAACTGGACTGCACTCATAAATATGGGAGAAGTTGCAGCTTTTACGCAAAAACCTAATCCTTTTTAGGAGACTTTCTTAAAGACATGCCTAAATAATTGAATCAGCTTTTCTTAGAACTAAAACAAAAATTTAAATTTTTTCAAAAGTGTTCCACTAATCCTATAATGGGCCACCCCAGAGGTTCGCATTTCCGCCTATTACACCGAAAGGCTGGGTTCAAATCCCGGCTTGAACATCATACACTTTTTCAGCTGTGGTTATTATCCTGCTAATGATGGTTATATTTGTGAGGGATCCTGCCATGTTAAAATTTCTCTGCTAAGTGCCGCTATAAGGCACGCCTTTCTGTCTCGCCATACAAAAGGAGTACCCTTTGCATTTACATCTACGATATGTATATAGGTTCCCCAAAATATCTGGTTCCTTGACCGTATGAAAGGTTAGCTACTTTACTATCCGCCAATTATTTTCATTTTGTCTCTTATTCTCTGCAGAATATTTGCCTAACAACCATTAAATGTGGAGAAAAGAATGGAAGAAATCTGACCGAAAATATCAGAAAGCTGACATCAGGACGCTCAGCAAAAAATGTTTTCTGGGATGCCACCACAACCATCGCAAACACTAGATCTCTATCGAACCAAACTTATTTATTACAAAAATTTCAGTTGAGCCGCCAAATTTGTGGCCTCTTTCTCATGGCTTAATTAATCTCGTTCGCGGGACAACTGTAGCTCGGGGGGTTCGCATGTGGGTTTAAATCACGGCGAGAACATCAGCAATCATTATCAGTTGTGGTTATCTCCTCCTTGTGTTGGTAACACTTGAGATGTGTTAACCTTGGGTAATCAGCCATGAAAACATTTCTACTTGTGCTAGTGTTGTTGTGAAACGCTGTTCGGATATGGCAATAAGAAGTAGGTCCCTTATCATTGATACTAAACTTTAATCGGAACGCACTCATTGATATAAGGGAAGTTTGGCCTGTTCCTTTATGTTCATCATTGGTCGTAGTAATTCGTTAACTGCTCGTAGCGCAAAAGAAAGTCCTTAATTGGTTTATAATCGGTCTATGCACCATAAGTGTGTTCAAAACAGTGTATCAGGCACTGGACGTGGTAAACGATAGTCATGGGGGATATACCAGGTTACAGACCGAATACTAACTATGGATATTGAACATAATAACAAAACACAATGTTCAAAATTTCAGCCTAATTGGATTACCATTGCAGCTTCTAGGCCTCAAGATGGCAAATCGGGAAGATCGTTTTATATGGAAGCAATATCAGATAATAGACCGGGTCAGACAATATTCGGCACAATTTTTGGCAATCGTAATAGAACACTACGTTCAAAACTTCACCACGTGCTGAATCGCACAATAATTGCGGAGCTCAAGAGTCTAAGGTCCCAAGAAGTCAAGTCGAAGGACCCATTTATATGGAGGTTATATCTAGATCAAAAACGATATGTCCCAATCCCCAACGACATATATCAATAAGAAGTTTTCGTGCAAAATTACGAGCGGGCAGCTAAACGCATCCGACCACTAACGCGAATTCCATAGACGGACGGAAAAAACGGAGGGAAAATGCTGGATGTGCTTAGAATGTAAAGACGATCAGAAGTATGTACACATTATGGGGTGGTACATCAATATTTTGAGATGTTACAAACGGAATGACTAGTATACTCCCCATCCTATGGTGGCGGTTGAAAAAATCCACCGGAAATATTAGTGAGGAGGGGCATGGAAAAACCCGGAAGCGATTCTGGATCGAACGGTATACTAAGCAATCAGTAGATCTACATCGGTTCCCCCAGAGGTTTATAGCTTATTAAATTTGGAGGCCACCGTAGCGCAGAGGTTAGTATTTTCGCCTATGACGTTGAACGCCTGGGTTCGAGTCCTGGCGAGACCACCAGAAAAAGTATTCAGCGGTGGTTTTCCCCTCGTAATGCTGGCAACATTTGTGAGGAACTATGCCATGTAAAACTTCTCTCCAAAGAGGTGTCGCACTGCGGCACGCCATTAGGACTCGGCTATAAAAAGGAGGCCCCTTATCATTGAGCTTTAACTCGAATCGGACTGCACGTCCTTCCTTAGTGGAATGTTCATTGTTTATAATACAAACTGAATCAGTTACCTGCACCCTGTAACTATGCAATGTCATGTCATGTCATGGTGTTTATTTAGTTTCGAACATCACTATGGCGTTTTATTCGCTTTTATATATACGCGCATACGCGTATTGTTACATTGGTTCATATTGTCTTAGATCGGCGTTAATTGGAAATTTAAAGCAAATCTATAACAATTACGACCAGAATGTGTTTAGAGATAGCCAACTATAGAGTGGCGACCTTAAAGTACCTTTGCCCTTTTTGAAAAGAATTTCCCCAAATTGAACTTGACATTTGTTCGTCGATTACTGAATGACTTGCCACTGTTTTCTGTTCTTTTTTTTTGTTAGCCACCTCTCTTGAAGGTGGACATTTTCAATGGATTGAGAGATTACATCCAGCTGATGGAAATATTTTTGCTGATATTCTATATTTTCATTGTCAAATGTCGTTTCACCTAAGAAGACAGTTGTTTAATTAACACAGCAATGGATGCATAAAGGATTTCCCCCATGTCGCCGCAATGGCATTCATTCAAATTTAGATTTTTTTAAATGGATTCGTCGTTGTGTGCCAACTAGAAAAGTGCGAAAATTCAACACTCAGGTGACTCATCATCCATTGGCAAACAGCGCCAGTGAGCGTCGTCATGATGATCAATGCCGCCGTTGTTTTCTTGATCGTTTTTCCTTTGGCTTCTTTTATTTTGTTATTCATTTTCGTTTATTTTAGTGATTTTTTTGTGTTTTTTTTTTTTTTCGGGAGGTTTTTATTGGACTTTGGTTGTTGCTGCTGTTTTTGTTGTTGAAAAGATGCCAACTGTGATGTTTGTTGGCCGCCGCTTTGTTATGAGTGTGGTGTGATTGTGCCACCTTTTGTGGGATTATAATTCGGTGTAACCGAATTTTCTTTTTGATTTGATTTTAAGAATGTAAGACGATTTGATAGCCGTTTCCAATTGTTTTCTTTGATGCCATGGATTTGTCTGAATGTAGGTTGTTGTGGTTCCCGAGTCACTCTCTCATCATTTCATCATTATCTGTCCTGCGTTCTGTGTGTAATTTGAATATCTGAACTTTGCTCAAAATTTCCATTCAGGCATTTGGTCTCCAAAAAATCAAACACCATCATCCTCAATTTCGAATCTGAGTGACATTAAATCAACGCCGCCGACTCCACCACCATTACCATCACACTCTGTTTGGACACCGCAGCAGTCACCTCAATCCAGCCGCAAGGAGTACAAGCCGGTACACTTTGAGTCTCCGATTCTTTCGCGCCGTCGCCTGCATTCCTCATCCTCGGACTCACCACTGCCACCTTGGATTTATAAGAACGCCGGCATTCAAAGTCCAAATAGTTGTATGAATCTAAGTACGCCGCCGTCTACGACAGCCCAAGATCAGGATTCAACAGACTTTGTACCCTTCGGTGGACGTTCTGCAAGTGTTTTGGACAAAATAAAAAGTAAATTGAAAAGACAACGATATGAAATGGTCCATTCCATAGAGGCAGAGACAGAGTCAGCATCAATTTTTTTCTGGAAATAAAGATGGGTTCATGTCTGGGCTATTGGTGAAGATGATATAAAAAGTCTTCAGGCAATAGCTGAAATGTTGATTGAAAAATTAAAGCTGATCCACATTACTTTCAGTTACCAATCTAGCCCAAAACAAATATTCAAAGAAATATCCATCTAAATTTCTCTTCAGTTCGAAACTTCTAAATGGCAGGGGATTTGTTAACCCATTAACGCCGAATGGGTAGGAAAACCCACAAATGAAATTGTCTTCGATTTATTCTAGCTCGATCTAGAAAATACTATCCCGAAGCGGTTTTCGTTTTGCAAAAAGTGAACGAACGAAATGGTTTTTGTCGTCATGTTTTGGGGAAAATTTTACTTGTCAAAAGCCCATAAATTACAAAGCTCCAAAACTCAAACAAAAATTGAGTTGAAAAATTCTGGAAGTTAGACTTCCCACAACCGTTTCAGGATCTTGTAGTGGGGGTCTGCTGTTAATGGGTTAAGGCGTGGATTCAAATCCCAGCAAACCATTTAAACACTGGTTGACAATGATTTTGTCAACCCTTTTCAATCTCTCTTCAGGAAACGTTTTTTCATTAAATTACAATCATGGCCAAGCTGAGTATGGTTAACTTCAACATGTTCTTTTTGATCTCCTCATATTCGCTTTGGCATTACTTTAATTCATCCATCTTCAAAGGGGAGTCGTAAAATTCTTACTTCCTCTCCTTCATATGCTGTCTTGGGAGTCTTGCCTCGAAATGTACTGTTATTGTCGCTTACATTTTTACATTTTCATCTCATCACGAATAGCTTTCGAAAGGTCTGCTTCAGCTTCGGACTTGTATGTGCGCCCCCAAACTAAACGTCTCACCAATAAAGGCCGACCTCTCTGCCGACCCAATGAAGTCAGTAAGTATCACAGCTCAGAAATTGCTACAGAGTAACAAATTCGGAATGTAACAACAAATCTCTCACCACTCTCACCGAACGACAGAACACACAGAGTAGACATTTAGAGTATAATCTCGAAAAACATGAATAGAAGCTCACAGGCCATCTACATACATGGATGGATAGATAGATCCAATATCGATATTCCAATGAATAACCCAATTCTATAGTCCAAATTTTTGTTTAGTTTTATCAGTGTGTTTAACCAATTATTCTGTATTGCATGCCACTGAAATGGTGGACATAACATTGAGAATTCCCAAAGTCTATGTCCGATTTATGTGTAGTGTATTTTGTAGAGAGATGGACAGTGCCGCTGTCACAATGTGATCAACACTAATCATTTAAGGCCTTTTGCAGTTTATAACGTCAAGCTCGAGTATATGAGTGAACCGGAAACGGAAAACGATCGCCCAAGAAAAATGGCCCAGTTGGGCAGGCGTCAGTACGATGGCATCGGCCCGATGACAGTGGACGGCATGCCCATTATCCTGAGATCGGTAATAGCCCAAGACAACTGAAATGCACTTCAACTGCCCTATCTTTGGAGTGTGTTGCCTGTGATATGCGGATAACTAAAGAAACGTATATGTCTTTTCTCTTTCCTTCTTCTCTACTTCATCTTCTCTTCTTCTTCTACTTGGTTGCACGTTACGCAGGAAGTAAAGGAACCACACCAGCACGAATGGTACAAACGTTTATATCAGACCATCCACAAGCAGAAACATGGCGGTAATTTAGAAAAAAACTTTCTTCTTTTATTAACCATTAACGACAAAGACGTCAAATGCAAAAAAAAAATCTACGAAAAAAGGGTTGCTATTAAAACCAGGGAATAACGAAATCTCAGGACAATAACGAATCGTATATTGCGCCGCTCTTTTTCAAAAAAAACAAATATTTTTGAAATTGCCTGACAAATGGTGTCTGTCCCATAGCAAGTTATATCACCTTTCCATTTTTTTGTTATTTATAAACATTTGCACATTTGGGTTTAATACGTTTTTTAATATTCACTCGCTGGGATTCTAATGCATACCCATTTACTATTGCCAACTGAAATGCAAAATGTTTTATGTTTTGGCGACAAATGAACTCGGAACTAGGCTTTAGGTTGCTACTTAATTTTTTTACAGAGAAAATCAAACTAAACACAGCAAAAATCTAACCGTTCTAACCGTTCGCCCTGTACAAAGTTTACCTATTTCGTACCTTTTTAGTACTTTTTTAGTACCTAATATACAAAAGTTTAAAAACTCATCAAGACAACTTTAGCCATAGTGTACTTTTGTACCAAAATTCATAGCTCTAGCTCGCGCTAGGCAAAAATCCATCATTTCGTGTTTTTGGTACTGTTTCATACCTTAACGTACGAATATCCCCAAATCCAAGACCAACATTCATGCTAAATTTCATGATTCTAGCTTTGGCCGTTTGGGCTGAGCAGTAATCAGTCGGTCAATTACGCGTCTCTTTCACAAGAAATAAAATTGTTTTTGTTTTTTTAATTTTAGACAAGTCATAAATTTGCTAATTGAAATTTGTTGAAACAATTTCAAGCGAATTCTTTCTGGGAAAATTTCTTCTTTCATTAACATGGGGAAAATTCCAAATCTTGTTTTTTTTACTGGTTAGGTCTCTTTGCATTTCAGTAGGCAATAGATTAAAATGCCATAAATTTTTAACATCTTACTAGTCGTATACCTCACAAATAGGGATTCTTTAGAGTGCGGTCGATAAATGCCAGTGATTGATTGTCTTGAAAATGGGGGAAGTCTTTCCCGCCACAAGGGAATCTCTCTCGCCTCACTGCAATTAAAATGCTGATCTCATTCCAAAATCAACACTTTGTGACAAATTGTCTGTGAACAGAGGAAAGACCGCTGATTATGGCTGCTGTTGACTGGCCCCATTTGTCACCGGTTGTTCTCATGTGTGTGGTGCTTTTTATGCTCATAAAAACATACAACGACACACACACAAACACTCCGATTCTTACAAATGTAGACTAGAAATACAATTAACATCTATCTACTGCCTGTGTATTTATTTGCATTTAATTACGTCTTCTATTTTCTACTTGACTCGTCTTCTTCATTAAACCAAAAACATCAAACAAACAAATAAAAATTTCTTTCTTTTATCATCTCGTGATTTTGCTCTCACATGGCTGACTGCGTTGCATTGGATATGCCGCGCGTTGCTTTTACTCTCGCTCTCTTGCTCGCTCGCCAATATGCACATCTGCTTCAACGTATTACGCGCCCTCTGCATCGTGTGTGCGTACGTATCCGATTATTGTCCGCTTGTAAAACATGCAAATCTGTTTGTACGTCGTTGTTGTGCAAACCTGCACACCTATACCCATGCGTGTGTTTGTGTGTGCGATGATTGATCTGTCACGTCTATGGCATTCGGTATCCACTCACATCAATCGCATAATCGGCGAACATCGTACGACGTCAACGAACATCCATCCATCCCCACACAGATGATTATGTGATCCGCTACAAATATCCAAGAGGTGATTCTTAACTATGATCTAATTTGTATGAGACACACACGCCAATACCCCAATAACACATACATATTTTACATATGCATAACTATGTGTGTGGTGCATGTGCATGCATTGTGTGTACATACAACTTAACGAAGCACCAATAGTAATGATACGCTCTCCCGAACAGGGGATATGTATGTGATTGATTAGTGCATAATAGGTTTATTATGTTTAACCAACCCGCCCAAGTACACACATTGTGTTGTGTCTATTTCTATGGATATTTTATTAAGCATATACATATGTACATGTGATCTGTGTGTGTGTGTGTGTATATAAATATCATTGTGAACTTTTAATGTTACGCTTGAAATAGTTTAATGGCTTTTCATATTAATTAATCCCCAAAGAACAAATTTTAGAATTATTTTGATATTTGCCTAATCGCCTGAAACGTTGACAAAAACAAAAATTCCATTAACAATTGTTTGCTAACACATCTAAACTAATTAAATATTTGTGTAATGGTGTTTACCCTTTAACTATTCAACTATCAAATGGAAAATGTGGTTGCGGACTCTAAGAAGAATAAACTCTTATTTAGGAAGCTCACACCAAACAAAGTCTATAGCAAAAAATCATGTGCTTTGAACATCACAGTTCTAATAAATAAGTTGTAGGCTATTAGCCGTCAATTTTAGATTAACTTAGTACATTTTTTTCCAACCTCCCTGTTCCCCAAAGTCTATGAAATTTGTTGGAGAGGTGAACATTACAATTTTAAGTTTAATAAGCGGAGGGCCGGTTTTACGCTTTGTTACGCATCATGTTGGTCTTCAGCCAGCATAACGGGCATAAAAACCTTTATAAAAAAATAATTTGAAATACAGCGCACAGCACAGCGTGCAGATATTAATCCGCCCCATGCCACTATGGACATTCACCTAAGCCAGTAATCGGCTTGTTGTGCGCTCTAACCTTTCTTTCTTACACTTCGTAAACAGTGAAATACCATATTCGTTCTATAAAAATTTGAACTTTAAGTTTAAAATTCTGATATATGGAAAACAAAAACGAAAATTAGATGCCATTTGCAAATAGGAACAAAATTGCAAAAGTGAACTGGCTTCGTTTTGTTTAGTTGACATTATCGCAAGTCCACTGCAATATTAATATATGCCATGTATATCTTCCACTTGGTCATGAAACGGTAGGAAGTGAATATGGTATGCAAAATAGTCGGCCATAAGTCACTATGGTAAACTTTCGAAATTTATGATATTTAAATTACAAAAAATGCTTTGAATTTGAAAATTAAACGAAATCAATCACACATTTTCACGTCAACAAGAAGAACATTATTTGTAAATTATCGTTTTTATTTTATGCAAAACTATACCTAGTAGAATGTCCTTTAAAGGTGTCCCTGTTTGACGCTTTTTAAAAATTTATACAAGCCTCTTTCTTCCACAATCCATTAAAAAGAACCTTAGCACTGATTGATGTAGTTTTCTTAATGCGATGTACTTGCATTTTACTTTTTCAGCAAACAAATTTTAAACGTAAACGATATTTAAAGTCTCTCGCAAATCCAATGAATTTTTGAAAGTATTTGCCATAAATGTTGTCAAAATATTAATTCTTTTTTTACTTTTCATTGTTTACGTTTTCTCTTATTTGCATCATTTCTCATTCACTTTTTGTTTTCGACAAGCAACACTACCTTCTGTTGGTGTATCATTATGACAAATTTAATTTTTATAATTTAAATTGAACATGTTCTGCGAATTTTATTCGAGTAGTACCCTGTTCCTATAAAAAACTTGAAATACCCACACCAGGGATTCGGTCGCAGCTAAGCGGGAGTGGCCGGATTGAGATTGAGATTGAAAACCATTCCCCTCCCATTCTGGCGCAAACTGGGGTGCTTCGCTTTAACTACGCCGCCCGCTCCAGCTGCCTGACCCAGACACAAGCGATCTGTTCCATACATCAATTTATATATTTTATTTTAAATAAAACACATAACTTGCATCGAAACACTTATCCACAGAACCGCAGTCTCTTCGAGTTCTGTTGGCCTTGCCTTGATTACCTACTTTTATAATATACTAAAATTTACATACATCCTCAACCCCATTCACATTATTTCTGTAGTAGAATATTTACTTCTTCCTCAATTTAAAAAAGCTTTGACAAACAGCGTATTTCGCATGTTCCTACTAAAATATTCTTTGCCATCCATGCTCGTACCAAGTGCCATATGTAAATACTTATGCAGAGTAGATTAGAGTAGAAGAGGATTTCCTGAATAGTCCTTACAAATTACCATGCATTAGGAATTGAATTGACTAACACGCAAACTACTGCCGCTGATTCGCCCCTTCACACAACTCATAAAACTAATCGCTAACCACACATGCTAACATTAGAGGGAAAAAAACATTTCCTTACAGCTTTAATCGTGTAGGTGTAGGTTAAATGCTTCATCTGGTATTAACCACAAACAAGCCGAACCGAGAATGTCTATTGCAATGCTTTCGCATAGCGCCATAGCCTGCTTTTGCACAAACACCTCTTCCCGTAGACCATGGGAATCCAATCCACCATTGAATCTATCTACGAATAATGATGACGTTTTGCTTTGTCCCATCCTCCTCACCTGTTTGTAGGTCGTAATCCAGGCAAAACCAATGGTTATTTGTCCGAACCGGAGCCAAGTTATGATTCTGACTATTCCACCGTTAAGTATCGTCCTGTGAACACGCAGCGTTTGCATTCGGTTTCGTCGGCATTGAATGTGCGCAGTAGCAACGACAAGTAAGTTATATTTTCCACAATCTCCTCCACCCTCGTAAGAAGCTTTGGCTACGATTGATTAATGATTTCAATGTTATTTTTGTTTCAGGATTTATGGTACATTGCCAAATCCTGTAAAAGCAGGAGTAAGCACGTACAAAAATCAACCAGGTCGTATAGAAGATTACGTCACTGGTCATTCATCGATTTCCGAAAAGGAAACGAAAGAAGTAAGTGCAGCCTCTCCCAGTGATATTCCACCATCCATACACTGATATGCATCCACACGTGTACACGTTTTCAAGCATCCCTTGTTTTGTTATGCTCGCCATTTCATATTCACTTCATGAACATCATCAATAGGACAGATAACCCATCAAAATGTCTACATGTATTCTTCCGAAATTTCTAACTTCCATTTTGTAAAGGGTGATTTTTTTGAGGTTAGGATTTTCATGCATTAGTATTTGACAGATCACGTGGGATTTCAGACATGGTGTCAAAGAGAAAGATGCTCAGTATGCTTTGACATTTCATCATGAATAGACTTACTAACGAGCAACGCTTGCAAATCATTGAATTTTATTACCAAAATCAGTGTTCGGTTCGAAATGTGTTCATTCACCGTAACGTTGCGTCCAACAGCATCTTTGAAAAAATACGGTCCAATGATTCCACCAGCGTACAAACCACACCAAACAGTGCATTTTTCGGGATGCATGGGCAGTTCTTGAACGGCTTCTGGTTGCTCTTCACTCCAAATGCGGCAATTTTGCTTATTTACGTAGCCATTCAACCAGAAATGAGCCTCATCGCTGAACAAAATTTGTCAAAATTTTAACACATTTCGAACCGAACACTGATTTTGGTAATAAAATTCAATGATTTGCAAGCGTTGCTCGTTAGTAAGTCTATTCATGATGAAATGTCAAAGCATACTGAGCATCTTTCTCTTTGACACCATGTCTGAAATCCCACGTGATCTGTCAAATACTAATGCATGAAAATCCTAACCTCAAAAAAATCACCCTTTAGTTGCATCCTGGTTCCTCTTTCCAAGCCTTCATAGTCTATAAAAATCGCTTTTTACTTGGATTTGGTTGCAAATGACTTTCTCCACAGAAGTAGCACCCCAGTTACGGTGCGAGACGTACTCATGGTATATGCTCTAAAGCGTCTTTTTTCGACGACCCTCAACATTTACCCAGATCGGTAAACTTACAAGATTTGCGATTCCCTTATTATGCAATTTATAAAATAGCTGGATAATTTATTAAGCGACACCTTTGGTGAACTCTAACGAAATGAGCCATCGATATCATGAGCCGCGTTTATGTTTCTCGCAATAATTGTATGATACATTGTGCAGTCGATTAAGTTCAGCCTTTGCTGTGGAAAGGTTCGGTACATTTCTTTTTAAATCACCTCCCGTCTTCCATTAAATGGTCATAAATTTCGTTAAAACTTCAAGTTACCGAAGGTCTCAGTGGATCTTTCTTTAAAGACTCAAAACAGTTTGGGATTTGGATTAACTGCGATTACTCGCATCAAACGCAAATTTCACTAACGCTTTAAAAAATGCTACAAATAACGGCTCTTTGGTGAGAGTTGTAAACTTTTCCCTTCTATTTTTTCCATTAATCCATTTTCATGCTCTAACTCATCAAATTTCATGGCCAAAGGCTGCTTGTAAACAAACTAAATCATCGCTTGACTGCACACTTAGCCAAATAGAACACTGAAAAAAAAGGATAGTGTCCGCAAGAAATTGCTCACGTGGAAACCTCAGATCAGTCTATAGCCTATATAGCATTGATCTGAATTCTATGAAGCGATTCATTTGGCAGATGCATCCTTTGAGGCTGCAATAGCAGCCACAGAACAGCGCATTATACGAAGTCATCTTCAGATAGCAATACAAAATCATTTCCTGGCGTTTGTTTGTTTGAATGATCTCGATTATCCTCTCATTTTTTTATTCGTTTTGCGTGCGTGTCATGGTTGCGTGCAATTAATTTTTACATTTCTCACTCATTTAATGAACCGCAATTATTTTATTCGAATTTTTTAGTGGTGGGACGAAGTAATGGACATCTTTAATGTGGTATGCATCATTTGCTTACTTACTTTACAATTCAATTAGTCTTAGTTAATTTTAAAGCCCTACTCCAAACGAAAAACAAACTTTAGCATACGCCACATTGGGCACATCGCATCAACATTAAACGAGGAAGGCCTTGGGGATGCCTAAAAACGAGCTTATGTTCATTTTCGCTAAGACAGTGCTAAAATACTGTCCGCAATTTGTCATAATAAAATTTTATAATTTTGCTAAATGTAAGAATGCAAAGTTTTTGGTTTGAAAACAAAACTAAAAATAAGCTAATTTTTCGGTACATCACTACATTTATATGAAAAAACAAAACCTATAAAAAAAATCCTTATTGCATAGTGGGCATCAGCAGAACTGGGATTTTATGGAAAAAAAATGTGAAATAATCAAAACAATGAAGCAGTTTACGAGTACAGAGCTGTTGTGCTTTTCCAAAGGAGTACAGATGTTTGTAGAGAGGCCACAGCATCACTGAGGTCTTACCCACAAGAACGATTAGAAGCACGACTGAGTATAAGACCCATTGCACTCTATATTCTAGACTGGTACCAAGGTTCCGCTTAGGGAACTCAGCAGGCTTAAAGAATACGGATGCATTTGCGGTACGATATACACTGAGAGATTGCTGCATAGAGACTCAGACTACCTGCCACCATTTATCTAAGTCTGAAAATTCATAGTGCTCGTCCTTGCACTAAAAAAGTGATGTGGGGAAATTTCCCGATGGATGGGGTGCAAATGCGATCTCCACCTTGATTATAACAAAACGACAGATGAACAAATGGCACAGAAAAGATACGCTGACAGATGGGCATGTCTAAGCCGAATCAAGATGAATTTCTCAGCCGAACCCTACATTTTATCACAACCACAGTAGACGAGAACGGTATCGTCCTTTTTTACCATGAGAGCCTTTAAAATGTGTACTTTGTTTAGGTATTTCATGCCAGGACTTAAAATCCTTAATTGGAACCCTTAGAAGGTATAACATACATAGGGCAAATATTGAAGAGGGATTGAGACTGAGATTAAGCGCAAAATGTATAGATCGTAAGCATATTCTACTCCCAAATACCTTACATTGGAGTCCTATATTGTCCCGATTACGACATGTAGTATTCAATGTAAATGTAGTATTCTTCTACTAAATACCTTTAATTTGCGTTCCATACTACACCGATCGGCCGACTTTTGAGAAGGGTGATGTGAGGTTACACCCTTTTACGATATCAAAAAATTATGTAGCCTGTCATGCTTTCCACACCGTTCCACACAATCTGTGAAAATTTCAAGAAAATCAGTTCAGCCGTTTTCGATTCTATACGGAATAAATAAACAGACAAACAAATCCACTTTGACTTAAATGTATAGCAGAGATACGCTAAAGAAAAGCAATCCAAAATTTATTAGCAAATAGCTTTTCAAAACTTTGCATACTTTAGCGAAATTAGAACAAGTAAAAAAGTGTTAAGTTAGGCCGTGCCAAAGTTATATTCAAATATGGGCTGGTCTGGATCATATTTGATTCAGCCCCCGAGAACTCTTATACAAGTCACATTTTTTCTCTCAGCCAACACGCAGGGGATGTCCCCTATGAATGCAGTGCATTGCGTTGGCGAGAGAAAATTAGGAATTGGAGGGGGGAAAGGGTGTAGTGCTTATTGACATTTGTCTTAAATCTTTGGATGTCAAAGTAAGTGGGAAATATATTAGCCGGAAGTCGATTCCACATACGAACGGTTCGGGCAAAATAAGAATTCTCCCTATAATGCATTGTGCGGTGCGCTGGCCAATCAATTACAAACGGGTGTGAGCGTCTAGTATCCCTGACATGGATCCTTACATCAGGAATAAGAAGAAGAATATCAGACGAACACACACCATGAAAGTACCGATAGAACAGCGCCAAATAACCCACATTGCGACGATGATGAAGGGAGGCAATAGAGTTGAATACCCCACTGTCCCCAATCGACGCCATCGCTCTCCTCTGTACACGGTCCAGTATCTCCAGGGATGATTTAGAAGCTCCATGTGAGTTGTAATCCGTTTTCGGCCTTATGAAAGTAGTGTAGATGTTAAGAAGATCAGCCGGAGTGAAATAATTCTTACATCGCTTTTAATAGCATTAAGAACCTAAATTGGAAGCTCGGTCTACTTGTCATCAATATCTAAATAGGGTCTAATCTGAATCATATTCGGGTCGGATGACGGGAAGCTTAATCGGGTAATACAATATATGCGGCTTGAATGGGCCTAAGACCCTTAATCGGCAGATCGGTGCATATGGGAGCTATATCCAGATTTGGTTCAATTTGACCCGTTGAAGAAAAATATGGACCTGAGCCCAAAATAAATAGGGTCTAATCTGAATCATATTCGGGTCGGATGACGGGAAGCTTAATCGGGTAATATATGCGGCTTTAATGGACTAAAGACCCTTAATCGGCAGATCGGTGCATATGGGAGCTATATCCAGATATGGTTCAATTTGACCCTTTGAAGAAAAAATATGGACCTGAGCCAAATTTCAGTATCTCAATATCTCAATTTTTGTAGGCTGTAGCGTGATTACAACAGGCGAACGGACAAACACTCGGACATCGTAAAATTGTCTGAGAATTTTACGACGATTAAGAATATATATACTTTGTAAGGTCGGATATGGATATTTCGATATGCTGCAAACGAAATGACTAAATGAATATGCCCCCAGTCCTATGGGGGGAGGGGGGAATAGAATAGAAATAGAATGACGTCATCAGGACAAGTCATGGGTTCATCATATTGTGTGTAAAAATGCGTGGTTTGGTGCAGTGGATGACTTAAAGTTCATACCACTCATGATTCGGTGAGAACCTCTTACACAGTACCTGCTTTTTTGAAATATATTTCTGTATTTAATTGGTCATGGTGTTGTATGATTACTTTGTGATAACTATGCCCACATATACCATACCGCATACGCTACCGTGATCATTAATTTTCCTTATAAAATTACAACAATGCGTCGACCGAACGAAGGCACACGAGCTGCTTACACTATCCGTGTGCTTCTATTCGTTTCTCCTTAGGCCGCGGGCATAGGAATTTATGTGCGGTTGCGTGTTGTTGCCCATCAACGCTTTAGACATACAAACGAAATGGGAAGAAGGAGGAACGAATGGCTTGTCCTGATGACTTTAATCAAAGTTACTGATAAAATAAATAAATAAAAAGTTGTAAAAAAGATAAAACCAATAATTAATTAATCAATAATCGAAGATTTGAATTCGTTGTTCATTGCTTATAATTTGAATACTTTTGGGAAGATTATTCCAGAGACGTATAGCATAAACAAAGAACTGTTGCTCAGAAATGACGGTTTATTGGTATAAATAATCTTGGGGATCATTTGCCGCTCGTTGCAAATCTCAAGGAACGAGTTAAATGAGACACCAAATACTTGTCACATACCTGGTCTCTTCTACGCCAGCCAAAAATGTATCTAACGACATCGTTAAAGGATACCTGCAATTTAATTGCATCACAACCGTAAAAAACCTCGCAAGAGTATAATAGTTTCTCCAGAATAAATGTCCTAGCCAAAAGCTTTCTTACGGACAAAGGGGTGCACTGTCGACTCATATATAAGTTTCGTAAAACGCCATAGGTCCTGCCCACTGTCGGTCTGACATGATTTTTCCATGAAAGTCTATCATTAAACTCCAGCCCAAGGTTTCTTGCAAATGAAACAATCTCAATTGGGGCTCCAGCAATAGCCACGTCAACATTGGGAGGTGGTGTCACCCGATTCCTACCAATCACAAGGCACTTTGACTTTGTGGGATTTAAAAGTAGTCCGTTTGCGTTTGCCCATGTGTTTATCCTATCCAAGTCACTATTATGGCGAAGTACGCCATCGATCAGTCTCTCTGGCGAAGAGCTCATATACAGCTGTACCTCGTTGGCATACATATGAATACAACAGTTCCGCAACTGTCCAGTAAGGTCATTGCTACATAAGGAAACCAGTAAGGAAAGTCGGGCGGTGCCGACTTTATAATACCCTACACCTCCCCTTTTAAATACAAAAGTGGGACTATATCTAATTCTGAACTAATTTTGATGGACCTCGGCGGATGTATTCAGATAGGTTATTAAAATTACTGTATCAAATTTCGAGCAAAGCAAATATGTTCAAAATGAAATAACTACGGTTGACAAATGACGGGAGAGAGGAGCTATATCTAAATCTGAACCGATTTTGATCAAACTTTACGGATATTGTGGAGAGCGGTGTAATTTTGGGAAGATTGGTCAATAAATGCGCTTGCTGTGGGTCTAGGAGTGAAAATCGGGCGATATATATTTATGTGAGCTATACCTAAATCTGTACAGATTTCTATGGAATTCACCAGTAATATCGAGAGTCATAAGAAAATCCTTCCCGCACAATTTCAAGAGAATCGGTTAACTAATGACCATTTTATTGCTGTATTACTGCAAATCGGACGAACATATATATGGGAGCTATATCCAAATCTGAACCGATTTCTATAAAATTCACAAGTAAAATTGAGGGTCATAAGAAAATCCTTTCTGCCAAATTTCGCAAAAATCGGCCATTTTATTGCTGTATTACTGCAAATCGGACGAAGATATATATGGGAGCTATATCCAGATCTGAACCGATTTCTATAAAATTTACCAGTAATATTGAGAGTCATAAGAAAATCCTTCTTGCCAAATTTCAACAGAATCGGTTAAAAAATTACTATTTTATTGCATTATTACTGTAAAAAGGACGAACATATATATGGAAGCTATATCCAAATTTGAACCGATTTTTTCCAATTCCAATAGGCTTCGTCTCTAAGCCGAAAAACATGTCCATACCAAATTTGAAGACGATCGGATGAAAATTGCGACCTGTAGTTTGTACACAATTAACATGGACAGACGGACAGACAGACAGACGGACATAGCTAAATCGAATCAGAAAGTGATTCTGTACTTATCAATGGATCTATCTCTCTTCCTTTTGGGTGTTACAAACTAATTCACTAAGTTATAATACCCTGTACCACAGCAGTGGTGTAGGGTATAAAAAGGAGTAGACCCAATACAGACCCCTGTGGAACACCTCTTGAGACTGGAAGATAACTATCATCAACACATACCGATTGGCTTCTATTCAAAAGATAGGAAAATATAAAATCCATTGTTCGTTCAGAAAATATAAATATATGTTTCAGTTTAAGGCAAAGTATATTAGGATCAACGGAATCAAATTCCTTCGAATGATCTCAAAGAAGAAGAAAGGTAACTTTATCGCTGTCAATATTACTCCTTACATCTTCCAGTACTTTCAAAAGTGCAGTAGTGCAACTGTGCTTTGGCCGGAAACCAGATTGAAAATCTGTTAGCAGCGAATTATTCGCAATATATCCTGATAATTTCCGGTTGACTCTAGCCAAATATCTTAGAGGTGTATGGAAGTATTGCTATTGGCCTATACTCCTGGTTATTCTTTGGTATTGGGGCGATACTTGCCCGTTTTCAAGACTGTGGATAGCAACTCCTTTCAATAATATTGTTAAAAAGATGGCACATGTACGAAAGAATAAAGGGTAGACTTTATCTGCGGAACTACGAACAATCATACTTTTTGCTATAGACATTCTATATGAGCTTGTCATTCAGTTCATAGTAAGTCATTGGGGAATACATAGCGATATTGCGGGATAAATTGGGCACTGTCAATAGTATGTCAGTAAGGACATTATTTAGTCCCTAATTTTCGGACTTTCAAGACTAGCTGAATAAGCCATTAACATTAGTTTAAACATATACATATTTATTTATTTAAAATTTGTACTGCCATAAACTTGTATACTTAAACGTGGGTCAGCTTATGTCGCTCATTAGGATCACTTTCTAAATTTGCAATTTTTTTTTTGTTTTTTTTTTTCGAAAAGATTTATGAACCAGCAAAACTATTTTGAACAAAACAATTGGGAAAACGATTAAAAAATAAAATAAATTATAGTTTACCCATCGATGAAAACAATGTAGACAAAATAGTAGACAATAGGGACACAATGTCACCACATACATAGCAGACAGAATTGGTGACTTGGGGACTCTTAACACCAGACTTCCTACAGGGTAGGAAATTATATTAAAAGATAGCATCGTTATTTTAAAGTCTGGGTACCTTAGCTCCTTTTCACTGGTAAAATCCTCCAAAAAAGGAAAAATCTCAAATTTTGGGTCAACTTCTTTTCGGTGTAGCAAAAACTATTTAGATCAAGCACTCCATCTTTTCTTTGGAAAATCATTAAAAAATGAATTTTAGTGTCAACAAAAAACTGCTGCCGGATTTGGACATAACGCTACAACTTGAGATAGCAACACGAAAAAACTCAGAGGAAACAGCCATATTTGCTCATTTCGTTGACCAATGTAGTCTAACGGTCTTATTCACAAAATTGGAATGTGTGAAAATTCCCATGGTATTGCCTTTGTATGATAAGCCAACACAGGCCATTTGGAAGGAGCATCCTTTACTCACTTGGGTATTGCGATGGCATGCGATGGAAGGAGCATCCTTTACGCACTTGGGTATCGCGATAGCATAACAATACACGGAATAACAAATCTCAATACTGCGCTTGTTTTGGTTATTTTACAATTCTTCAAAAAAAGAACGTTTAGGTAATGTAATGCCAATTAAATTTGGAATTTGGATATTTAACATAAGCACTGGGGAACTCGATGGGAATCAAATTAGTTTGATATTTTTAAACTATTACGAGAACATGCCCATACATGAAGTCAAACCAATTTAACCACTTGCATATCTATCTTCTTATTATTGAATCCCCTACCTTTCCTAAAAAAAAAAAACATGCTTACCAAAGTGGCTTCAGGAACACTCCCATATTCCATCGATAATAATTAAGTTTTGCGATAACAAAAATGCGGGGCATGTAAGTGATTCGTATATGAAAGGCCATTGACTTGTACAAGTCAAGAGAAAAGAAAAACTATTGAAAATTATTTTTAATTTCAAAACATCATTGTGACAACAGAATAAAGGCACGCTCTAATGGATTCTTTTTAATCACTCCCACCAGCAACTGGATCAAGCCAAGCTTTCTTCTCGCTATACCGAAGGAAATCTATCTAGGTAAGTTCGTGACCCTGAATGTGAATTTGGCACCCGCGATATGTTCTAGCGATGTTTTTGTTTGTCTCTCCCATGCAGAGCATTGGCCAAGGAATCCGGTTATACCAGCGACTCAAACCTGGTGCTACATAAAAAGGAGCTTCCGCCGAATAGTCCACTGAGTCCGGTTGAGCAAAGGCAGGCCTACAAGCAGGTGCAAGCGGGAGGAGAGCCGCCACTGTTTGGCTTCCGCAAGCCAGCACCAGAAAAATCAAGAGGTATGTATGACGGCACTGGTTGAATTTTGGTACTGGGTCTGAGATTAAAGGCACCAATGTTCAGTTGACAGTTATAAAATGGAAGCCCTACACCAAGGCGCCATTTTCAAATTGTCATCTACCTTATCCTGCAAACACTTACATGTGTACCATTTCATATCGAGTAGATTATTGAGACTCACCGATTAGCTAGCTGGTAGACCACATGACTTTCTTCTATTTCCTCCTTTGTGTTGTTGAATCTTCCTCTATCTATTCACCCTAACTCTGACTAACTCTTTCCGTAGCCATTGCTGCATTGATTGATCCGTCGTCAAGCGGCAATGGTAACCATCCACCTGGTACTTGCATTCACTTCACGTAGTTTACACCGAATTTTTTAAGGCGGCAAACAAGTCTTCCGTTTTAAAGGTAGTGAGAGCACATTCTTAAAGCAATGTGGGTTCCTGGAGTTCACCACCATCACCACCACGAAAGAAATAGCAATCAACGTGTTTTTGTTGTGGCTCCTGAAGGAGCCCAGCACCTGAGTGTAGTACAATGCACTGCACCGAGTTGTTTACAAGAAATTGACCAAAGAGATTAACAATCTCCACGACCACCTCGCACTTTGCCGTGATCTTGGCCATTGATGATGTAACGATATATTTTTCCTTTTGCTATGCCAGGGCAGGAGGCGCAGCAGATCCTCGACTGCAGTCACAGCTACGGGACTACTGAAGAATGTTTCCCGAGTTTACGAAAGCTTTGCCCTCGTTTATTTCGCTTGAGCAAGAGAAAAGAGAGATTATTATGCCCCCACCAACGCCGCCAAATCGCAAATCGCTTTACGCCAAGTCAACGGGAAAGAAGAGCAGCAAAGGTTCTGCCATTCCCGGCAGCTCTTCATCGAGGCATGAAAAATGCTTTAAGAGTCCCGAAAGTCCAGTTCTGGGAGCCAACAAATATGGAACGATAACCATAAGAAAATCAACTCGCGGTCCTCTCTGCCGCTCGAAATCTGCCGGAGCTGTCTCATCACTGCTGCCGAGAATAAATAGCGTTCCGCCCTCCCAGGAAAATCGAGTGACTGTTGTGCGCAAACAAAACTTTTTGCGGGCCGTAAGTCCCCTGAGGAAGTCGGCATCTTCTTCCACTCAAGTTCTGACCACACGCCATACCAGCCGCAGCCCGGTGGCCTTTGGACGTAGTATTTCCAAAGAAAGAACTTTTGCCGAGGAAAAAAAACGTCTGGAGAACTCGTTGCCATTGAATCGCCATACCTTTGAGGCCAGTACCAATATTTTGAGGGACCCCTCATTGAAATCACCTCAGGATGTCAAGAAGGCTGTGCGTTCTTTAGCCTCCTGTGCCTTCCAATCACGGAGTCGTTCGGTTCCACGCTTTTGTACCGGCTGCCGCAATCAGGCCGGCATAGAGAGTAGCTACACCTCTAGACACAATTTGTGCTATCCAGAGATTGAACATTATGGATATACGGAATGGCTCAGGTCACCAAACGTGGTGACCATGGCCAATGTCCTGGAGAAAAAGAGGAAAGTTGAAAAATCCTCTGCGACCAAACAAATCTCGAAAGCCACGTCGAATATAAGCTTGGCTGGAAGTAACTCCACCTTCTCAATGGGCAATACTTTAACGTCAGCACCACCTGCCAAAGTGCCTGACGCCAAAATCGAAGTCGAACGAAAAATTTGCAAGAAATTGGCCCGCGAAGCCAGTAAGTCGAGAAAATCGGCGGCTGATAAAATAAGTCAAGACAATGCCGCCATTATGGCAGATAATTTGGAAGAGCTGTCCTATGTCGCCCAGGAGAAGTTCTCGAGCAACATTAAGGAGGACGTTCGCCAACAGTCAGCCGAGGAGGCAGACCACACTTACGTGGCCTCAGTACGCGATAAGGCTCTCTTCTGGAATGACTTTAACATGCAGCAAAGTGCCTCGCTACCCTATAGCCTGAGGCACCAGGCTTCGGGCTTTGTGCGCAATGTTTCGGGCCACAAATCCAGAAGCCTCAGCCCAAATCGCAAGCATTTTGGTCGCGAGGAAGTCGTACAGTCGCTGCCACCAACCACCGAAATTGGCAATTACGACTCTGGCTCTGAACTCGCAGCCAGTCCCAAACAAAAAGAATTTTCTCCCACCCGAGAGATCAGAGTGCCACCAACCTCGGCCACGAGAAATTTGAGATCGCCATCGCGCCGACGCATAGATAGCTGCCGCACCAATCAAAACAACAAAGTCATCCGTGCCAGTAGCCTGTCCAGCGCAGAAGATCGATCAAAGCGGGGCTTATATCTCTGCGATGAGTTGGCCCACAGTGCCACCTCACTAGCCAGTAACGATCGCCATAGTCCCACTTGCAGGTATCTCCACAACTCCGAGCGCTTTGTAGAATTGAATCGCTTCTATAGCACCTTAGAACGTGTGGGTCAACTGGAGAGGGCCACTTCGAAGACCGACTTCAAACCCATACGAAAGGAGAGCGAACTCCTGGACTACGATGAGTGGCGCAGAGTTCGCTTGCACGAAAGAGCCGAACGAGAGCTGAATTACTTGGTGGGAAAGCTGAAGCACGATCAACACGAAAAGAATTTGCTTTTCCTGCCGAAAGACGTTGAAGAGGTCAAATGGCGAAGGGAAAAGGATCTGGGACTTAATTCACGCGAGAAATCTGTCGAAGATTTACGCGAGAATTTTGAGAATATAAATTTTCTGCACGACTACCTGGAACAGTCCCGCAAGCCGTGCTGCAACATGAAATATTGGCGCCGCAACACTGTGGCCGACCTAACCCACAGCCTGGAGGAGAAAATTCAAAATACCGACTGCGTTGCTCGCCCCAAGGACATGCCCTTCAGTGAGCAGCTGGTCAATACTCTGCCCAATGAACAAATAACCAAAATCCACAGACAACTCAACGAGATCTATGCATGTGAACCGAAGAAAGGCCAGGAGTCGAACGCTGCCGAACCCTATGTGGTCACTGTGGAACATCATAACATGCCAACCTCTTCGCAAGCCCTCAAAGTTCGCTGCAAGTCGTCGATAACCAGAGATGAACTATTGGGTTCTATCCTCAAGAGAAAGGAGGCCCTATCCAGTATTTCACTGAAGAAGCGAGAAAATCAAACCCCTGACTCCGAGAAGACCATCGTAAACAAGTCATCAGACATGTCGGAATCGAACGAAGCTCCTGAGATTCCTCCGGCTCCCAAAATGGAATTCAAGCAGGAGGTTCGCGAACACCATGTGGCAGATTTCTCGAATGCTGTCAAGGCATCACATCCTCGCCACGACACCCCAGACATTTCGCAAAAAATCAAATACTTCGAGGAACGTAAGTATGACAAGCCGACGAAGACCGTCTACCATGCCCGTGAAGACTCCTCTCCCGATGAGGACGAAGTTATGCGTATGATCGAGGAGAAGATGCGACTCAAGCAGTATCGCAATGGCTGGCACAAACACAAAGAACTCAGTACATCCCTCACAGACCTGTGCGAGATATTCGGCGAAAAGAATTCGTCGCGGGCAAATTTTCACTTGCTTTCGCCACAACAAAGACCACCAGATGAATGCCAACAACACCATTACCAGCACGACGAAGTTCTCACCGAAGTTTCGGAGGACTGCACCCCATACAGCAGCCTGGAGTTTCTAGAGTCCTACTGCCGATCGAGGAGCGCTTCGCCTCAGTCCCAGTGCTCCTCGTATCTGCAGCGCGTCAACACTGGGGATGTGCAAAAAATACGCAACAAGTTCGAAAGCTTGAACTACAACAGCTTGAAGTCGAACCATTTTTTTGGGCTACGTAAGCTGAGGAAGGTGCGCAGCGACCCTGAAGTGAACATCATCAAGTCAGAGTCAAAAGACGCCTTAAAGAATGCCGATGTCTCCTGGATTACACACAAATTCGAGATGCACAATAAAATCACCCAGACCAACAGGGACGAAGTGGAGCCCTCGAGAAGCCGAAAACGCCAGATAATCTCGCCCCAACCACTGACCAGTCGTCTGATGCCGCGCATAGATCGCATAAGTAAGACAGCCGCTTTAGGAACATGCACTAAAAAACACTCTCCCGGAAGCCCTGCATCGCAAAGTCCAACCCGAAGCCTCAGCAGCGGCAGTGCCATTGGAAAATACAGTCACAAACTACAAGTGCCACGTTTAACACGCAAGCAGATGTCCCTGTCATCGCCAGACATTCGCTGTGTACGGGAGCGCTTGCCCCAGTATTTAACTGCCAACTGGGTAGCTCACCGCTATCCCAGTCCCGAGCACAACAAACTAAAAGAAGACGAGGAAAAACTGCGCCAAGGCAAACATTTGCGCAAAACCCACTCCCCCGTTTCGCGGGCCCCGATGTCCAAGGCTCCCGAAGGCAGATCTGGTGATATCTTTGCCAATCAAAAGTTCGACCCAAAGATACACCAGCCCAAAGCACGCTACGTGCCCGACGGTGCACCCACAAAATGCCAGGCGCGCCTGCAGTGGTCCAAAACGATGCCCCGCCGGGGACATGCCGTCACATTCCAAGGTTCATCTTTTAACTTCCGTACATTACATTGACTTACCTACATACATGCTTAGATCCTATAACCGCAAAAGCCTATCTCTAAATGCCATCGATCAACTATCGACCACTACCAGCCCCATTACCAACCACCCTAACATCTGGCGTCGGTGGTGGCTTTTAAAGACCAATCCGCCTTCATTTAGGATTTAATTCTTTTTTTGTTTTTCTTAAATTCGTTAATTCAAATTTTTCGAACACTGTTAATTTCTCTAAACCCGTTTTTTTCTATATCGACGCCCATATTGGCCTCCCATTTCGAAATTTCCACCCTACGAACAACACTCAGATTACGATTTACCATGTCCCAAACTTCCACCACCCCCCAAGAGTGAATTGACAGATCAAGGTGAGTCGCTCCTATTTCTACTATGTCACATATATCGGAGGTGCACAAACAAACACACCTCCAATTTATCCATCTTACTAACCCAGTCACCACACTTACACACAAGCACACACACACACACACACACACAGGCGCGCTAGTTAGTGTCAGAACATATCTTGGGGAGGCGGTTAGACTGCAGAGTAGCTTCCTAGCAGCTAGTCGTCGATGAGGAAACCCCCTAGAATATTGAAATCAATATGGAACATCAATCTGCACCTTAGTCAGTCAGTCAGTCAGCCAGTTAGTCCATCAATGACCCCCCGTGTGTTCAATGGAACTGCGCAGTGTGCACCACTCACATACACCCTCAAACGAAACGAAACCAGGCAGCCGTTACCATGTTACCAAATGCCACAGTCCCAGTGGAAAGTCAAACGTCAAAATAGTGCAGAATGCTAGAAAGCCGACCGCACAATATCGAGCGGAAAAGAACAAACATAGAGGCCAATTCTAGTGACTAGAGTCGAAGGAGTCGAATACACTTTCCTTGAGAGATAGATTTTTGTTTTCGTTAGAATAATTAAAAGTGAATTTACCGAACGGGCGCATTTGTGATGTGAAGTGAACGTTTCGAACTAATCCCAAAATGTACTATAACGACACCAATAACAACAACAACAGCAACAACTACAGCAAGGAATTAATCAATCCCTATCATCGTCACGCGTACATGCCGGCCTCAGAATTCCACTCCCACAGAACGCTGCCCAACGGCAACTACATGCCGCATGCTGGCCAAGGCTCTTTTGGATCGCCATCCTGCAGACCGCCAAAACTCACTGACGAAAGATGTCGATTTGCAAAAGACGACTACTATCAGACTAAGCCAATTGCGAACCTCTCCAACACCATCCATATCCCACTTCACAACAACAACAGTCGTGGTGGTGGTGGCTATTGCGATGTGCCAAACTGCGGCAAACTCCTTTGGGTATCCCGCGATTCACAGAAGTGTCGCAGTACGCCATCTCTACTGGGGCCCGGTGAATCTGGCGTTAATGGCAACGATGAGAACTACGAGTACAACATTAGGACGGGTCTTCGCATCCAGCCCTTTACGCCGCAGCCAAGCCAAAGACAATCGTATTTGGCCAACCAAAGTGCCATTCAGACAGCTCTACCATTGGTAATGCGTCACAGCCAAAACAGAAACCGAAATTCATGTAAGGTCACAAAAAAACCTTAAAAAATACCACCAATCAGACGACACACTGTTCCAACCTTAGCACTCACATCATCTTCTGCATAGGGCACCAGCATGCTCTGTGTCATTAGCATGGACAAGGGCCGCGGAGGCAGCGCTGGCTGCCAAGTACTAGCAACACATGGCCACTGGTCAATAAAGCTAACACGCCAATAGGGCTTGACACAGGGTTTTTCTCGTTATGTGAAACAGTGAAAACAAATCCGATTCGAATGTTTGCCAATATTCCAATCAACCATTGACTGTAAACCAACCAAATGTGTGTATATTGGGAGCTGAGTGCTTGTTGTGTGAAAACAATTTATTGTTGCCTTGGGAGAATTGGGAGCCTTAGTGTTAATGCCATTAATGTTTTCAACACACCAGTTTGTTTCCTCACTAGCTGGCTGCTTTAAAACCTCTGAATGAAAGACTTTGAGCATTGAAATTACTTAGCCCTCAAACTCTAATAGCCTTCTCGGTCAATCGCCAGGAATGGGGGAAATGTAATTTCGATATTTTTCATTTTTTTAACCGTTTTAGAACATGTCTCTAACGGTAGTTGTCATATGTATCTCAACGATATGAGTACAATTATACATAGTAACTACTGCAAGAACAGTTCTGCCCATTGTACCAGCCGTTAAATTCCAATGATTTAATACACAAGGAAAGATGTTGACAAAGAAATGGGATTTTGAAAGTGGTCAATAGGAATAGTCCCTAGCCGTTTATATATTTTAAAAAAAAAAATTCCCCATATAGTCTGATTTCTCAGAACTTTATATGACGGGATTGTAATACACCAAGAAACCAAGAATGGTGACAGTTGCAAATGGTAAAGAGATAAAACGCACCTTTGTATTTGTATTGTGCTAGTGTACATGAGTGTTTATTTTAGAAGCTGTACTCTCTCTCTCTCTCTCTTTCGCTCTCTCTCCCTGTACTATTCTCTGGCAGTTAAGTGGACGCTTTGTTGTTAAGGTTCGGCGAAAGCTTTACATTCTTCGTGCTTTCAAAATACAGGGTTCGGCAAATTTTTGTTTGCTCTAGCTAAAAAGTATTGCTAGCATTTAAAATGTATTTAACAAATATATTTTTACCACATTAAGTCATGTTTAAAGCAAAAGGGCAAACTACAAACAACATGTGGATTAAATATTGGGAATAGTCTCTTTCTATAAAATGAGGAGTTTTATGTTAATTTTTCACAGATGAAAACACATGTTTTTCGAGATTACTCTTTTGAAACACTTAAAAATGTACAATGACATAATATTTACATATGCATTTTTCGGGAAAAACGTTTTTCTTCAAAATCTATTATCGATAGCATAGCCTTAAGAAATTAGAAACGTTATCCAATGGTAGACGCTAAAAAAAACTCGAGCACTCCACCATAATTTCAATTTGGTACAATTTTGGCCAGGAAAATATAATATTAGATATATGTAGATCCGAAATAACTAAATTTACGAGTCCATGTAAGCTGTTAATTTAATAGCAATTTGCAATGCTCATTTCCATTTCGTTATTAATTTTGGAGCTGGGTTTTTACGAGAGAATATTTCTTTCCATTTGTCAGCCGCTGAAGAACGTTTTTGTTGATTGGCTAGTCTATCATAAAGCAAACAATGCTTATCTTAGCCCTGAACTCTTACCAATCGACTTCAGTTTTCAAACTACTTAAAGTAATAGCTAGAGTTAAACAACTTCATTTATTTCCGAAACCTGACTTAGAGAAACAGGCCAATCAGCCAGCTAATTTCATTGAGTACAAAAACCTGTAATTGGCCGAGAGAGCGTACCCCCAACAACTCATTGCAAAGCAAACTCTCATTGTTTGATTGTTAAGAGACTGCACAGTGGACGAAACGGCGAGTTAATTCAAATTTCACAATAGAGAAATGGTTCAGTATTTTCGATATTTCAAACCACCTACTTGGAAACTTGTTGTTTTTGCTATTTTATGTAAACGTTAAACCAACTGTGAGCTTGCAAACATAAATTATGTTTCCAAGGGAAACATGTGCATTTTTGTACATTTGATGTTGTGTGGTACAACATTAATAAATTTGAAAAAATTTTTCCATATATCAAAGATAATGTAATTATTTTCAAAGTTAGTTTTCGAGAATTGCAAGTTATATATTCAGTCATAAATTGCCACATAATTTTCTCATTTTTTGCCCTTATCTAATATCATTTCTTAATTGGCGTAGATCTATTCTTGTCCTCCCTGAAATCTTATTTCACTGAGTGTTTTTATCGTTGCTAAAAAGCTGAAGTTAAATCAGATGCAAGTTTTTGCAATATGTTGATATATATGCAATTTTAGTTATAATGTCAGTTTCAAAGCGATCTCTATTTTCAATATGGCACAACGAAAAGATGCCTTCTAGAAAACTGTTGGCTATGTTTCCAATAAAATAAGTGATGGAACAAAATCTAGGAATAATCAACGCTATGAAAAGCAAAATTGAAAATATAGAAATGTTTAAATGAAAATTGGATAAGAAATGAAATGTTAACCGAGATTTAAAGATTAATTTAAAGATTTTCGAAGCTGCGTAAAAAACTGTTTAAATAAAGAGCTAGTTTTAATGGCACCAACTATTTCCAAAAATGCTACAGGCTAGAAAAAAGAATTATTATCATCATGCTCTGCTCACTACCGGTTTCAGCAATTATTCGCAATAATTGAGGAACCTTGGACAAGCGAGCTTATGATGGCAACAAAGACAAGAAAAACTCACGGAATGGTGGAGAATGTGGTTGCATTCTACAAATGCGTTTGCGGTGTAATAGTGGCCATCCCACCTATCGACAAAACTACAATGAGCACGAATATCAAACGAAAGACGTTCAAAATTTGTTTATTGGCATTATTCAAATTATTTATTTCAATGCTATTAGAGAGACATGTCGTTTGAAATAAAAAAAAAAACTATTAAGATTTGGAAGATAATAATGAAGACTAAATGTAACTGCCAACAAGTTATTTCAATATAAAACAATTAAATTTTTGTCGCCGTTTGGCGACCTGCATTTACAAAAACCACTTGGAACATAACTTAAAAACAAACAACCCGGTCTGGCCAATTTTTACCTTCAGCCATCTAGCTTTACTAGTTTTTATACAGTTTTTATACAGTTTTTATACAGCTAGATTGGCCATTTCGTCCACTGTGCACTGGCGCGCTATTGCTAGCCCCCACTGAGTAGACTTGGGCTCGCGCACATTGATCGTTTAGTGCAGATTGATCCGCGAAACGAACAGCTTTATTGGTTTCAACCCACCGGCCGATTGCCAACGTGACAAACGTGTAGACCTCAGACGTAGTAGTTTTTGAATGGTGTTTACTTTTCATTGTCACATTCATTGAATTGTTTACGTAGCGCCGCGATTGTCTCCTATTCCCCAGTGCTTGTGTGTGAGTGTGTGGACCTTATCTAACAAATAATCAAACGTTCGTTCGTTCGTTTGCCGCTGTAAACGGCAGCCCTTAAGGTACTTTAATGGTACCCAAAAATTTGCGTTAAATTTGGTTAATCTAAACCCTAACACTATACTTTTTTCCATTTCACTGTGTGTTTACAAATAAATCTCGTTCTTTGTTTAGTGATCAACTAAATCGGGTTCGTACATGTAATGTAGTAGCCTATATGTGTGTGTGTGTGAGCATACATAGCGAATTAGCGCAATTTATGATCACAAAAAAAATTGGAAAATAACCATCAGTGAAAGTGAAAATCGCCAAACACACATTCGTAAATAAATACGTATGAACGAATGTATGTGTGAGTTCATGTGCTACATACAAACGGCATCACATTGAAAGCCAAAGAATTAAAAAAAAAATTAGTCAACTAATCGGGTGGAATTGAAAGAAAATTCTGTGTGTCCGTCCATCCGGTCTAACATCCCCTTCTGAGAAGTTCTAGCGGCGAAACAGAGGCGAATGACTCAATGCCAAGCTACGCGGCAATTCATCAATAACGGTCGGTTGGTATCGGTCGATGGCATTGCCAGCCAACCCAAGTGTAATGTAGCGACAAGCTTACCAATTACATTAAAATCTAAATCGATACCTTCCACCCAAAGACAATGCGACATAGAAAATAGGAAATTGACTATGCTTGAGTGGGTGCCAAAATCTGTGCTCGCGAAATTAATAATCCTTTTGGCGTTGGCTTACATTAGGATTTCTCTTGTAAATAAAGACATGCCCATGGAAGATTGTATTCACACTCAAAGAAAATTTCTCTCTAGAAATGAGTGTTTTTGCTCATACTAACAAAGCTTAGTTGACCAATTTTCTTAAATATTTTGTACGCATAAAACAAGCAAATCAAAAAACTTCATAGAAAAGCCATCACCGAAATGTCAATGACTTCGACTCTAAAACAATTTTTGTTTAAACCTATTGGTGCCCCATATGCTTTTAAATTAAAACATTTCTTTACATTATCAAAAAAAATACAATTTTTTGAAACCTCAAAAAATATTATTAAGGTCCATATTCCTTAATTGGGTGTGTATGGGAAAAGGTGCGTTCGCAATTTAAAAACGTTGGTGTTATAAATGTTTAGTCATATTTCATAAATTTATCATCGTCTTTACATTCTAAATCGAGGCCACAGTGTCAATGGCTGAAAATACATTTGTTACCTCCACCAATGGCCCATAAGTATTGTAGAAATGGGAGATGGGTTAATTCCCGGGTATTTACCCTTATACACCCAAATGCTGGGTATTTATGATTTTGCAAAAAAAACATGGGTAAAAAAAACATTTTCCAAACCATTTTTGATGATTTCGTATTCTTGGGATATAAACCTGAACTTCTGATCCCATAAAATCGGAATTTTGTAATTTATAGCCGATATATAGACCGATCACCAGACTTAAACTCTTAAGTGATAAATTGGTAATTTTTCATCCGATTTCGAAGAAATTGGGAACAGTAAGTTCTGGTGGACCCTTACCCATTTTTGTGAAATATGGTTCAGATCGGACCATATTTGGACATACATACCTGCCCCATAGACCGGCCGCCCGATCTCTTGATATAGGATCATAAGTAGAGATGGGCGATGGGTATATACCCATATATACCCAAATGCTGGGTATTTATGATTTTGCAGATATCTTGGATAAAAAAACATTTTCCAAACAACTTTTTATGATTTCATATTCTTGGTATATAAACCTGACCTTCTGATCCCATAAAATCGGAATTTTGTAATATATAGCCGGTATATAGATCGATCACCAGACTTAAAGTCTTGAGCAATAAATTGGTAATTTTTCATCCGATTTCGAAGAAATTTGGTAGACTCTTACCCATTTGCGTGAAATATGGTTCAGATCGGACCATATTTGGACATAGCTGTCATATAGACCGATCTCCCAATATGGTGTATTGACCTTATAAAATGGGCATTTTTCATCCGATTACTATGAAATTTGGCACATTGAGTTCTGGAAGACTCCTTCCCATTCCTGGTAAATGTGGTCAAATAAATACCCAAGAATTGGGTACTTACCCGGAAGAAACCCATTTCTACCCATAAGTTATTATAGCTCTCTCACAAAAAAAACTTTTGTCCTATTTTCAACGATATCAAAAAAAAAAGAAAAAAAAAATATATATATATATATACAAAGATGGTAATTTTACTTGAAACTAAAGAATTTTGTTCTTAAATATAGTGTAGTAATTCATTAACTCTTAACATATCGTAAATATAAAATTATTTTATCGTTAAAGATTAGGAAAAGGATAACATGGTTCTTTAGTTAAGGTGCTATTACACGACATGTGTTTGTGTTATTATCTGTCACTTTCTGTATGCGCATGTCTTTCCTTGCACATGAAAATTTGCCCATGAACAATCCACAAATCAAAGAGTTTTGTCCGATTCAATTTTAAACTCAAAGATAGGGGACCTCCTTTTTAAAGCCGAGTCCGAACGGCGTGCCGTAGAGCTACACCTCTTTAGGGGAGAAGTTTTTACATGGCAAAGTACCTCACAAATGTCGCCAGAATAGCGTAGCGCAGAGGATATCATGTCGGCCTATAACGCTGAACACTGTTCGGACACGGCTATTGAACGGCCCTTGAACTTGAATCGAACTGCGCTCATTGATATGTGAGAAGTTTGCCCCCGTTTAGTGAATATTTATGGGAAAATTTTGCAATCTACCCATGTACTCTTATTTTAGCAGATACCATGGTGATGGGTATACATGGTTCGGCCCGGCCCCACTTAATGTGTTTTTACCTGTGTTTGATTGTAAATAAAACTTTCTTTTTCAAAGGAAATCTACTAACATTTTTATGAGTGTGTGTGTGTGTGTGTGTATCTTCAAACATTCGGAAGAGTAACACTTGTTTTAACACAGCCAAAACATACACTTAGCAAAAAATCCAACGTTAAATATTTCCAATTGGGTCGACAAATTATTAAAGCCAACATCTTCTTTTAGTCGACGTTGGCAATTGACTAAAGAAGCAACAGTCTCTTTGGTGAGATGATATAAATGGCAACTAGTGAACTCGCTTCTATATGGTGATTTATTCTTTCTGTATCTATAGTTAAATTTGGCCTCCTTATCCATTGATTTTTAGAAATTTAGAAAAACACTCAGTTGAAGAGAAAATTTACAATAAACGATTGATTAAATAGGAGCTTAGGCGCTTTTTGTATCTAAAGAGCGATGACTTCTGCAAAGGTGGTTCAATCTGTGCCCGCACTAATGATGAAGATTTTGATTACAAAAAGCAAACAGATACGACAATTTCGCACCCAATGTCTTCAATGTGCCTAAGAGTATTTGTCAAATGACACGCATGATTTCTTTTACTTGCTACAATGACTTTTTGTTAGAAGACACTGTGATCACTTTTACCACAGCCAATGATTTGACAAAGTATGGTCGGCGACAAGTGCCATGACAACGATCCAGAAAGCAATCATAGAAAGTGGTACTAATTATGACTACTTATACTAACACACATACTCGTACGTATTTAGTCCCATGAGATGTGAATAAACTTTTTTTTTGCGGCAACATACATTTTTAATAACTTGCCATTGACCAGCCACTACTTTCCAAACTTGAACAGGCCATTAACAAACAAACTGGGCAGAAAAAAAACTACTTAACTTAATTCCAGTTTGAGTGGAAGTAGATTTTGAGGCGAATGAGCCAGATCGGTACCAGCTCACATCAATGATAATCACAATTTCTAACGAATTATTTCCTATGATTCTAAGGAGTTAACCGACTTCGAGTTCCATGGCACAAAAATTATTTTGTATACGAACTCAATACCGGAAATGAACTTGTTCAAGTTATTGCGGAAAATTGTTGTTCCAATTAGAATTTTCTGCCTCGAGTTTCGAATACCATACAATTGTGCACATCGATGGCTAAAGAAAAAAGATTCTAACTGGATTTTTGTTTCTTTACAGGAAAAAGAAACAAATGTATAAAAACCGCAAAATTTTAGATGAAACAAAAAAAAAGGTTTTTATTAGATATAAAATTTGTATAGTGGCAACCCATAAAAAGGGTTTAAGAACATATTCAGCGCCTTCACTACCTCGTCTGATAGTTGCCAAGATACGGACGGCCTTGGCTAATGTACTTAGGTCAGGTTTCTAATTCTCCGGTTACAATTTATCATATCGATATTCTTCTGTTTAAATGAATTTGATTTTTTGAACATATGCTTATTGCTTATCCTTAGGATAAGTGACTTATCGTCCCGATAAATAAAGCTGTGTTTTGTTTACCAAAACCGGCATCTCACGAATAAATACTTCAATGTTGTCTTTCAATGCCTCAATTGAAGCGGGCTTGTCTGTATAGACATGAGCTTTAATAAAGCCCCACAAAAAATAGTCTTAAGGCGTTAAATCGCACGATTTAGGCGGCCAATTGACTGGTGCCGAACATAAAATAAAATGTTCACCGAACTCGCCTCTCAATAATTACATTGTTACGCGTGCCGTGTAGCATGTGGCACCGTCTTGTTGCAACCACATGTCATGCAAGTCAAGCTCTTGCATTTTGGACAAAAAAAAATGGATATCTTCTCACGGTAGCGCTTACCATTCATAGTTACATTACGATACGCATCATCTTTGAAGAAGTACGGTCCAATGATGCCACCAGCCCATAAACCGTACCAAACTGTGACTTTTTCTGAGAGCATTGGTAGCTCTTGCAATGCTTCTGGCTGACCTCCACTGCAAAATCGATAATTATGCTTATTTACGTACCCATTGAGCCAAAAATGAGCTTCGTCGATGGAATGGAAAAGAGCGCGCGTTACCGAGAAAACTAAATTTGTTAACAGTTAGTTTGTTCCCACGATAAATTAATCTCCGGTTAACTAACACGAACTTTATTTTTTCTACGAGAAACCCGCGCTAAGAACATCAATTGATCTAAAATGTGTAGCGTATACAACAAATTTTTTCTTTTTCTTATACCCACCACCATAGGATGGGGGTGTACTAATCCAATCATTCCGTTTGTAACACCTCAAAATATTCGTTTAAGACCCCATAAAATATATATATTGTCTCTTGTCTTGATTGTCTCGACGCCCTGAGTCGATCTAGCCGTGCCCGCCCGTCCGTCTGTCGAAATCACGATAGCGGTCGAACGCGTAAAGCAAACCGCTTGCACGGATTATATGCACAGATACTAAATATTTATGTATCTCGTTGGGGATTGTAAATGGGCTATATCGATTCAGATTTAGATAAAGCTTCCCTATAAAAATCGATCTCCCGATTTGACTTCTCAAGCCCTTACAAGCCGCAATTTTTATTCGATTTAGCTGAAATTTTGCATGTGGTGTTCTGATGCGACTTTCAACAACTGTGCCAAGTACGGTCCGAATCGATCTTTAACCGGATATAGCACCCATGTAAACCGGTCTCTCGATCATCATTGTTCGGTTCCTAGAAGCTTAAATTTTTGCTGGTTTAACAGATTTTTGGTTTGTAGAATAAAATTATGCCCTTAAATAAATATATTTTTGGTGGATTCCCAAGATTCGGCCCGGCTGAACTTAGCACGCTTTAACTAGTTTTTTGTTATTTAGTTCAAGCTCGAGGTCTTTATTTACCTACTCCTTTATTTATTCATCATCGATATTTCGCATTTCAATGAACTACATTTTCATAATATGATCTACAACAATTAAAATTTATTCTAACACAATTGGCATCACTGTTTTGAATTGTTATTTAACTTACATATCTAAAGCTGTCATCACGCGATCAGAAATGTCATATGTCATTTTAAATATAGCAACTCTGAAAGTTGTACACATCGTATGATACGCACGAAAAATTTAATCAAAATCAGACTAGGTTCAACACTAGAAATAGTGACAATCTTCACGTAAAAAGGTGTAGACTTGAAACCACTAGGCAACGAATTGAGCATTCCGGTTGTTCTGAATATAACCATCTTCCTCAAAGTATAAAAAATATTCCCAGAATCTCCAGTTTTAAGTCTAATCTAAAATTGTATCTAATGGATAATATGGAAATGCTTCTAATGTGATATATATTATTTTTTATTTTCTTGCTTCGTAAACTTTTTTTGTTCATTTTTTTTATTTATATTTACAATGTATTAAAAACTAAAATTGAAAAAGTTTTTATTGCCAACTCGCCCCAAAAATGTCCATGTGGCGCTGGGGCATTATATTTTATGTATTGGAGTACTATGTAATAAATGAATTTAATAAAAAAAAAAAAAAAAAAAAAAAAAAAAATGGATATTGGAATACATATGAAACACATAAAAACGTACAATACATATGAGAATACATGCCAATTGGAGCTCTATTCGTATGTGACGTACATAAGACAAGTTTTACGAGTACAGAAAGCGATAGCTCATATGACATGTCTGATCGTTTAATAGAAGCTTTAATGAGAAACAAAACGTAAGTTAAATCACAATTCAAAACAATGATGCCAATTGTGTTAGCATATTATTGTACTTCATATCTTGAAAATGCATTTCATTGAAATGCGAAACATCGTTGAATAAATAAAGAAATGAGAAGAATAAATGGAGAATAGGTCGATTATAAAATTATCACACATAGTGTATACATATGTATATACTTTATCGTGTGTATGGTCAATATTACGAACATAGTTAGGGTACCAATGGGCTCATGAAGTTAAATCGGGATGGTTTTATGTGACGGCTGTATCTAAACTGTTTTGTCACATTTACCTACATAAGAACTATATTGTGTATAATTTTGAATGGATCGACGTGGAATTTCGTGCCGATCATTAGAGGTTCTTGGTAAAAATACCTTCTGTATTCATACCAATCAGCTTTTAGGTTGTTTTCCCCCTTCGATTTGAATAGAAAGCAGATGTATGAAATAATGAGTCTCTTAAATCATTACATTCATTTGGAACTGAGAGAACTTACAGCCAGACCCACAAGGGCTGTGCATTACAAACAAATAGCTTTTATTCGCCACATATATAACACAATTAGCTGGGCGAACAAGCTTTATGGGTCTGGTCTCATATAGGGTCTGAGCATTACATCATAAAATAAAAGTTGATCACAGCCGAATTAGAGTTTGATCCATTCCCCATTTAATGCCTGACATTTTTCTCCAACAGTCTCACCCAATCGTTATTATGAATCGGACGTAAATATTCATTTTAAAACACCGGTACGCCAAGAATTCAAATCACCCCTATCCGAAGAGGAGTTGGCCATGCGCCAAGCTGAACAAATGCAAAAATTGTATCAAGAAGAGAGACGCCGCAAATATCTACAAGAGCTCCAAGATATGAATTCACGTCGTCACACGGACAATTTTACGCCTTCGCAAAAATCACCCATTGCCTTGAATCGCTACGATGATTTCCCAGCTGACTTGGCACCCAAACCACAAAATCAAAGCAAATCCGTGGCAAGGGCTCTGTACAATTTCCAGGCTCAGAATTCAAAGTAAGTACCACCAATGTCGCTGTTCGCTTGTAGCAAGTGATTTTTAATGTAAAATCTGTTCTTTTTCCTTACGACCACCAGAGAACTGAGCTTTAAGAAAGGTGACATCATTTTCATAAGGCGAGCAATCGATAAGAATTGGTATGAAGGTGAACACAATGCCATGATTGGTTTATTCCCAGCAAATTATGTAGAGGTGAGCATAAACAGATAAAACCGATTCGTAAAAAATATAAACGCTCCGAATCGAATCGTAGTGTTTATCTTTCGAAAAGCTCTTCAGAAGATTTCTTTTTAATAACTAAATAGTAGAAAATAGAATTAATGCGGGTGTGCTTATAACTGCAAACAATAGCAAAAATCATTTGCCTAGCTGTATTAGACGTACCAATGTATTCTGTCTAAAGATGCTAATACACGATAAAACTTGCCATATGAGCTGTCACATTCTGCATTCATAAGACTTGTCTTATGTACCGCAAATACGTATAGAGAGCGCTCTTATCGACATGTATTCTCCCATGAATTGTACTATTTTTATAGATATGTGTCTACATGTGTGTACGATGAAAAAAAGCTCCATTTAACCGAAAAAGTTGCATATTTTTATTCCAAAAATCCATTTGTCATATTAAATTTTTCGTGCGAACCACACAATGTGTACAACGTTCAGAGTTGCTATTTTTGAAATTTCATATGACATGTTCGATCATGTTATAGCAGCTTGAACAGGTTATTGAACGTAGTGCTTGGTAAAGGCTGGTAATATGTTTTTGTTTTTTTCTTTGTGGGGGGGTTAATTTCCAAAAATTGATCTTTCGGTGGCTTGACAAGATTATCACATTTGTTTCTTTGGCCAAAATGTTGCCATCTTGGTACAATTAAGCAACACCCGACGAAATTGTCTTGAGTGGCAAATGCCGTAAATTTAAAGGTCAAAGTGGTTTTAAAAATAAACTTAGTTTTACAACTTTTTTCTACAAATATATTACCCGAATTCGCTGAAATGTGAAATAGTCCAGATCAGCCCACATTAGGATATAACTATAGATATGATTGTGGGGTTATAATAAAATACGATCATTAATACATCCATGGTGGTGGGTATCCAAAGGAATCAAATCCGCTTAAAGTACTTAATAGATTGTTTTCGCATGTCTCTGCTGGAAGATGTTACAGTTCAACAGCAGCAGCATTGTCAAGTCAGCGTGCATCTGTCTACCAGCTTGGCATCTATTTTATGCCCTATATATTTCGTTTCTAGCGGCACTGATCTATGCTAATGACTTCAATGTTATAGTTTTCAATATCTCCTCTCTGCTGGTTCTTCAAAAAGTCTTGTGCTTTCATATAATCAAACTGATGTTATCTCCGTTTATACACTCAGTTTTAGTTCTACCTCCACCTAGTAAAACTTTTACTTCCAAACGTACATTAAATGTCATGGTTGCCTTTGTTGCTTTAACCATTTCCCGGCTATTTTTTCAACTTAAAACCAGTAAAAATGCCTTAAGTTCGGCCGGGCCAAACTTTGGATACCCACTACCTGGGGTATATATGTGTAAACCCACCGTCACAATCCGGTGAAAATTGGCTAACTTATGCACCTAAATACGGTACGAACATTGAGTGGTCTAATAAATATAAGTCACTGTTAAATTTTGTAGTACAAAATATTGGTCTTTTGGCAGCTATATCCAAATATAAACCGATTTGAACCATATAGAACACGAACGTCGAAAAGCGTAACATAAGTCACTGCGTCAAATTTCAACTAAATCGGATAATAAATGCGGTTTTTATAGCGCCGAGATTTTAAATCAGGAGACCATTCTATATGGCACATATAACCAAATCTGGACCGATCTGGACCAAATTAAACAAATATATAATAATCATCCTATTTTATTATATCCGTAGTTATATCGTAATAGGGGTTGGTCTCGATCATATTTTATTCAGGTCCGGAGAACTCATATACACGTAACATTTTCAGGCAATAAATCTGCTTTTAATGGGATTAAGACCCTAAATTGGAAGATCGGTCTATATGGCAGCTATATCCAAATATAGTCCATATTTGGGTCAGATGTCGGGAGGCTTAAAATAACTCACTGTTTTAAATTTCAGCGAAATCGGCCAATACATGTAGTTTTTATTGGCTTCAGACCCTTTATCGGTAGATCGGTTTATATGGCAGCTGTGTCTATTTATAGTCCGATCTAAACCATATTTAGATTCGATGTTGGGAGGCTTAAAACTACTAACTGTTTAAAATTTCACCGAAGTCGGTTTAAAACAAAGCTTTTACGGGCTTCAGACACTTTATCGAGAGATCGGTCTATATGGCAGCTACATACAAATATAGTCTGATCTTAGCCATATTTAGGTCAGATGTCGGGAGTCTTAAAATAACTCACTATTTTAAATTTCAGCAAAATCGGGTAATAAATGTAGCTTTTATGGGCTTCAGACCCTTTGTCGGCAGATCGGTCTATATGGCAGCTATACCTAAAAATAGTCCGATGTAAACCATATTTGGGTCAGATGTCGGGAGGCCTAAAACTGCTCACTGTTTCAAATAAAAAAAAAATATAAAAATAAAGCTTTTATGGGCTTCAGACCCTTTGTTGGCAGATCGGTTTAAATGGCAGCTATATCTTAATATAGGCCGATGTGAACCATATTTTGGTCAGATATCGAGAGACACCCTAAAGCGAAATCGGATAAAAAGCATTTATGGGTATTAGAGCTTTGTTGGCAGATCGGTCTTTATAGCAGCTATATCCAAATACGATCCGATTGGGTCCGTTCTAGAATCGTATCTGAATCAAATTTTAGATCAATATCTCAGTTTTTGAAGGCTGTAGAGTGATTACATCAGACGGGCGGACAAGCACACAGACATTGTTAAATCGTCTTAGAATTTTACGACGATCCGAAATATATTGGGTTGCCCAAAAAGTAATTGCGGATTTTTCATATAGTCGGCGTTGACAAATTTTTTCACAGCTTGTGACTCTGTAATTACATTCTTTCTTCTGTCAGTTATCAGCTGTTACTTTTAGCTTGCTTTAGAAAAAAGTGTAAAAAAGTATATTTGATTAAAGTTCATTCTAAGTTTTATTAAAAATGCATTTACTTTCTTTTAAAAAATCCGCAATTACTTCTTGGGCAACCCAATATATACTTTGTAGGGTCGGAAATTGATATTTCGATGTGTTGCAAACGGAATAACTAAATGAATATACTGCCTATCCTATGATAGTGGGTATAAAAATAATTAAAGCAATTACTACCTTATTCGAAAAGTTTTTTATAAGTCAATACCATGTTTAATCCGTCAAATTTAGGTCTATTTTTTCTGGGCAGCATATTTTGCGAAGGCGGGCATATACACTTTTAAGTCGAAAGATGCGGGTTAGGATTTTATTTTAGATACATAGTTTCTTCAGAGAATTTTTTTCGCATATTATGTAGTTTACGTTTTTGCTATACAATTTAAAAAACAAAAAATCAACCCGCCCTAATATATATATATAACTATAGAATTTTTTTTAATTAAATTAAAATTTAAAGCAAAAACGCTCAGTAATAAAATTTTTGGTTTTTTACCATCTCTGATTTCTAGGTCATCAACAAGGACTCTATGCCTATCCAGGTTCATCATACTAGCCGCAGCAAACCATCTGAAGGTCAAGCAAGAGCAAAATACAACTTCCAAGCACAATCAGGTGTAGAGCTGTCATTAAATAAAGGCGAATTGGTAGCCCTAACCCGTCGAGTCGATGATAATTGGTTTGAGGGAAGAGTAGCCAATCGCAAAGGCATATTTCCCGTTTCCTATGTAGAGGTAGGAAGCAGAAACTTTAGAGGTGTAGACACGATCAATCAAACAACTTTAAGATAAACATTCTTGTCCTGGTGATTTGAGCGGTAGCCGAGTTGAAACATTTTGTCCAAATGGCATTCCTATTATGGTTGTCGAGATGCAAAATATTCACATTCGAATGTGAAATTTGTCGAAAACGACCGTTACACATTTACCACGAAATAAGAAATTTGTTTATGATTACCACCTTGGTTCGCATTCAACGCCCAGAATAATTGTGATTTCTATAGTTGAGTCAGTGATATAGTCATCGAGCAAATTGATCGTGTCTTTTCCCCGAACCAAATCATAAAAAATTAATAAATTATTAATTTTTTTTTTTCCATTTGCCAACCATGACGTTGCAGGTGCTGACGGATATTGGTGCTGAGGATATTGCCGCCAAAACTACAACAGTACAACAAACGAGCATCGTCAATGCTCGCCCCTCTTTGGATGCTATGCGCACAAACATTAACAATGAATTCAACACCTTGACACGCAACGGAGTTCAAGCTCCCAATTCCATACTAAGAGAAACCAGAACTAACCACAAAACCGATATTTTGCATGTCGACACAAGTTCTGAACCCCTGGTGTAAGTACATATCTATTTATCCATAGCTAAAAAGAACTTGGTGATAGCCTGCCCCATTTCCAAACTGTGGAGTTTGGAAATGTATTGCGACAAAAGTAAATGCACATTAAGTTTGCCCGAATTAAACTTTCGCCACCCATCAGCAGGACTATGTTTACCAAAGGTGGTTTAAGACGACATATATATTCCCATATGTATTTTTTGAATTGTAGCAACTCTGGAAACTGTAAACGTCGTCTGATGGTCTCGGCAGGATTCGAACCCAGGCGTTCAGCGTCATAGGCGGACATGCTAACCTCTGCCCTACGGTAGCCTCCGTACACGTCGTGTGATACGTATGAAACATTTCATACATTTAATATGCATTTCTTTTTTTGTATTTAAAGCGAGCTCCTATTTCATGGAACATCCATGTAGACACTTGTGAATAAAAACAAATAGAATTGATATGAAAATACGTGCCGATTAGAGCCGCGCGCTCTATTCGAAAATGACGTAAACTGGGAAAGACATGTGCATGCAGAAAGTTAGAGGTCATTAGACATATACATGTCGTGTAATAGCACCTTTACTTTGTGTGTTAGCGCATAACACTGCTCTTTAAATCCAGATTTAATTGCTCGATCATCTGTTTTCCCTTTATAAAATCAGCTGACAAGAGCCTTAAATCCGGATTTAATGGGCAACAATGCTTCTAATCATTTACGGATTACATTTGTAACGTGTGTCATAAGAAGTTAACCAGTCCAAATTCAAATCACAGAAATTAACTAATTGTGGACCCTGAATGGACATTTGCCTTGAGCCTTCTATAACCTCAAATAGCCATATCAGTGAATTGGTCTGCCGAGGACTACCTGCAAAACAAGTCTTTTACCGAGGACTACCTGCAAAACAACTCATTCGCGAGGCAAGAAGAACTTAAATTGGACTTGGTTGTAATGTTTCGAGGACAGAAATATACTATAACAAATAAATTAAAGCGAATAAATAGTATGCCTTTTATGGGTTAAAGAAATTTCAATTTACCAAAGGAGAGGAAAACATTCAGTGCTCCATTTGGCAATTGTCTATGGTGATGGGTTAAAAAAAATAATTATCTATGTGCTTTAGTTTAACAATTTTCTCAGTATTTGCATGTTTGCTTTTTTTTGGATTTGCAGTTATCGTGCTCTTTACAAATACCGTCCCCAAAATTCAGATGAATTGGAACTGTTGGAAGGTGATATTGTTCATGTTTTGGAAAAATGTGACGATGGCTGGTATGTGGGAACTTCACAACGTACCGGCTGCTTTGGAACATTTCCAGGAAACTATGTTGAGAGGCTGTAGGAAACGTCCATCGCCAATCTACGCTTCTGCCGCGGCGTAGCTTAGTTTAACTTAGTTTCGATATACAAACACATTGAAAATATACTCGATATGATTTTACCAATGTAATTGTTATGATGTGTTGTTATATATTTTTTGAAATTTGTACTTTGAATGCAAAACGCAAACCAAATCTTCTTCTTAATCGTCCCATTTAATCTAATGTCAATGTCCTAGACGACAAAAGCATATACGGGTGCATATTCGCTCGAGCCCCTATTGTAATACTGAGTGAATGTAGTAACTCGTCCGATAATTAATTTTTGTTAAGAAACAACAACAGCTACAACAAATGTTTTGTTCAATTTTCCCATTGCACCTTAAGAATTTCCTAAAAAAAAAAAAAAATCATATATATATATTTATTAATTAATTAATTGTTTTCTTTTACTTTTTTTGTGTATTTTTGTTTTAACTAGTCAAAGCTAAAATCCCAAATATATTTTGATTTTATTTCATTTTTTTTGTAATAGTTTTAAATTATTTATTATGTTGAGGTCTAAGTGTACCGTACCATCTAATAATATAATGATAATAATTATCTTACAAAATAATTATAAAATACTTAATTGATCCGTTTTGTTTCCTAACCAAATAAAAACAAATAAAAGCCACAGAGAAATTATTTATTTACATAAATAGCACACACAGACAAACACACACACACACACACACCCACATCCACAAACCGATCTACACATGTATGTATGCGGTGCATACAGAATGCATAGTGTATGCTGTGCGGTAATATATTGTTAAAGCTATTCGATGCAAATACCTATCTAGTTAAACAGAAAAAAAAAAACAATGCAGAACAGAAACTCATCTAGATGTTAACACTAAGAGGAGGCCTTATTTTGTTTCCCTAAGCGAAGCAATGCAAAGGATTTTAGCAAACTCACACCCCCCCACACACACACACACACACAACATATCTTCTACAGTGTATCCATACATGCAGGTCAACCTACATAGGCATACTACTATCGAATAACAACAACATTTTATGTAACTATTTATGAACCGAAACCGACAACAATAAAATACAAATTCACAATCATTTGCAAAACGCATTGTTTTAATTATTTCTTTAAAACTAAATTAGGAATAAACAGAGTTTTTATAGAGTTTATATAGGAATGCTTTACATGGGATCTATATCAGGTTATAGACTGACTTGGACTGTATTTGGCACAGTTATTGGAATTCATAACAGAACACTACATGCAAAATTTCAGCCAAATCGGACACAAATCGCAGCTTGTGAGGGCTCGAGAAGTCAAATCGGGAAATCGGTTTATATGGGAGCTATATTAGGTTATAGACCCATTTGGACCGTACTTGGCACAGTTGTTGAAAGTTATAACAGAAGAACGCATGCAAAATTTCAGCCAAATCGGAAAAAAAATGTGGCTTGTTAAGTCTCAAGAAGTCAAATCGGGAGGTTTATACGGCAGCTATATCAGGTTATGAACCGTTTTGTACCGTACAGACAAATCGGACAAAAATTACGGTTTCCAGGGGCTCAAGAAGTCAAATCTGGAGAGCGGTTTATATGGGAGCCATATCTAAATCTGAACCGATATGGCCCATTTATAATCCCCAACGACCTACATAAATATTAAGTATCTGTCAAAATATCAAGCGGCTAGCTTTACGTGTTTGACCGATCGACTGAGACGATCAAGAATAAATATACTTTATGGGGTCTTAGATGAATATTTAGGGGTGTTACAAACGAAATGACTAGATTAGTATACCCCCATCCTATGGTGGTGGGTATAAAAAGATATTTGTTAAAGTATTGCACAACTATTGCGAAAACTGAACAGAAATCTCCGCTTTATGTAAAACTTGCTGAACCAGGTCCGAACCAGAACAGGTCGAGAGAATTGCTGGCCCTTGATAAGAGGTCCGCTGAATATGATTACAGGCGGCTTAACCGGACTCTGTGCGAATGGAAGTCTCGCACAAAGGCTGCTATGGACGCTGTCTTGGTGAGAATAAGGAGGAGACAATCGAACACCTGCCTTGCTCATGCTCGTGTTTACAGGGACACAGAATTTCCACCTAGGCAGGCGGTTTCTCCACGATCTTGGCGAACTTGCAGATATGCCTCTGGGGATTCTCTTCAAATACGCGTGGTGGCTTGGTTATCCAACTCCTATATTTCTTGTATTTATCATGTCTTCGAGTCGGAGAAGGTGACAGAGTATTTCATCATCATATTTCTCACATAGTCTTCATTTTTTTGTTTTTCTTCTTTTTCCTTAACAGCACAGAAAAAATGAAAAACTATGTTCAGTTAAGAAATTTGTACATTCAATTAAAAAATTTGCTTACATCGGACCTATAAATAAAACGTACGTACGCACCAGATGTCTTTTAAGTTAAATTTCAAAATTCCACTTCTAGCCATCCGCCCTGTACAAAGCTCACCTTTTTCGTACCTTTTTGGTACTTTTTTAGTGCCTAAATGTACCAATTTCCAAAAACTCTTATAGTCACCCAATTAAGTTTGTCATAGTGTGCATAAATTCCTAAATTCAGAGCTCTAGTGAATTAACAAAGAAAGTACCAAATAGTACCAATTGGGATACGAAAGTACAATTTGTCCCACTTCCGGTACGATTTTCCAAAATTTTTTTGATCAAACCTTATTTTTTCAAAACACTTTTTAATTTGAGCCCAACATAATTCTAGCCCTTTCCGTTCGCGCTGGGCAACCATTTCCATAACTACCAGGCAGTGTACCGTAAACAGCTGGACAATTTTTTCTCGTGAAGTGCACTATCACAATATGTCAACGAGTTTTGGTTATATGTGTGTAATAGCACATACAACAACAAAAATGGCGCCAACTAGTAACATACACAAAATCAGAGTTGCACTAATCACTGATTTTGACAAATAGTGCACTCAATATTTTGTTGTTGGGCAACTGCCACTACCTATTAATGAATATATCTTGACCATTTAGTACTTTTTGGTAATTGTTAGTATCCTTATCCCGTGCCTTTTTCTAGCTTTAGCCGTTTGGGCTGGGCGATGATATACATATGTATATATACAGGGTCTAAAAAATTTCTGATTCAATTAAAATTTCTTGAAATAAATTTTTGCATAATTGAAAAAGAATATATTTTTAATCACATTATATATATAACATTTTCTAAGACTATTAATTGAATCAATTAATTTTTTAATTGATTTGATTGAAAAATTTTCGTGATATTTTTCACTGCGTAAAACTTTTTGAGATAGAGTTGTCCGATTAAAGCTTAATCGAATCGCATTCAATGACATGTGAGAACTTTGTCCTCGCTTGCTTCGTGGAAGTTTCGTGGTCAAATTCGGGTCCATTAGTCCAAAAGGGTTTCATTTGGAAATTTTGTTATGACATGCTAAGTATATCTGCCAAATCTTCCCAATCTATTTCTAATGCCTTATTCAAACAAGTCTTATTGATTTAAATCCAACTTCCAATTTAAATATTGAATTCTTGGCAGTATAGTCTTAGGAGTGTGCGTCCAAGGAACTTATAATACGTGGTGGGGGACATAAAAGGTTCGGCTCCAACGAACTTTATGCCTATATATCGAGCCCTTCCAGCAAAAATGATGTAAGCGACAAAATCCAAATTTTACACGAGATGGTTTTTATTGAAAATTAGGTATTGGACGTTTACTAATGCGCATTTACGAACATGAAAAATATTTTTTTAATATTTGCTGTATATGGTTGTATTGTGTCGTGTTACATCTTCTTATAACCATAAAGTTGTTGTTGACGTTTTTCTAACAGTGTATTGTGTTCAATCTTTCGTCTGCTTGATTCCGTTGAGTGTCCAGAGCAGATTGAAGATTCAACGATTTGCACAGTGAATGAGGATGCCTCCACTAGAATAACAAGGAGGTGTAGCAGCTCGGCAGACATTTTCATTGCATCTCCTGAGTGACATCCTGGCAAGCCGTCATCTCTTCTTCATAACCTCTGAGCACCGGACGTTTATCAATCAGAAGAAGGCCGATTGGGCTGGCTTCAGAGAGTACACCAATCGCCGCTTCAGTGAAATGACACCCCCCTCTGATGTGCTAGTGGCCGAGAGGAAATATCGAGACATCGTTAACGCAGGCCCAATTTCCCGGCGCAAGGATTGGTACTCGCAGACGAGCGTTGTACGGACCCCACTAACCCCAGAATCAGCGAGCTGAATCTGGAAATAAACTGGGTAGTCAACGAACATCTACCTCAACGGACTTGCCTCATATTTCACTGCAAAAAACCTGAAGATATCTGCCACCAAATCGTCAGCCACATTGTTCACTACAAATACGCGTGAGGTGAATGCCGAGCTGACTGTGATGATCAATGGAGAAATGATTCCGACCATCAAATGTCCCAAAATACTTGGCGTCACATTTGACAGCTCTTACACATTCTCCCCACATGCCACAGAGCAATTTGCGATAAAGTCAAAAGTAGAAACAAGGTCCTCAAGTAACCCGCCGGCAGCACTTGGGGTGCAAACAAGAAAACCTTGTTGGCCACGTAAAAGCAATTAGCCGTTCTGTGGAAAGTTATGCAGCGCCAGTGTGGTCTCGTCAGCTCTTTGACAAACAGTGGAATAATATTTAGGTCTGTCAGATTGCCGCCTTGCAAACTGCGATGGTCTGTCTTCTCAGTTCTCATGTGGACCACCTCCTTCAGGAGACAAAGATTTTACCAGCGCAAAGACATAACTACATGCTGTCTAAGCAATACCTTTTTGGATGTTATGGCAGAGACCATTCAAATCATCATCTTGTAGATAAATATCCACCGCCCAGAATCCTGAAGGGAGATCTACATGATCTAAAGCGTGAGGCTTAGCGCTGCAAGGGAGAACCATCCCATGGCAGCCGGTTGTACGTACCGGAATGACCCGATGGAGTTCTTCATCGGCAAGGGCTGCCGCCTCAGTGTATAACACACTGCTACAACAACAACAACAACAACCTTTAGATTAAGCGGTATATCAAGCGGGTCTAGACAACATTCATGCAGACACGGTAGCAGATGCGATAAATAGCTACCGGGTGAAAATAGTCCTTGGAGAACGACCGCCTCTTATTGCACCTGGAGAAATTGACCTCGCCGGGCAAACCAGAGTAGCTCAACTACGTTCCGGCGGATGCAGCCGCCTCATCTCCTACGGAGCAAGGATTGGTGCCGAATCTTACAAGAGAGTAGTATTAAGAAAATGCTTGAAGAAATTAGTTTAAGTAAATGCAATTCCATCAAAACCCTCATGGAAAAAAGCTTGCACCCTCAAGTATGTGCGGAGGAACAAATTCAAATAAACTCTATCGCGGTTATCTTGGCAGATAACCGACTAATATATAATATAATAGCAAAACCCATCTGGTCTGCATTGGCGACATTTGAAAAGAATGGCTAGATATCTTAAAGGAACAATGGCAATGAAACTAAATTTTCACAAAGGACGCTGACTGGGCTTCGGACTTGTCCAATAGGAAGTCAGTGAGCGGATAAATATTTGAAGTTTACGACAATCCAATCTCATGGTGCGGCAAAAAACTGCAAACCGTAGTAACTTCCTCCTCCGAAGCGGAGTATGTCGCACTCAGTTTACGGAACTACGGAAGCGATCTGGATTAAAGAAATCATGCAAGACTTAAATGAAATAAAAGATTCAGACGCAGTACAAATATTTGAAGATTACCGAGTATGTAGAAACGCGTTAAGAACATAGATATTAAACACCACTTCGTAAAAGATGACGTCAGATAACGTTATGAGTGGAGTGATTAAAATAAAACAAATAAGAACCGTACCCCATTTCTCTAAGATTCGAGAGCAAATAGGATTGATTGATTGATTGGCAGGCGATATTGTAATAATTGCAACAATCAATAACATAATCGAAGCAAACATTTTCTTTGTACATAGTTTTTATGATTTGAAAAACTTGTCAGTTTAAAAGAAATCCTTATATGGGAGTCCAATAGTTTTCTACCAATAAATTCGTGTGGTCTCAATTACAATAATATTTCGCAGAGTTTTGATTTTCATAAAATTTTCCTATTAGAAGAAACCAAAACAAAAATGCCAAATTTTCTATTAAAACTTATATTTTTTTACTTTATTTGTAAAAACAAGTACATGCTTCGCCCTGGGCGAGCGGCAACACATGACGGACCTGCTTATGAATACGCAAAATATATATATATAGATGTTGTATATGCTTATAGTTTAGTGGGTTATTGCACAATACTAACTAATAAAAATATACTATATATATGTACTATGTAATTATTGTTCCATATATCAACGACGACGACGACAACAACAACAACAATAGTAGTAGTCATCATACATATTGTACTAAGCTCGAAATTAAAAATTATTAATTTATATATATATATTTATAAACTTATACAAAATATTAATTGTTCACCACAGATAGACGTTACTTTCGAATGAAGTCTCGCATATATTCTGAGTGAGGAAAATGGGCGAGTAATGGAGAATAAAAAAATAATACTCGGGAAAAAATTCAACTATGACGACGTAGGTATGTACAACTAAATATGTAAATTATTAATTGGGTTCCATTTAATTTGAAAAGAACAACAACCAATGTGTGGACAGATATACTCAAGAGTTATAATATTGTAGTAATAATTAAATATACAATTGAACTGGTCATTAGATGGATTGTAATGTTTATCACATATTGGGATCATAACATTTCTCACTTGCGAAGATCAAGAGCATGATAAATAGTTAAGATAGCGAAAAAGCAAAAGCAAAAGCGAAGAACAGAAACATAAAATGAAAAGAAAAGAAAGAGTTTTCGAGAGTTTTAGAGTATTTACAAGATCATTTTCGAGGATTTAGTCTAACTATATTCTAAATTTCAATACATCTACTGCTAAACTTTCAATCCTACCTATCGTATCAGTGGTCTTTAAATTTTGTGTAATTGTGGCATATTTACAATAAATCGCATTTTATGGGGACATTCATTAATAATAAGTGGCAATTGATTTAGAGAAGTTGGAATGAATACACACAATGCCAAATTTGCACATTTATTGCATACCCTCAAGGCGGATGGGCAATAGAATGCTTACACATGCATACATACACATGTATTTGGCTTGCATTCTGGAAGATGTTCACACTTACATACATACATACATACATATAATAACATTAATTAGCTACACACAACTTACTCGTAGATAAATATTATAGTCGATATGCTATTCATAGGTCATAGGTCATGGAGTACTTATAACAATTTTCTTTAGGTTCTATCACTCAATCGTTCAACAAATGCAGGACGGAGGATGCCAAATCTTGCCAACATCGATAACCAAACATAAACTAAACAACAACCGATTTCAGTTTGATGTCTAAAGGCATTTGTTGAGATTTCTCATACCCTGTGCGCGACCGAGAAGAAAATTAATTAAAAAATTATATAAATTATTTTATTGATAGTTAAAATTAAAAATTAAATAAATTAAATACTTTCGTTGTTAGCCATACTCAGACGACGATAAAGAGTCAATGACAAAAAAAAAAAAACCAACAAACGACGCTAAATTGCCAAAAATCAAGAGATTGACTTACGTCTACGAACATACAATAAAGGAGACACGCACTAATCACACCCACACTCTATTCTGAGTTACAACAACATTGACATGTAGGAGGGCGAGGAGGTGGAGGAGGAGGAGTTGGGGGAGAAGGGGTGAGTTTAGTGAAGGCTCTGCCATTCAATTCATGTTTGTGACATATAACTTAAGAGATAATAAAAATATATAAGAAGACACACTGTAGGTAAGAGATAATTTAGCAGTAGGGTAACTATTATCCCGTCCCGTGCCTGCCGTTCTCGAAGAGCCCCTTCTTGAAGAACGGCGAAAACTCGGCGAGGGTCTTTCGAGTGAGGCCGGGCGCTCCGGGGCCTTCGTAGATCGGACACTGGGGTATTCTCGAACAGACGACAAAGAGGCGTCGCAAGTAGAGCTCCAGCAAACGGCGACGGTGCTTTGCCACAGCCTCGCTGTTAGAGGCAAATAGCTCTCTTCGAGGAAAAGGTAATGCAGCAATCTACAAAGGATAAAAAACACGTACAGTTTGACCGGACTTAAGCTTAAGCCAATAACATGGAACTGACCTTGGCACCGTACAGATTCTTCATGCTCATGTGTAGCTCCCGAAACCGACTATAACGCCGCAATATATTCAGCTTGCCATCGGGCAATGCAATGCGTACCTCATACTCGTAATGGGTTTGTTTACCTGCACCACGAATGACAAACGTTGGTACTGTGATAAAATGTTCAGTCTCATCTGCAGAGTATAGAGAGTGGAGAGTGGCTTCATTAAATGTGCAACAGAAAGAACAAAATGGACAAACTTGTACTTACTGAAATCGTCTCTTGCCGACGGCCAGGATCTTGTCATGCTGGGCATCATATACGAGGAGGGACCTTCCATGGGAGGCTGGCTTTCGTTATTGTCATCTTCATTCTGGTCATAATCCTGCATAGCATTGCAACACAGATGATGATCCTCTATACAGTTGGCATTTTCCATAGCTTGTTTTTCCATTTTGACGTAGCGCTTCTGCAGATCCTGCAGCTCAGCTATCTGCTCATCCAATTTTGCCTTGTTCACATTCATTTCGAGGTTTTTCATGATCAATGCCTTTTGAGCAGCTATTTTGCGTCTCAGATTGTGCATGGGACAGTGCGGGTGCAAATTGCCATCAATGTTGGGATTTATCTCACAGGAAGAACACGAACCCGTTTCGTCGTCTGAGTTACAAAGTGCACTATCGCCAATACCTCCATTGGCGGCCGAATTATTCTTCGACAAATCGCCGGCAGTCTTCACTGAGTTCATACTTCTAATGGGGTCCAAACAAACACCGCTGTCGCTCATTACAGCATTGGGCAAACCCAGCGGTTTCTTATTGCTGCCACTTGCATTGCTACTTTTCGAATTTGGCTCGGTACTGTTGGTGGCAGATGATGTGGGTGAGGATGTCTTCGATTTTCGAATACCAGAGTCGGAGATGGTATCATCGTCATCTTCCATTTCTCCGCCAGAAGATAATGTACAATTGCTAAGGGGCGTAATGTCATCGTCCGCGATTGTGGGCGAACCCATATTTGAACTCAAATTAGTTTGGGCTGTGTGAAAGGTATCGCATGTGGAATACGACACATCGTTCTCTGTCTGCACATTCATATCGGTGGTGGTTCCTCGCTTGTTCGACAAATGTAAATGCAAACTAAACAGCAAAGTACGTTCAGTTTATAACAATCAACCAGTGATGGTGAAACAACTTACCCTTCCTTTTTAGCAGCCAGCTGGCATTCATTGTCCACTTCCATTTGCTTGCGCTCTAAAGACAGTTGTTGCAATTCTTCTTCAATTTGCAAAAGATTTTCGTCAACTTGTGCAATTTTGGCCGTGCTTGAGTTCAAAATAGATTCCTTGTCGGCAACCTGTTCATCAAGACGACGAATGTCTTCATTCTAAGGGATACAAATCAGAGTGTGTGTGAGAAAAAGCATAGCAGTATTGATTCGGCATTACATTTCTTCTCACGGTGTCCTTAATGAATTGAGAGGCAAATAAGTCCAACGAATCAGCAGCCTGCAATAATAAGTCATCTGTCAAGGGAACCGTCGGATCAACTTTTATGTCAATCTGAAAAGAAAGATGTTACCAAAAATTTTGAGACAACTTGCATACAAAACAAACACTTTTCCACTACACAACAACACAGACCTCATCCAATTTTCCGCAATCTTGGAGCTCTTGCAGCTCCTTTGCGACATATTCCGAAAAATCGCGTTTCTTGGAATCGAGCTGTGTTTGCAGGGCCGATATCTGTCTACATACAATATCAATCTAAAACGACACAAGCGACATAAACATCACATAGACAATTTCAAGTCAAGATTCTCATGAGTCTACCTGCACTTTCTCGTTGTTCTTTTCCCACAGCAGCATATCCTTGCGTGCCAAAAGCTCTTCTTCGCGGCAGCGCAACAAGTCCAGACTATTTTTCTCTTCCTTTTCCAGGCGCTTTAGCTCTTCCGTTAGTTTTTGTACTTTAGTCTTGTATTGATCGTGCATTTGGACACGCTCTATATTCAACTGTTTTAGAGCGTTCTCAATGGTCTCCAAAATTTTTCGATTTTCATCTTGCAATTCTGGGTCATCACGTGACATTGGCTTTGTGGGATAATATTGCCGTTCGTTTCGCTTCAGTGGCGATGAGATCATACTGCCGCTCATGGAGGAGTTTGAATCATCGTCCATGCAAAAGCTCGATGTCAGTAAATTTTCTCGGGACGATGTTATGAGAGACAGTCGAGACATATCCAACTGTGAGCGGTTGAACTCCTTGCGTAACCTGGCTGCTTCCGTCGGATTGTTAAAACGAAAAATGTTTGTCCGGCCCAACAAAATTATATCCCCCTGTGATATATTTGTGGGTTCGTCAATCAAGTGTGCGTTAAGCCAACACTGGGCCAGCGCACCGGGATGTAACGTACAAATGCCATCTTTTAGAACAATGGTGCAGTGTTGTGGACGTATGCCATCGCCTGTCAGTTCGATGTCTGGAGGTATTTCCGCTTCGTCGGTACCAATAAACGTTTCACCCTCCTTCAAGCTGTACAAAGTTACACCAGTGGTGATGTCATTGTGAATGCCTATCAAATGGGGCATTTCAGAGTCTAATACGACGCCAACACCGGACTTTCGCAGCCCCAAGCTTTTCTGCTCTTGCAAAATTGATTGAGCTTCCTTCCATTTCTCTGTCCATTCCTCGGTGAGGACCTTTTCCTGTGCCTCTTTCTTCTGCAGATCTTCTAGCATCTTCAGCGACGGCTGAAGAGGTTGCTGTTAAGAAAAAAAAAAAAGACGTCATTCATAGAGCGCACATCTTCCCTCATCTCACTGCATGATACTTACAATGTCTCCGCTCAGCATAGATTTCAACTTATTGATTTCGTCTCGAAGCTCTCGTATAAGTTTGACATTTGGATCCTCGTTAATGGTTGGTTTGTTGATTATATTCTTGGCTCGATTGGCGTAACGTAGGGTGCTCAGAGTCTCGCTGTAATTGCAATCAGCCGGTGAAAGTGCGGCAATCATTATTGTCTTACTGTTTCCACCCAAACTGTCTTTTAAGAGCCAGGTCAAAATCGAGTCTCTGTAGGGTATGTAAAGAACTCGCTTGGTACTGGAACTACCATTGGCAGTGGTGGTTTGTTCGGCCAAAGCAGAAATGACGCTGAAAATTAAATTAATATTAAAAATTGATGTTTCGGCACAATTTCAAATCTGCCAAGAGCTATTTACCTCCCCAATGTTACCAAGGACTTGTTGATGTGGGCTCCTTCCTTTAGCCGCTGTCCCGTGGCGCCCGTTGCATTTGCTCTTTCACTGAAAATTTAAAACGAACACGCATTCAGCATTGGAAAGAAAGTTTTACAGGCATTTTTTTTATTACCTTCCAGCCAAGTCCACTAAATGTATTTTGGATACTGTTTCGCTGGGCATGTCATTCAAGTAGCCTGCCTGAACAAAGGTTATGGTGAATATAGCATGACTACGACTACTGGTATCGTTCATGTTCGTGCTGGCAGTTGTGCGTTGAATATTTCCGCGAGTGATGCACTCTTGAATCTCATCGAAATCCGCTACGGAATGTTGGGACAAATTTTCAACATAAGGACCTAGTGTACGATGCTCCCGCACTCTCAATCCATGCCCACTGGTTTGTGGGCCCAATAGATCTTTGACGCGCTCATTGTAAATCTCCAAATAACTTGCATGGGTTTTGTAGCCCGTTCCAGATTCCTGTCCCACACGCATACGCGCAAAAAGTTCTGAACAAATTCTTGGTATCAGACCGGGGTTGTCCGGTGCCCCCATCATTGTAAATGTTTTGCCTGATCCTGTCTGGCCATACGCAAAAACACACGCATTGTAACCTACAAGCAATGCTCCAAACATTACACTTTGCTATGACACAAACTATTATAACCACATTACCTTGAAAAGCACAATCTATTACATCCGTTCCTAGGTCATTGTATACTTGTTCCTGAGTCGCAAAATGCTTATCGTTTTTGTCGAACGACCAGTAAGAATAGTCGAATGTAAAATCATGGTGATTTTCCCGACCAGCATCTCTGAGCGCTTGCAATTTGGGTTTCAGGAGCCTTGTTTTCTTATTCTCCATTTCCACAATGCAGACCGCGTCCATATCCTCCTCCCTGTATATGAGAAAATAACGAGTTAAATTAAATTGAACCAATTGTTTAATTTTGTAATCATTTCAGGCTGTTGACCGTAGTTGCATTGCATCAAAAGACTAGTGAATAACTATGAGCACCACACGAGATGGAACTTTGAGCTCCGATCTGTGTAGTGTTCATCGTTACGGGTAGTGTTATGCTCCATACGGAGTCACTGTAATTGCAGTCGTTGACAATCAGCGGTTTCGGGTGGAGAGTCTCAATGAGGGGCCGGACTTAAATACTGAGGGCCTATGCTCAATGTCACAAGGCGAGTTATTACCGCTTTTATCAACCATCACGTTCCCTTAACGATCGGTCCTATGTACTGGAACGAGCCTGCTCACCAATAAAAGCTTGACGAGGACCACTTACTTCACGTGCAATGTGGCTACAACAACAACAACGAACAGCATAGAAATCGTATCGATCCCTCGATTTGAGGGATTTGAGTAAATGAATTATTTGTATATTTTTGGGGAACTACTACAAGGGATATACTAGTGGTGGCGCAAAAGAGCAAGTGGGGTAAAAAAGCTATATTGAACAATGAATCATTTTTATAATATAGTGTACAAGCTCTCGATCTGATTAGACTTCTTAAACCAATGAAAACTACAATTTCGACTCCAAGTATCCATGAAATGGTACAGTATGTGGGCACCATTATATATCATTATATTATCGCTTCTACGCTAATATGAATTATTTCCGCAACAAATGTCTTTTGGGAATACTGTTTTTCAATGGGCGTTTGCGAAATGAAAACACAACTATATTAGAGGGATTTAACATTTTTGCTTCCAACTTGTAAATGAAGACGTATTTTCCCCCTTCACTTTTATACATCTTAGATTTCTGCTCGAAATGGAATTGTAAAACGTTGCAATTAGGAGGTGTCAAATACCTACATAGAGCATGCATATGAGAAAATAAGCAAATTTTACAATGTTGAATAGTAGGAATCTTCGCAGGCAATGTGCAATGCGTAAAATGTTTATATGTACATGGATATATTATATACATACATACGTACTCATAATTATTTATATACCTATACCATTGAATATTTTGTTCCGAAATGCGTGGTCAACAGCCATTGTACATAATGAATAATATTTTGTGTTTTTAATCATCAGTCTTACCTTGAGTTAAAGGGACGAACCCTTACTGCAACCTTAATTGACGAAGACATCTTTATCTACAGCGTGTTACTTGTGGGGCAAACGACCAAACACAAATTTTGGCTGCTGCTGACTTCCTTCTTTTGTTCAGTTGTTTTTCATTTGAAGCTTAGCTTTTCTTTGTTTGTTGTTGTAGTTGTGTTGCTTGGTGTTTCTGCATGAACTCTTCTCACAAAAAAACAATTATCACCACGAAACAATTTAAAAAACGAGTTTTCATTGCTGTGAACTAACGAGCATTCACCAAATTGCAAGCCCTCTCCCACAGTGTCATAATTTGTTTTTTCTTAAAGTATCTCTGGTCTTTATTTTGTGTTGTTGTTGATGACGATGATGATGATTATGTTATGCTGGCATCGAGATTTCTTATGATTTTTAGGCAAGTGGCAAGATAGTGGCGAACAACAGATAAAAACTTAACGCAACGCAGCCTTAAAATGAATGCATATCACAAAGTTACAATAACGACGATTTCATCTACATGTGTACAAAATATAAGTGTTTTATTATTTGATTTAGATAGATGATATATAATTTTAGAAATCACTTGACGTTTCGACGTTTCCAAAATATTAATATTGTGACATCATAGGGTTCTAAACTAGTCGAATTTCGACCTATCGATATTCGACTTATTGTGGAAACAAATCGACTTTTAAATCGAGTAATCGATTACAAAACCCAATCATCGGGATTAGTAATCAAAACTCAATCATCGGCCCGGCTCGAGTTCATACTCTAACATTGTATCACTGAAAATGAGCGATTTTCGTTCGCATTTGTGTCAAAACCAGATGATATCATAAAGGAAAAACAGATGTTGCAGTGAGTGACTCGACTCACTGTAGTAAAAAAGTTAGTGAACCGAGCAGTTAAACCATGTTTCCACTTGTAGCAAATCTAGATTTGCGGTGAGATTTTGGAAATCTTGAATTTTGCATCGAGGCATCCCAAACATTCATACTAGTTGAGATGTTTTGGAAATTTCAATTTTTCACACTCAAATATAAATATTATGATGATGCAGCCATTGTTAAAATTTATTTTTTCTTGCTTTATCTGTACAATTTTGATTATTTTATAATTTTTTTTTTGGAAAAAATTCGATTTTATTTTTTGACATTATTCAGGGCTGTGTTTATTTGACACAATTTAGGCATTTATTTGGGCTCAAATGCTCACAAATGAGTCGTTTTGCCAGAGAGCATTATAAAGAGGAAACGAGTCATTTGCTTAAAACAGCTTTTGTAACACTGTTGTGTTGCTTATGGGTGTAATAACGGATCAAGTAGAAATTATTTTTTAAGATTTTAGAAAAAAAAAAATCACAGCTGTGTTGTCAAGCCTTTGACATTTAGATTTACTGCAAAATCAAAACATTGTACTTGATGAGACTTTCAGTCGGCAGATTTGACATGCTTATTAAAGTTCATGGGGCGTATCCACTTCATGGGGCGTATCCACTGTTTTCGCAAGTGAACTGGGTTTAAAAAAAAGAATAGAAACTAATTAAAAAAAAAAACATTAATAAAAAATACATATTTTTTTGTTAGGCCGAATTTTCTTAAATAAGTTTAAAGTAAAAATAAAAAAAATGGCCGGCCGGTGGACTTGAACCTCGGTTTCTGAATTCTTCAGTGGTATGTGAAAATTTTATATGCAGTACTAACTGCCGGAACGATAGTTAACATAACTACCGGTAGGGTAATTAGCACAACTACCGTAACAGTGTTGTGCTAACTCTTTGGTGGTACTGCAGAAAATAAAACGTTGTTGAAACAATTCGCAGCAGCAAACTAAATTTATTTTTATGGAAATGGATGTTACTAATTCGCGCCATTTTTCTTTGTTTGTGTGTGTCATGGCATAAGTTTAACATGGCATAGTACCTCACAAATGTTGCCAGCATTAGGAGGGGAAAATCACCGCTAACATTTTTTTCTGATGGACATCATAGGTGGACATGGTAACCTCTGCATTACGGTGGCCTCTGGCGCGAACTAGTGCATATTCAAAATCAGAGTTGCACTATTCACTGTTTTTTACAGCTAGTGCGCTCAATTTTTTGTTATTGGCCAACAGCCACTACCTGTAGATGAATATATGGTACTAAAACAAAACACAACAACCGCACCGTGACGCTTTAATTTTTAAAAGTTAAACGTATTGCAAAATTCGGCCGTTGAAGTTCTACGCGGATATTTAGATGACTCTTATAATCAAAATTTTCACAGCTGTTTTCCATCAATCGCTCATCATATGTGTTTCCAAACATTGCATTTTAGCTGAAATTTACGTAATTTTTTACTTTGAATAAAATTTTTATAAAAATCTTACTTATTAACTTGTAAATTCTCAAATTGGCAGGATAATGGGTACCACATATGCACGAGCTGTTCGTCCCGACGTAACACCTGGCCCAGATTGTGTACCTACTTTTGATCCTTTGTTGGGTGCACCAAACCGAAAAGAGCGTGTTATGAAGGCAACCACAGATGAAATGGTATCGGCAAAATTGCCATTGGCCGACCGTGATTATTGTGCAGATAAATTACTGAAATATCGTTCCTGCCGTGCAGATGTATTCCCCTTTCTGTACAAGTGTCATCATGAGAAACACGAGTACATGACATGTGAATTCGAAGATTACGTCTTGCGTATGAAGGAGTACGAACGTGAGCGAAGATTGTTGGAACGCCAAAAGCGTTTGGATGGTGCCGCTTAATGTGGGGTCCAGCCTCATTTGTAGTTGAATACGATTCTAGGAAACTTGAATAGGAGGTTTGTCTCGTAATTCATATCCACATAATGTACATGTTTAAATTAATCCATACACAAATAATCTTTTTTCAGGTTCTCTTGGAATTTATTTGGAAAAAATGTTGAAATAAAAGATGTGTAATAATAAATCGCTATTAGCTATAAAATTGGTTCTTATTCGCTGTGGGTCAGTTAGAAATAATTAAAAATGAATTGATTTTCATATCAAATGTGTAGGTCGTCGAAAATCCGGAATTAATGGATTTGAAATTTGGAGTTGACTTACATCTAGCAGAAACCCAATTCTAGTATACTCCTGTGAAGTTCCTTACCTCCATTGCGGAAGTTGAATGCAATCGCCAAGCACATTCTTTAACATAATTAAGTAAGGAATCTGGATAGGTAAAATTATAGAAAGTGTATATTGAAAGGTTATTTGCTATTTTAGAGCTTAAAAAATGGAAATGTTGGCATTTGTGATGAAAAGAAATGCATTTTTAGAAATCTTCCATATACACTAGACCGTCCCTATAAGGGAGAATATTTTATCCATTAAAGAAAGCAACAAGCGAAATATCATGACGATAACACGTGCGTCGAAAATTGGAAAAAGTGTATATTTTGGTATCCTTGGAGGATTTACGTCTTAGAATTTAATTTGACCACAAAGAACACATTTATAGTTAATTAAACACAAGCTACACATAGAACCACTTTGGGAGTTAACAGTGTACCGAACGACTCAGAATTACTTCCTACGGAATTAGCTAGAATACCCACACTATCTGTTCTAAATTTTCCTAGGAAGTAAATCAGACTATACGAAAGATGGAGAAATGTACAAAAAAAGGCAAGAGAAAGACATGTAATGATTTGCAGCGTCAAGAATTTGGTACAAATTTACAACATTTGTTTGCTATTGCATACGTCGATGCCTTGAACGTTCTAAAGGTTGAAAGTTCTTAGAAAGGTAGAGAGTAGACCTGACCACTTATCTGAGGTGGGCATGAAATTGGCCCAACATGAACATAATGTCCAACTTAGAATCCGGAGGGACAGCGCCTTGCTAAATATGTTCCATACCATACTTCTTCGACTTCATCATATGAACCACCGCAAGCGACTCTTTCCTCTGAGTCTGAGATCATGGATGTAAAAGATTTTTCAATCTCAACTCAGAGTACATTCAAATGTAACTAACATTTCTAGGTAGAGAAATATTACCACTCCTAAATTGGTATTAGCATTAGATAGGTTGTTGTTGTTGTGGTAAAATTTTCATGTGGAGGTGGCGATCCTCGTCAAGATCCCGTAGTTGATCAAGCTCGTTCCGGTCCAAAGGACCAACCGCCGAAGTAGTGGTGTCATCCGCTCATATTAGTATCCATAACCCACAGTAGCACCGACTGGCTTCCACACAAAGTCATTATGAAGCCACAGAGTCTTATATGGCTAGCACCCTACGAGATATATGCCACCAGAACACCAATCCAACAACCAGGTTGTTGCTGAAGGAGGATTCATGGAAATCACATTGTGGAAGTTACAACTACTGGCCTGGTTGCCAATCCTATGGTAGTTCTTAACCTTGTACTGTGTCTCTGCGAGAAAGGATTTTCAGATGCCGTGTCATTCCTTATGGCTGGTACTACATTAATTTTTCTCCGTTGAAACCCCTTTTTTCGCGCTTACTTTATTGAAACATTACGAAAATGTTATTAAAATTTTACCATAAGTAATGAGGGAATGTCCTACTGAACGAAATCAACAAGTTTTTTTTGCTTTAAAATCTATTATCTCAAAAAAGTAGTCCGCGGAAAATGAATATAGTACCAGCTTTTACTATGGTATCAAATTGGTATATTTGCTCTCTATTAAAAATAGCTACATGGCGTGGTGAGCTGGAGTAGGTACAGCCATCTTTGGAAATTGGAGCCTTGTTGTATAAGTAGGTAAGGTATTATACACATGAATTTTTCATATATGGATGTAATTATCATCATAATCCAATAACTTAATTAAATTAAACACTACCCTACCTTCTCTCTATGAAGTTCATTTGGTTAGTTCGCCTTCAATTGGTTCTTTTGTTGATTGACTTTAGTCATTAATTTTATGCTCCACCTGCAACCATTGCCTTAATAAGTCAAATAATAAGGGGCATGCCATTTGTATGATTATGGAAGACAACTATTGTTAGGCATTTCTTTGTCCACTGCAAACGCGTCACATATCCAAGCGAAACTAATGGGCCGGTTGGACAGACAGATGATATTTGCATTAGCATTTGGATAAACTTTTGTCTCTTCGTCTCTGGTTCGAATGAACTGAATTGCTTGGCTTTTTGTTCCAGTGTTCAAGCGTTCAAGCAATGGGCAATGATTTTAATCAACATTGCCGTTTTCAACTATAAATTCATCTTTTACTTCCAAGTAAAAACAAGTACTCAAAATGGTTAGTAAGTTGGTGACAAAAAAAAAAAAAATGATATAGAATAAACATTACTCTAGAAAATGAAAAACCCCGAGGACCCCCAAAAACACAAAGCATAAAATATTAAAATGAAAATTAATTTCGAGGAGGCCCAGGCCTGAGCAACATTTTGTCTTTCAAAATATTTTGGAAAAAAATGTGTTAAAATTTTGTCAACCAATTATTGGGTTGCCCAAAAAGTAATTGCGGATTTTTTAAAAGAAAGTAAATGCATTTTTAATAAAACTTAGAATTAACTTTATCAAATATACTTTTTTTCTAAAGCAAGCTAAAAGTAACAGCTGATAACTGACAGAAGAAAGAATGCAATTACAGAGTCACAAGCTGTGAAAAAATTTGTCAACGCCGACTATATGAAAAATCCGCAATTACTTTTTGGGCAACCCAATATATTAAATTTTGTGATGGTAGTCAATTTTTGTTTGATTGTGTTTATGAATATAATGTTTGGAGTGGTTTTAAGTTGCTAAAGTCTTCGGCAAAATTTCTTAAAATTTTTTCCCTACATATCAAGGTATACAATACTGGTTATGGTGAGCAGTATTTTTATGACTTCTGTTTTTCCAGAAGCGTGAAAAGTCGGCACAGTTGTTCCTATACAGAAAGCTCGTGATTCTTTTGAGATTAGCAATTTGCGACCAATAACCATTTTGCCTGCTATTTCGAAAATTGTAGGGCACAATATTAAAAGGTCTATGCTAAGCTATCGTACATCGATAAGAAATGTTTGCTAAATGCATCGCAACAAAGATTTAGACAAGGTTTTAGTACTACTACATATTTGTTAAACCTATCCGATGCTATTAGAGCTGCTCTTAATGATCATTATGTTGGTGAGCTTAGGCACTGATAGAGTAGACCACTTAAAACTTGTACACAAGTTAAGCACAAAATTTTAATTTTCTTCCTCTGCTTCCTCTACTTGTTGTGAGGCTTTACCCACAAAACTGGCTGGAACATTGAGGTCCGATCTGTGTGGTGTTCAGTGCTGTTACGAGAAGCTTAGCTGCGCGTCCACAGGTTGCGGATAGTGGAATGCTCCATACGTAGTAGCTGCAACGGCAGTTGTGGACAATCAACGGTATCGAGCGGAGAGTCTCAGTGAGAGGCTACGCGGCACCTACTCTAGTACAAATACGGAGTGCCTATGATGCTCGATACGACAAGGCGGGTTATTGACACCTTTTAATAACCAATGGCCCCCCTGTTCGCGGACGATCGGTCCTTTGGACCGGAACGAGCTTATTCACCTACAGGTGCCTGACGAGGATCTCTATCTCCACATTAAAATGTGACTACAACAACAACAACAACCCACAAAATCACTATGATGACAGGTTTTAATAGCTATTGTAGCCGTAGATAGGAACCAAGTGAATGCTAACAAATGACTCAAATAGGAAGATTGTGATTAGAGCTCAATCACAAGGAGGGGTTGTGTACCCCCTTTTGTCTCTTTTGTCTCTTGGATATCTGTCGGATTTTCAGGTCATTAGAAAAGGGCAGTTATAGTTCGTTGGGTACGAGGATGACGTTGTTATCATGTTATGTGGACGTTCAGAGTGCATGATATATTCAGCGGACCTCTCCTGTGATGGAGCTGCTGCTCTCACTACTAAATGTCCTTAAAAGCCATTGCAATGTCAGGACTTTGACCTTGCGCTGGCCACATGGCGGACTTAAGCTTGATTTGTTGGGATGAGGGGGAGGAGTCACAGATGATTGAGCACCTATTGTGAGACTGCCCTGAAATTGCGACAGTATGTGCAGGATTATGGCTAAACAAAATCTATTTTCCTGTTTAAATTATCTTCATGAAAAAGTGCTTTCGCCATTATTGACTATCATAGCTTTGAATTGCATATAGGAGGGAGCTTCTCCAGACCTCCTGGTCGTTTTGTCATGCATGTCTGGCATTGTGTTGATGTAAGTTCAATCAGCGTTCTTCTGCGCTTTTTGAATCTTTCGGGGGCGTCACAATAGACCTAAGTACCCTGAGTGAAACTGATAGTGAATGAGGTTGCCAGACGCCTGCCATTATAAATCCTAAGTTTAAAAACCATAACAGAACCAAACACAATTTTTAAATTATTTATTTTGAAGTTTATATATTTGTACGGCGAATTCAAGAATGAGTTGACATATCAAATTCACTAAGCTGGGTTGATGCGGCCACCTGATAAATACATCTTCTTTACTTTAAAATCGACTATTTGATTTTTTTTAGCCACCAAAAGTCGACTTCGACTTCTTTACACAAAAAGTCGATTAATCGATTAGGCGAAAATTGACTTTTAGATCCCTAGGCTGATTTTGACCAAAGGATTTTAGAAATTGGTTTTTGAAAAGGCTGACAACTTGAACTTTTTAACTTAATGGTTGTGGCTATGGCAGTTTGTGTTTCTATAATTGGAAAGGATGTGAGTATAAGGAAAAACTAAAAAAATCAAACAACAACCAACATGTTGCAGTTCATTTTAGAATGCCCCTTTATATTTGTCCACGACAGACATGGACAAAGAGCTCGAATTGCAGTACCGTGTTCATGCCGCCTTAGACGTTGTGGAAGAAAAATGTCAAACGACCGGAAAGGGGACCCCTGAAACCAAAGAACTTTACTTAGGACTGCTATATGCAACCGAAACGCATAAGATGTACGATAATCTTATGTTCTATATTGTCTGACAGTTCTTTTGATCGTTGTCCGTTTTGCTCTTACAGATATGGTTTTGTAACTAATACAAAAATTAAATTTATTTTGGTCATTGACTCTGGAAACATTGCGCTAAGAGAAAACGAAGTTAGAGCGGTAAGTAAGATTGGCAATTGAAAAAAAGTTGAAAAAAATATGTATTGAACATCGATATAACTTGATAAAGCAGACATTGTTTTCTTAACTCAAATGTTTGCTACACAAAAAAATAATCAACGAAGTAAATCATCACATTGACAACAAAAATCATATAAACGAGTAAACTTTGCACCGTCAGTTGAGCTACAGCTACGGAATAGCCATGGTGCTTTACGAACTGCGACATGCTGTTTCCGTAGTTTATTATGGACTTACTGCAGCCGGGGACAAAAATCTTTCTTTAGAGGGAAGACAACCACACATATAGTCAGAGTTCGGTCAGAAGTTTGTACAAAATTAGCCAGAAACATGCGAATTCGGATACGAAGTCTGTCCGAATTTGCTACTAAATATATATGGAGTGGTTGACGTGTTCTCTGACCGAAGAGTCGGAGGGAAATCTGTTGTTTATGCCGACACATTGAACTGAATTCTGGGCACGGTGTCATGGGAAACTGGAGGGAAATTAGAGCTATCTTCGAAAATCTATCTCGGTGGATTTTTTTTTTTATATTTCTCTCTATAGTCCACCAAAGGGGAGAGTTATGCGCTGTTGACCATAAAAATGAATATCACTAGAATGAAAGATTTTTATTGATTATTGATTATTTTAATTTTTTCATAGCGTTGATTATCTTATTACCTTTTTATCTTTTTAACTAACACTTAGTACTGACATCGACTTTTCACACGAACAACTGTCAAAACGCTCTATAAAAAAATGGTGACGAAGATAATGCGAACGCATTCCGTAAAAATGGTACTGAGTAGTATAGGCAAAATAGTAGCCACAAGTCGCTGCAGCAGGACAAATTTCCCACAATTTTAATTGCAAATGTAATTAAATGCTCACGAAATAGACCGAATCGACTCAATTTCAATGCTGTTGTCTTGTTGTTTGTGTTCTGACAAAAAAAAAGAATCCCTCGGAATTCTCAATAAATTTAATAAGCATTTTCGCCGTGAATGAAGTCAGTAGTAGGCTTAAGCAAATTATATAAACTTCGAAGTTATTTAAATTAGTATCCAAATCTTTATTGAAAATGTGCAAAAATAAAAAAATTGATTTGGAACGAACTATAATTATTCGCAAAATTCATTATTCTATGCACTCGCATTTGTTTGTGTGTTTCAGTTTTTTTCTTTTCGTGACAGCTCAAATTGTTTTTTTCTTTTGCCTATGAGAAGCTGTTAGGTACATTGCGGTTGTAAATTCTTTAAATTCATATGAGCACAATAATTTGATCGACTTTATTTTCAAATTATTTCAATGTTCTCAACCGAAACTATTTCAAAAATCATATCATGGATTTGTTAATAAAAAATAACATCATTTAATTGTGAAAATAAAAATTCTCTTAAAAGTACAAAAAGAGCATGGAAGCAAACTAAAGGCCTGCAAATGTCAGATGGCAATTTTCATCCGATAGTCTTCAAATTTTGCACGGGCATCATTTTTGTGCTAGAGACGAAGCCTAATGAAATTGGAAAAAATCAGTTTAGATGTATGTTTGTCCGATTTGAACTCATACTGCAATATTTCGGCATTTGTGTATCGATTATCAAGAAATTTGGCACAAGGGGGGTCACTTTTGAATCTCGACACAATTGGTAAATTTAATAGAAATCGGTTCAGATTCAGATATGGCTCCCATTTATATAAATATGTCGCCCGACTTTCACATCTACAGCCTTTGCAAACACATTATCAACCGATCTTCTCAGAACTTCGCGCTACGCATTCTTCTACGACTCGAAATCAGTTCAGATTTGGATATAGCACCCATATAAATATATACATATATATATATATATATATATATATATATATATATATATATATATATATATATATATATATATATATATATATATATATATATATATATATATATATATATATATATATATATATATATATATATATATATATATATATATATATATATATATATATATATATATTCCGAAAGTGGTTAAAATCTCAGGCTCTATAGACTCTGGAACATGAATGGTACAAAAAAGAGCCTCTATATAAACATTCATGTGGATGTGGTGGTAGAAGTACTAAATAGCTGCTGATTGAATGATGTTTTTGGAGACCATATTCCCTCTTTGGCATTGGGAAAAGTTATACTCCGACAGCCGATCCAGAGCGGATTGGGTAAACAATCTTTCAGATCCAATACAAGCCTAATCACATGATCGTACTTGGCAAGTCCAATCAAGTGATCGTAGAAAAACTTTTAACGGAATTAAGTGGCTGCAGGTTCCAGTATCTTAATATCATGAAAAAACACGGAATTCACGAGAAAAAAAAACGTTTGATCATCAACGCCTTAATGAATATTCCGATAAGAGCCTCAGATCATATTTTACGTCATATACATGCATGCATTTCCTTAAATCTAATCTAGAATATTTCACATTAGTTTGTGCATTACTCATATAATTATGTTTTCATGTGCATTCTACTCCTTACAGATGTTTCGCAATCTGCACATGCTGTACACAGACGCAGTGTGTAATCCATTCTTCTTGCCAGGGGAGGCATTAAGTTCAAAGTAAGTTTAATTCAATAAGCGCTGTGTAACAAAACACTGAGTTCATTATCAAACGTGTCCAGTCACAATGGCCCCAAAAAAAGGCAACTTTTTGTTTATTTTTTTCCCGCCAAAGACATAGTTCTGCGTTTAGTGCGCACGTGTGGGTTCGATTTCCACATGACTGTTGGATTTGTCGCTACCGAATGTAATTGTTTTAGAATTGTTTATCTAAGTGAGCTCTTCTCAATAATTTCACAATGATTGGAACTTACCAAATGTTTTTTTTTTACACAGTGCATAATGTTGCTTTATTTACATATACATGTACGTACATACATGTTCCCACTAAAATGTTTGTATATGTTTACAGGAAATTCGATCGATCCATACAAAAACTAATGAGTGGAAATTAGGACGTTTCATCAACTACGATTAAACTATACAAATGCTATGTGTATTATTTGATAACTTAGAATGTATTTATTTAACACAACACTTAAAATATATAGCGCTCGTAAGAGCTAGGCCATTCCATAACAAATATGTAATCGGGAAAACTGTTTATGAATGCCTTTGTGGATTCGCCTCGGGGAAAATCGAAGTTTACATAGTGAGCAGCTATTCCTAATTCCACAAGTGGATTGTCCAAAGATTTATCACCGATCTGTAGATGGGAAAAAATCACTGTAAAATTGCAAATGAAAGTGTTCCGCTACTCACTTTTAAATCAAAGTAAAAGTTTAAAGGCGTTGATAGTTTTCCGTATGAAAAGTATATGTGGTAGGGCGGTTCATACTTGACTCGATCTTGCAGCATGTTTTTGAGAAAACTCCAATCTTCCACCACCACACCATCCAAAGGTAATAGGAATATGCTCATGTGTGGAGGACCGCTCAGCTCAAAATTGTAACGTACCACATTGGTGGTGCCGTTCACAAAAGTTTTATTGAGCAAATTTAACGTTGGTGTACCAGGCATTTCTATAGGCTCTTTGGAAGGAAGCCAATAACCCTTCATACGGGATTTGAACCAGCGATGATTGAAGAGAGGCAAGCCACACATCATTAATTCATCGCAATCCTCTGTAACACTTTCCATTTCGCTTAGATCAACGTGTTCTATAATGAAGAAGAAATGTATGTTATAGTATGTGGTGCGAGAACAAGACAAATTTGCTCAAATGGGACTTCATATCTTTCGATTGTGCTGCTGTGAAATATATATGAGCTAAGTGCAATTGCTGCCTTTTACCTTCGATCGGATAGTGTATGCGTCTATCTTGGAAATCAAAATAATAGCCGGACTCATTTGTACTGACTGTGCTGTCATATTCATAGAATACCCTTTGGACATTCTGAAAGAATATTGAATTAATTTCTACTGCCCTTGGACCGTGAAAGATCAAATACTTACGAGAAAATTAACTCTACCCACATTGGTCTTGGGGGTATATGGAAATCCCACCGGGCTTACTGCAATCATTGAAAATACAAAAGTGGTTACCAACAAACCAAGCAAAATGGATTTGGAGTGTCGGAATAAATTGATCATAGGCGTCTACAAAAGAAATAAAAAAAAATAAATAGAGACGTGGGTGTATGCTGACATTCTTCTACATTCACATCTTACCACAAAGCCCATAGACAAAATAGTTCCGAGGGCACATAGACCTCCTATCAGAAGATCTGGATTTAGAGAAGAACCAAATCGACCCATCATTGGCATTAAGGTGGAATTTAACGCAAGAAAAATATATGCGAAATACAAGAAAGGCATAATTTGACTTAGCACAACCAAAACGGACCACAGCATTCCTAGAAATGAATAAACCCTCATAAACCACTGCCCTTCATGAACTCTTATGAACTCACCTCTGTGCTGCAGTGTCAATAGCAAATTTAAAATTACAGCTATACCGTAGAAGAACAAGGATATCATAAGTAGGTAAGAGCTACGCATGCCCACAAACGTCAACACTATGCAGACGACCGCCAATACCAATGCGTGGGAATGCATAATCAGCTGGATTTTAAATGATTTTCTCAATTTGTCCTAAAAGTCCATGCAAAGTCAGTCCATGCAAAGAGTTTTTGAATCGTACTCATACTTACATTTCTATTGAAGCTCAAATAAAGCAGTGAAGGCAAGCACATGCCGATCAGTGAGGGACAGATGTACAAACCGAATGTTAGCCATTTGTGACTGAACCACGTCAACGAACGATCGCCGGCATCGAACATTACCGCCATCAGCAATGGCAAACCGATGGCCAAAGCTAAGCCACAAATGTGTAGGATCAGCAGCAAAGCAAAGGTTCTCATCACTTTTCCTATCGATATGTATGATACAGCGGCCATTCGCCATATGGATACGCCTATACAGATAAGAACTACCACTGAGACGCAAGTATTTATTATTTGACCAACCGTTTCGGTGTAATATATAAAGAACAAGCCCATAAAATCATAGAACACCGAATGTCCTTCGGCATATTTCTGAAAGTGCAATGGTAAATAAGCAAAGTTCCACATCACATTGCATTCTCTAAACTACACACCTCGGTATCTTCCATTTCTGGGGCATTGGCCAGAGCCCTTGCAAGGCTAAGTATATTTTCGCCCGTCGTCTGCAATGTTCCCCTGGGTATGACATTGATGTTGTCGTACTTTGTATGATAGACATATCCATTGTAGCTGTGTGCAAAATCCAGACCTTGGAATGGGAAACCAAAAAACAGTGAGTGTCATTGAATTTCTTAGTACAAAAACGCAACAAATGTATTATGATAACGAAAGTTATACACTCAAGTGTTAGCGCCAAAATAAAAAACTCTAAACGCGAACTCTCCATTGAGGGCTATTTTTGGAGAGACCTATATGATTTTCTACAAAAGTTTTGGCCAAGTCCGAACTTGTAGAGAAATTTCACAAAAATACAAATACAAAGAAAAAGTCGTCTTCTCAATCCGTGATTTGCAATTTAAAGCCATCAGATTGCCTATATAAACATATTACCTGAATTATGACCTCTCCGCGAAATATGAAAGAAGTTTTTTTTCGGTAAGTACTCTTCCAAGAATTTGGAAGAGAGTTGTATAGTATGGTTAAATTGCAAAGAACGAATTTGCAATGTACGATGTCTGCGAGATTTGTAAAATAGGAATAAAAGCCGAAAGCTCACAACAAAATCGGAAAAAATGCATCCCAAAAATCGTTTGATGGAAAGGGATACGTGCTCATAAATCCTATGAGAGTAAAGACAACGTACTACTCTACTTTAATTTGTACAGACTTGATTCGTGTGATCCATCCATATAAAACTGCAACCAGCCCAAATTAAAAAAAAGGTTTGTATACGAGTATAATATTGTAGTTTTCGAAGGGTTCAAAGGGTAAATTTTACTACAGATCATATATACACACACAATTGACCATGACTGAGACAATTTATCTTTGGGTTTGAGATTTGCTTTGATTGCTTTTGAAGACAAAATATCTGCCTTTTTTATTCCATCGCGAAAGATTAGAAAGATAAGGTTAGATTATTTGTCATAAGAGGCAATAGATAATAAGTTCCTGGTCGTTTTTTGCCAAAAAAGAACTCAGTACACCAGCTTTCTAACAAAAATCACATTAAGTATAATAAAATGCTTCAAAAAATCACATTCAAAGCGGCAGATAAAATTTTGGGAAAGGGAATTGAACTGAGAATATAATTTAACCAGCTGTTTTCTCTTAATTTACGGAATTTTATTCAATCTTTATGGAAGAAGAAGGAACAACACATTATTATTCCGTCAGATGCAGGCTTGAAATGACTGCAACGTACACTTTTTCAGTTCCTCATGAGTGTAACCTGCTTCCAACCTAAACTAAGGAATTTGTTACTTTGTTTAAAATTTGGAACGAATTGAAAATGTATTTACAGTCGGACCTCGATTATCCGTTATGCTCGGGAACGCAGGCATTACGAATAATCGATTTTCGCGAATATGGAGCTGTTTTTACACAAAAATCACATATTGTTGTTACTCTTTTATGTAAAAATATTAATCTGTGGAGTTTTTTTTATAACCTTCACCATAGGATGGGGGTGTATTAGTTTTGTCATGCCGTTTGTAACTGATCCGAGATCCAACAAATGTATATATATTTCTGATCGTCTTGACATTTTAAGTCGATTTAGCCGTGTCCGACCGTCTGTCAAAAGCATGCTAACTTTCGAAAGCGCTTAAAATTTTGCACAAATATTTCCTATTAGTGTAGGTCGGTTGGGATTGTAAATGGGCTATATCGGTCCATCTCTTTCTGTAGCTGCCATATAAACCGATCTTGGATCTTGACTTCTTGAGCCTCTAGAGGGCGCAATTATTATCCAATTTTGACAACTATGTCAAGTATGGTCTAAATCGGCTCATAAACTGATATAGCTGCCACATGAACCGACCTTGAATCTTGGACCCAATTTTATCCTATTTGGCTGCAACAACTTCTACTGTAACCTTCAATATACGTGTCAAATATGGCTTGAATTGGTCCATAACCCTGATATAGCTCCCATATAAACCAATCTCCCGATTTTACTTCTTGAGGCTCTAAAGGGAGCAATTCTTATCCCATTCGACAATGACTTTAACATTTCCAACATTCAAACCATATATATCCGAATCGGTCCATAACCTGATATAGCTCCAATAGGATAGCAATTCTTATCCATTTTCCTTTCTTTACCAATGAAGAGATACCGGGCAATTATAATTTTTATTAAGAATTATTTTATTTAGAATTATTAAAATAAATTTAAAAGAAAACATGTATACCTAGTCTCCTTTAAAGATATTTTTTGGGCGATACATAATCATCAAATTTATTATTTTCGAAAAAACTAGTAAAAAAAATATCATGTGAGAGCGGGTAGAGAGATTTCTTTGAAATTTGAAACGGTTAGAGCTGAGGTGTTAGCGATATCGTGTGCAAAATTCCAAGACTCAAGGCCCCTAAAAATGGTTAACTCGGTATTTTGAAAATTAGTTGCGCCTGCCACATCTTCGCAAGTAGACCCAACAGACGGATTTCCAAAAAATTGTTTTGCTGCATAGTGCTTAAAAATCACTACAAAAAAGTTGAGGTCTACATTATCTCTCATGTTTTGCGGATATTTGACTTTCAATTATTTTTTCGCAATTTCGACCAAGACCTGCTTCGTTCGTAAATTTTTTGGGACAAAATTTACAACGACTTTGCCGCAAAAAGGAAATTGCCGCAGTTTGGAAATCAAAAATTGTGAAAACTTGTATTTTTTGGTAAAAAAAAGTATTTTTGTTGATTAGTCGTCATTGAAAACACATGATTAAATACCTTAATTTTTTTTTTGTGAAGAGGAAAAATTGTAGATGCGGTGTAATTGAAATTTGAACAAGATATATCAAATTAAACGGGTGCTATATGTACTTCAAAATGGGTAATTTTTTTTTAAGTTTGGAAAAATACCTCGATTTCTCAAATTCCAAAGCCTAGGTCCCCCACTTGGGTTTATGTTTTGTTTGCTCCATGTGCCCCCTGAACACATGCAAAATATTTTTTGCACCTATTTGTGATCTCCGCAGCAAATTTACTAAAAATTATCGATTTTGAAACCATCTTTGCGCGGGTATTTTGGGCAGAATTTTTTAAGTTTTTCAAGGACACTTATCTAAAAAATTCAAAAATATTTGTTTAGATAATCGATTCGTTATGTTTTCAGAAAATTGCAATTTTTCCATGAAGGAACAAGGGCAAACTTCTCATATCAATGAGTGGTGTCCGATTCAAATTCAAGCTCAATGATGGGTCCTCCTTTTTATAGCCGAGTCCGAACGATGTGCCGCAGTGTGTATTACATAGTACCTCACAAATGACGCCAGCATTAGGAGGAGAAAACCACTGCTGAAAAATTTTCCGATGTTCTCGCCTGGTTTGAACCCTGGCGTTCAGCGTCATATCCATAACCTTTGTGCTATCGTGGCCTTTTATGTCGATGCTCTATAATTAGTATTCCCATATAATCTTGTAAAAATGTTTTTATCATAATTATTTTGATTTATGTAAAATTTCATTCTACATACCAAACTTCTGTCAAACCAGCAAAATTTAAAGCTTTTACAAACCGAACAAGGATAATCGGGTGACCGGTCTATGTGGGAGCCAAATCAGGTTACAGATCGATTTTAAACCTACTCTGTGCAAAATTTCGGGAAAATTGGACGAAAATTGTGGCTTGTAAGGGCTTAAGAAGTCAAATCGCGAGACCGGTTTATATGGGAGCTATATCAGGTTAAAGACCAAAAAACACTATGTGAAAAATTTTAGCCAAATCGGGCTAAAATAATGGCTTCCAGGGGCTCAAGAACTCAAATCGGGAGATCGGTTTATATGGGAGCTATATCAGATTATAGACCGATTTGAGCCGTACTTAGTACGGTTGTTGGAAGTCCTAACGGAACACGGCTTCCAAGGGCTCAAGAAGTTAAATCGGAAGATCGGTTTATATGGGACCTATACCCAAATCTGAACCGATAGTTAGCAAACAGAATGACTAGGTTAGAATACTTATGGTGGTGGGTATAAAAATAAGCCCTGTATTGCATTATGTTGCAGTATGTTTCATATCGTACATGTAAACAAAGCCCACAGTTGCTTTGTTTCGGTACTTTGTATGCGCACGTAATTTAAATACCGCAGTAGAACGGTATTCAAACTTTGCATTAATACATTTTGCAAGTTTGCCAGATCCCTTTGGACGCACCCCACCTTAGTCGCAGAGCTTCCAGATCTGGATATTCAACAGAATCAAGCAGACGAAAGATGGAACACAGCGCACTGCTACAACAACAACAACAAATTTTCATCAATCCACTGATGCAAAAATGCAACACTTTTCTAAAGTGGATAAATGCTTTGGTCACAATAATCGCTTAAATATGTCCACAATCGGAAAATTGCAGTCAGACTGTTATTCTAAACTTGCGAATAGCTTGTTATAACAGCAAAATATTTGCTGAAATAGCAGCAAGATTAACTACGAACAGTCAATAGACAGTGTTTGTTATTATCATCAGATAATTTCTAATTAGACGGCCACATCCGAACATAAATACGGCATGAGCCATTTACAATTCCCCAATGAACGAAATTAATATGAACAAGTATCTGCGTAAGTTTCAAGAGCATTGAAACTTATTCGTTTGTGATGACTTGAGCGACAAAAAAATATGAAGAAGATGAAGAATGTAAAGGACATTTACACCCAGAAGAATGAGTTCGATAAGACATAACATGCAATTTTTTTGCTGCTTTGAACTTTTTGATAATTGAAAACAACATAAAATGTTTGCTGTATGGGCAAAAATTACTGCTTTGCTATTTTAATAGAATTTCTGTTATCTAAGCAAACACTTTTCTTGTCTTTACTGACCAATTTCTCTGGGTGTGTTTATATTATTTATATTAAGAGGTGTTATAAATGGAATGGTGCAATTGGTATAAACTCCGTCCTGTGGTGTTGCGGGTTCTAAAAGTATTGCGTGTTGCTGTTGCTCCATTTACGATTTGACAAATTACTTGTTAAATAAGAAGTTTAATATATATAAACTATTGTAAAACTTCAACTGTTGATCGACATATTTTGTGAAACCGACTCATAGAGTGTATGTCGAAAATTTGATTCGTCGGTTTTTTTCTTTTTTCTTATACTCACCGGGAACTTTACCATAATCTCGGAAAATGCGAAAATCCGTGTCCGATGGTATAATATTGGCTTGAAAGAGTTCTTCAGCCACCGAGGTGGCAAAGGGGCGCTTGGCATATTCATTGTAGTACTGTAAAGATACGGAAGTATGAAATCATAAAGAAAATAACAATTATAATAAGTTATCATAATCGATGCACTGGACTTGATGGGTGTGTGGTATTCTCTCTTGAGAACCACATGGAAATCAAAACGAACATTCGCAATTATCGAATCAAAATAAGTATTTGTCGTGCGATCAATATCTTATCGATTTATGACTCTATTATTTCGATATCTCACCCGTTATAAAAATAAAAGCTAATAACGTTTGAATTTATCACAAATATTCACTCGCGTTAGGCAACCAACATGCTTTTGTAAAGTGTCCGTCCGACATACCGACGAATGAGGTGTGATTACTTTACGATGGTGTTTGCAGCGGACATTCTTGCCTAGAAAATCTATGATAAGTGGTCACAATGAAATTGCTTTATGTGCCCTGCTAACGACGATCTAATGAATTAATGATTCCACTTAAACGGCAGTCATAAATGAGGGTGTATCAATAAGGAATCCATGTAATTGGAAATATTTCCGTTCGTGGGCTTACCTTCATCAGCCAAGGATGATTTGGGCCAGATTGAAAAAGAATCTCCTTGTGTCCACTGCCAGCAGAGTCGAGATTGATGAGAGCCCTTTGGAAAACAATAAAAATTGTGGCGATGTGGATCATGTTTTCTTTTGTCTGTGTGGCAGGAGACTTACCTGCAGTTGGGTGCCCATTTATGTTGAGTTATGAATCCATGAGAGGCCTGTAAGGGATTTTCCTCGGCACCATTAAACAGAAAGACTATGGGATGAGTAAATGTCTCGCGTGAAGTAGCCATTACTCGTAGTATTTCCAACATGACCACCAGCATTGCTCCGTCGTCACCAGTTCCTGCAATAGATTTTTGATGGTTTAATCTCATCACTGTATGGTTGATGAGGGTGTTGTTGTTGATATACCTGGACTTCCGGGTTTGGTGTCAAAGTGACTGTTGATGAGCAGGTAGTTTTGGGATGTTGAGCTTTTGCTACTCAGTTTCACCACAAAATTCTGTAGACCCTGGTACATGTTAATCATGCTCCAATGCATATAGGCACCGGAAACGACCTGAACGTCCACCTCCATGTCATACAGTTCATGGTTCATACTCTGGCGTATACGTTCCACTTCATCGTGCAGCAACTGCACTGTGAGATTTTCATTGGCAAAACTACCAACAACTTTTGGACCAATCATGTCGAAAGCGAACAGTATGCGCTCTGCTCTCTCAGCTATAAATTCTCCTGGCCTGGCCTCCTCGTCCAGGACTCTTAAGGCAGTGGGCAAATGAAAATAAACAGGAATTACCACTGCCACAAAGAGAACAAACCAAAAGAGTAGGAATGCAGGAGCATAATACCACTCCAGACGTTTTAGCTTAGTGGGCGACATCTCGCTGTTCGAGTCCCCCGAAATATCGTAGGCAGCCTAAAAGTCAGACAAAAACAAAAACCATGCTGTTATATCCTTGCTGGGAATTTCAAGTTCTAGTAGTGAACACTACTAACTGTGTTCTCGCTGTCCGCCATCGCTCTGGATGTGATTTTGGAACCAACTCTACCGTCGGACTAAATCAAAATTCGGTTAAACAAAAGAAATGGACTCTTTTTGTTCTAAATTATTTTGCCCACATATCCGATTGTTATCAAAAAACACGATAGTCTTTCGATGAATGTTTTATCCTCAGCAAGTTTATCATAGCTGCAGATATACTCATGCATTGGGGTGTACCGAAGATGTGATCGCATTTTCTATGGCAAATACTCCGAAATATAACAGAGATGCATAATTTTTTCTCATTAAACTCATCGGATGAATGTCTATGAAATGGAATTATTGTAATGTTTATTATAATAGTCTACGCTGGACAATATTCTGCATAATATTTTCATTTATTTTGCCTGTCGTGGAACACTATTCTATTACCATAATCCATCATTTATTTTAACAATATGATTGGTTCCCCAGAGGATGGATTCAGTCATACATTCGACACTGTGTAAGACAAGCATAGCTCAATACCTTCTTTTCCTTCTTACATGCCACTGCTCTAACCGTGAAATAATTACTAGCCAATAACTCAAAAAGTTACTCTCAAGAAAAATTTCTCGTAAATATAACAAAAACCAGTTACAACACTTTCGGATGCCTTTAAGAAGCTCAAGCAATGTAATCGGCGGACTCTTTTTTTGAGTAATATGTTGAAAAAATAAACTAAAAGAAGTTCAGTACTATTTGACTTAGGTTGAGTTAGATTAAGTTGAAAAGAGGGTGCAGATATTAATCCGCCACATGCCACTATGGACATACACCTATCGGCTCGTTGTGCTCTGTAAAAACTATAAAGTAACCTCTAAAAAGAAAATTTTAAGTAAGGAATTACGTGCTTCTTGCAAAATCCTTTATTGTTTTCAATTTCACTTCCCTTAGCTGATTCATGTCTGGTATTGTGTCTCCTAAATGCCGGTATCTGCTAGACGCGAAAGCCGGACAATGACAAATGAAATACTCCAAAGTCTCATCATCTTCACCGCATGCCCTATACACGCTATCACTTGCCGTACCGATTTTACATAAGTGAGTTCGTAGTCCTATGTGTTCCGTTATGATACCAATAGCTATACCGACCTCCTTCTTGCTTCCTTTCAGTAATAGCTTCGTCTTCTCACGATCTGAATCCCCCCATAGGATTTTCCCCATCCTACCGACCGTTTCCCTGTTCCACAATTGTTGCATGCGCATTCGTCGCCCACTCCCTTAACTCGGATTGCGTCGACCGGAAAGGCTTCGGGTTAACCAAGTTTATTTATGGCAGTCCTCTGGCCTTCACCGCCAAATCGTCTGCCCTTTCATTTTCCCTTACTCCGTTATGGTCCGGCACCCAAACGATGCGGATTTTTCCATACTCAGAGAAGGCGTTAATCTCCTTCTTACAATGCAAGACCTTTCGTTACCTTACCGTCCTGGTTGTTATTGCCCTTATGCTAATTTTACTGTCGGTAAAGATGTTCACACTCGACGTCCTTGTGATAGCACCACACCACATCACGCATTCCGTGATCGCCCGGATCTCCGCCTGCAGGACCGTATTATGGTCAGGCAGTCTATAACAGATCTCAGTTCTTGGATTCTCAATGTAGACCCCCAGGCCCACTCTGTCCTGTAGCTTTGATCCATCCGTGTAACATGATCTTCCAGATGGCAATGCTTGGGTTCCATCAATCCAAGACTGTGTCAAGGTTCATCTCAGATATCCGATCGGAAACCTCTTCCCTTCCTTCCAGGTTTCCTATTGTCACTTCGATTATACCGCGGTGGTATGAGCTGCTCCCATCCTCAATCCGTTCTCCCATCGCCTTAAGTCTCATTGCCCCAGTGTATGTCAATGGGTCGGATATCTAAAATAGTCTCCAGTGCCCTAGTGGGCGTGGTCCTCATCGCGCCGCCTATGCCAAGACAATGAATGTGTTGTATGGTCCTTATGTTGCACTTTTTCTCAATAGCAGTCCACCAAACTACTGAGGTGTATGTAAGTATTGGTCTAATCACGCACCTATAGATCCAGTGGACTATCCTCGGATTCATTCCCATTTCGAGCCTACGGCCCGTCTACATAGTACCCACCATTTGCGAGCTTTCTCTGCACGTTCCAGAATGTGACATTTCCAATTTATCTTCTGTCTACGTCTTCCTCGTGAACAGGCATATTTCAGTTAACATTGAGGCCTCTGGGTCTAGCCCTGTCATATGCCATATGCAAGACCCTTTCGGCCCTTCTGCGTAGCTCGTTCGGATCCTTTCCCCTTAGAAGTATTATAACATTGTCGTCGTAGCAGACGGGTTCAAATCCCTCCTCAGTCAGCATTCGTAATAGGTCATTTATGGTGGTCACCCATAGGAATGGCGATAAAATGCCCCCCTGTAGCGAGCCTTGTGCCACGTTTTCCCTTATATTTATGCCATGGGACACACAATTTTCCACCTGTTCCCAAGCATATGGTTTATCCAGTCTCTAAGGACCAGGTCCACCCGGTACTGGTCTAAGGATTGGATTAGTGTGTCGGTCCGCACATTGTTAAAAGCCCCCTCGATGTCAATGCATACCGCCAGGTTGTGCGTTTTGGCATCGAAGGATTCTTCTATTTTATGCACAGCCCCGTGCAGAGCAGTCTCCACCATTTGACTACTTGACTTAGACCTTATACAAAGCAATATTTTAAATTTCAATTAAATCCAGCACTTTATGAGCTCAAGAACTTGTACGCTTCAAAATCTTAACTTTTGAGGGACGAATACAGACCTACGAATGGGTAGAAATTTGCTCATAAACATTCCATTAAGGAACAGGGGCAAAATTCCATCTTATTAATGAGAGCTGAGTGATGCAAGTTTTAAGCTTAATGATAAGGGGCCTCCTTTTTGTAGCCGAGTTCGAACGGCGTGCCGCGGTGCGAAGTTTTTACATGGTTGTCATACAATGGCATACTTCCTCATAAATGTCGTAAAAACCTTTTGAATAAAGCGGTATTTTCAGTTAAGCGAAAATGTCACTTAAGCGAATTCAATTTCATTGATTGACACCAACAATGCATGATTCTCTCTATAAAGTTTCATTTAAGATTAAGCACAGTAGAGTATATAATAGTATAGCAAAAAAGCAATTAACCCTTTTCTTTCTACTATTTTTAAAACTCTTTTCGTAGTTTAACTCCATTTTTATTAAACAAATTTAGTCGAGTTTATTATCTTCGATATTAAGAGCAAAAGTCCCTTCTGTGTGCTTTTTCAAACATAAATATTTCTATAATTTTGTCTTTGAGAAAGAATCAACGGACATTTTTTCAAACTGTGTGACACATTTTTTTTTGGGTGTAGTTTAAGGTAAAGAAATAAAAGATCGATATGCAATAATGGACGCACACAACTATTCTAGAGTAAACGTGCTTAATATACAGTGCCACTGATATGTCTACATACCTTTTAATAAATAGCAGTTACGTAAACTGGCAGCAAAGTAGTTTGGATGAAAGTTTACTCTTAAAATGTTAACTAAATATTTAACTGGGAACCATGGTCAACAATTTTAGCTACAAAATTTGTTTTGCAAAACAAGTTTTTTCAGTGGCATATGTAGACTTTTCTGTGCCTTTGTATGTGAGGCTTATGGCCATTTTTAAGTTGTAATTGAAGATATCGTTAATATATGAAACTAAATATATTTTATATAAATACAAATATTATTTTCCTAATTGATTGAATAATCGAGCATAAATACATACACACATACCTCTTAATTGTTGTGGAAATCGGTCTATATTTTATATATCAACATAAAACAATACTCGTGGCTCATTACTTGTATTGCGTAACTTTGAATAGTTGGAGACAAAATTGTATAGTTCGTAGTGTTTCCGCAAAATTGTATGGCTTCTGACTAGGAACTCCAGAACTGTTTCACACGGCAAACGGCGAGGAATTCAGTCCACTGCAGGTGGGCGATAACGATTTATTTGGCGGTAATCTTCATCCAACACTCATGAACGCCAGCATCCGTTGTTATCAAAACAGACCTCTCTCGTGTCTAGAATCACAGCGTTAATGACGACAAAAAACGAAAACGATAACGTCCACATGAACTAGAACAAATCCCAATCAGAGTGCGTAACCACAACGAACAGCAAGTGTGAGAGCGAGAGTAGACTTGAGCGTTTGATTGCAGATGCAAATTCATATACCATTGATATCGAGAGAAATACTGCATAAACAAATAGGGTGGACGTCTTGGAATGATGATGACGATCAGCAAATAATGAGACATGAGAATTTGCTAAAACAAGTAAGGAAAGGTAAATCTCGGGGGGGGGGGGAGGGGGGGGGGGGGTGCAGATTTTATAATACCTAGCACTTCTTGGTAAACAAACCCGAAGCGTAAATCAAGAGATGCATTGTATTATATGATCCATCATCTATATGATCTGAATCCGATTTTGATGGAAAATAGTTGGGCGATTCAAAGGGATAGTATAAGATATATGTACGTCGAAACCGAATAAGTACAAAGCTACAAAAACCTCAACTTGCTTCCACTTATCCGTAATTTTCAGTTTAGCGTAGTTCGGATAAGTGAAATTAGTTTTCAGTTATGCGGCATAAGTACAAGCAAATCTTCACGCCAATGTACTTATTATGTATGAAATAACTTGAGTTGGAAAAGAGCAATGCTCATTAGAACTCTTTAAAAGTCGGAGATAATCACAAGCGATATACCAAAATATCTTTGTTATTGATAACGGGAATACATAAAATTTACCATAGAAATAGTTTTTTCTATTATGCGACTTCAGCTTCATACTACAATGTTGTTCAATGTTCGCTCTTCCGCGCCAGACAGTTATATTTCTGTATTTTTACATGACCAATAACGCATATTTAGCTTACTTAACCATGATGAAAATGTTGAGTTTACATAATAAATTCACAATGACAGTTCGATGATAAGTGTAAGAGTGCGTTAACAAATAAAATTCAAAGCTGTCAAGTCCCTATTGGAAACCCTTTATATTCCATGGTTACCTCTACCAAGGACTATGGTGATTTTTGAAAAAGCAAAAGTAGACCCGTACAAGACAATTAGGCATTTTCTTTAAAATTAGATTTTTTAGAAAAAGTTTTCATTATTATTATACAGAGGTGTAGACTTCGTTTAAATCGCTTAAATGATTACTTTCAAAAATATAAAGTCTACAATATATGTCATGCCCAAATGCGAGCACAATCATTTTGGGAAACAGCAAACACACCGGACGTATGTGTGTGTGAAAAAAACATGAGACCCCATGTGAAACCGACCAGAACTGAACATGAGCACCTAGCAGAGGGAGTCGAGCAATAAAGTGACAGCTCGTCGACATTAGGGCCTTTATGTCGCTAAAACCATGTTAATATGGTAAATGTAATAGAGTTCAATGCCGTTTTTAAATGCATAAAATCGTTTTTTAAAATTATATGGAAATATTGGACTGTTTGAAACATTAGAATGTTGCACTACATCGAAATACAGTTTAAAGTTGTGATGTTATGCAAATTTATTATAACATCAAGTCATAGTCAGAATCGGACCATTCATGAATTGAATGCTGAACATTGTAGAAGTCATTATGTAATATTTCAGTTCATTGAGATAAGAATTGCGCCTTGTAGGGGCTCAAGAAGCAAAATCGGGCGATCGGTTTACATGGGAGCTGTATCAAGCTATAGATGGATGGTTGAAGAGAGAGGCCGTTGTAGACATTTCTGCCAAATCGGATAAGAATTGTGCCGTCTAGAGGCTCAAGAAGTCAAGATCCCAGATCGGTTTTTATGGCAGCTATATCAGGTTATGTACCGATTTGAGCCATACCAAGCACAGTTATTGGAATTCATAACAAAACACCTCATGCTAAATTTCTGCCAAATACCTAAAGGTACCAGAAAACTCTTCTAGTGCCCAATTTAAACTCGAATGGAGCAACTGTATCCTAACTATGAGAGCTTTAATCCTGATGTACTAATCCTAGATGTACTAATTTCAAAAATTCCCCTAGTCGCCCAAAAAAAAACTGTGTAGGTGTAACTGCATGGATATTCTATTAAGGAACAGGGGATACTTTGCTCATATCAATGAGCGCAGTCCGATTAAAGTTTAAGCTTAATGATAAGGGGCCTTCTTTTTATGCCGAGTAAGGGAATAACCATCGCTAGAAAATTTGTTGGTATTCACTCCGTGATTTGAACCCGTACGTTCGGTGTCATAGGCGGACAAGCTAAACTCTGCGCCACAGTGGCTCTGTTTTAGTACCTATATGTACAAATTTCAAAAAATTTGTCTAATCGCCCGGTTTATACACTCAATGTGTACTATTATTAAATATTTCAGACCTCTTTCTCAATTTGTAAGGAAAGTACCGTTTTCTACGTTTTAGTACCTAAATGCACTAATATCAAAAAAAAAATCTCTTAGTCGACCGAAATATACTGCTAAGGTGTGCTTGCTTTCCAAATTTCAGGCCATCATCAAATCCGTAGAGGAAGAACCATTTGGTACCTACATTTTCGAATTACAAAATTGTTCCCCAATATATACTGTCAAGGAGTAACTGCATCCCGATTTTAAGAACTGTAGCTCTATCTGGTAAGACAGTACCATCTTGTACATTTTTGTACCTTAACGTACAAATCACAAAAAATTCTTCTAGTCGGCCGAATATAGCCTCAAGGTATACCTTTCTCAAATTTTACAGATCCGGCTCAGTTCGTATAGAAAGTACAATTATGTACTTGTTAGTACTTAAATAGACGAATTTCAAGAAAATCTACTAATTGTCCAATATATACTGTCACGGTGTAACTGTGTCCTATGAAAGCTTTAGCTCAATCAGCTAAGAATGTACCAAACAGTACCAATTACAACACTATACGTTTTTCCAATTCTGGTACAATTTGTTACTGAATATTCAAATTTTTTCAAGATCACTATAATTTTTACCTAATTGTTTATTTCTAGCTATCGCCGTCCGCTGTGGGCGAAGATAAGCTATTTCGTAATATTTTACCCTTTTTGGTACCAAAATGTACGAATTAAAAAAAACATTATTTAGTGACCCATCAAATATTTCCTTGTTGTACCTAGATGCCAAATTTCAGAGCTCTAGCTCTATCCATAAAGAAAGTACCAAATTGTACCAAATACGGTAGTAAACGTACGCTTTCTGTTGTTTCGAAAACAACTCCCCATATTTTTTCCCAACCCCAATTTTATGTAACATGATCGTTTAAGCAGAATTTAAAAACTTGAGCTCAATCCGTCCATTTCGTAAATTTTTGGTACCTTAATGTACCATTTTCGAAAAACTCGTATAACCACCCAATTTAGATTGCCAATGTGTGCCTAAGTCATTTAGAGGTCTAGCTCAATCCGTAAAGAAGGTACCAAATATTACCATTTGCGGCCCTAATCGTACTATTTCTCCCACTTCCGGTACTATTTTGGAACATTTTTCACCAAATCTTAGTTTTTCGAGACGCTCTTCAATTTGAGCCCCAATGCATTCTCTCAGCTTTTCCCCTTCGCGCGGGGCAAAAATTTCCATTTCGTACTATTTGGTACTTTTTACGACCTAAACGTACGAATATTACCCAACCCCCCCATTCGTGCCAATTTTCATGATTCGAGCTTTAACCGTTTGGGCTGGGTGTTGATCAGTCAATCAGTCAGTCAACCATGGAGCTCTTTATTATATATAGATTTGTAATTGCTGCGTGAAATATTTGTTGGACGACGTCGGCGTCAGCAATCATCCGGCTTTCATATGTTAATGAAATCTTGGTACAATTAAAGCATTCATCCAAAGAGACTTTATTCTGTGAATAATGCCCAATTATTTAATTGTTTTTATTACAAGTTACCTTAACAATTGTGTTGAGCAACCTACGGGTGATTTGAAATAAATACGGATTATTTAAGGTTGCGTGGCTTGTTTTTGGTCGGCAGAAGTGTCAACAATTTGCATTGGTGAGAAACGAACAGAAGCACACGGAAAGTGTAAACAACTTCGTGTGGCTTCGTTCGACCAACTCTATTTTAAAGCTATTTCATAAAGTTGATGTTTGATGATACTCAGATAAACCCAGTTTGGTATTTTCAACAGTGTTAGTGTGTCCATCACTGCTTTAGATATTAACTACAGTTGACTATATTAGAGTACGCTTACAAAGGAATATTTAGAAGACTATCTTCAACGATTTATTAATAGAGAATGAAAAAATATTTTATACAAATTGACAAATTATGAATTCAAAGAACAATTGTTAAAAATTATCGTTTATAAACTAAAGTAGTAAAGTTGATTTCTAACACCCTTCCTCAATTTGTATTCCAGATTGCTCTCTGAATTTTGTTATTTTGATTGCTGTCAGAGGCTTGGTCAACATGTCAGCTAACATATCCTCCGTGGGGCAGTATATACATTGAATATGATTTGATTTTATATGATCTTTGACAAAGTATATTTTAGTGTCGATGTGTTTTGTTCTATTGCTAAGTTTCTCGTTCTTTATCATCCGTAAACAGCTTTGGTTATCTTCGTAGATGATGGTTGGTTTACTTTGCTTTAGCATCATATCATTTAATAATTCTCGTAACCACAATGCCTCCTTGCATGCCTCTGACAAAGCTATGAACTCTGCTTCTGTCGAAGAAAGAGATACACATGTTTGTTTCTTGCAGGACCAGTTTACTGAACCTCCATTCATTTGAAAAATGAATCCAGAATTTGATTTTCTGTCGATTCTGTTTTCCGCCCAATTCGCATCAGCATAGCCCATGAGTGTATTCTTTTCTGGAGTGTTTACATCACTGAGTCGAAGTAGATGGTGTGCGGTGCCCTTCAAATATTTAAGAACCCTTTTTAGCTCGGTCCAATCGGCGTTTGTTGGGCAACACACCTTTTGTGCTAGTATAGATACACTTGCCGCAATGTCTGGCCTAGAATTCACGCTTATGTACAGGAGAGATCCAATAAGTTCCCGGTACCTTGTATTTTCTGGTAAGAGTTTAGATTCCGTCTTGCCGTAACCAGGATCAAGTGGGTACTTCGAACTTTTGCAATCCTGCATTCCAAATTTTGTAAGTAAATTCTCAATAAATGTTTTCTGGCGAATGCAATAATTAAATTCATTGTCTTTTATAACCTCTAAACCAAGGTAGTGACAAACGTTTCCAAGATAAGTGATGTCGAAATTTAATTTCATTAAACATTCTACTTGATTTATGCATTCAGTTGTATCGCTTACTACCAAAATATCATCAACGTAAACTAAGATGTACACACATCCTTCTTCGTTGATGTGTTTTGTATATAAGCATTGATCTGCCGTGCTTTGTTTAAAACCTCCTGCAACTAAAACTTTATGTAGAGTTCTATTCCATACATTTGCTGCCTGTTTTAAACCGTACAAGCTTTTTCGTAGCTTGCAAACAAATGTTTCACCATTTTTCTCAAATCCTGGCGGTTGCTTCATATAGATTTCCTCTTCAATTTCACCATTGAGGAAAGCAGATTTCACATCCATATGAACTGCTGTCATTTTCTTAACACCAGCAACAGACAACAAAGTACGCAAAGTAGACTGTCTAACCACGGGTGCGAAAACTTCGTCGTAGTCTTGTCCGAACTTTTGACTAAACCCACGTGCAACTAACCTTGCTTTATAACGCTGAACTATGCCGTTTGCGTTTTTTTATTAATCGGATTATCTGTGGAGGACAACCAACTTTTGCTCATCAGAAAGGCTACTACGGCGAAGGAATCATGGAATATTTTAAAATCGCATCATGAGAAGGACAATCTTGGCAGTAGCGTAAGAATTATGAGGAAAATTTGTAGTATGAAATTCAATATGGAGAATACCATGGCTGACCATACATCTGAAATGAAAATTTTATTCGAGAAACTAGAAGCAATTGGAGAAACATTCTCGGAACGTTGGGTCGTTGCGATGTTGCTCAGTAGTCTACCATCTTCTTTTGATACATTAGTCACAGCATTAGAGGCACGAAAACTGGAAGAATTGACTGTAAATGTGGTAGAAAACAGTTTGCTTGAGGAATATCAACGCCAAGCAAAGGATGCAATTCCGAACACAGTTTTAAAAACTTCAAAGATTTTTCAAAATAAGCAAGATGATAACATTGGAAAACGTTGCCATTACTGCAAGTTAAAGGGTCATCTAAAGAAAAATTGCTGGAAGCTAAAGAAGGACAGAAACAACAATGAAACCAAGCAGCATGCAAACAGTGTTGAAATTGAAAGACATCATATTTTCTCAACAGCACCACGTTTTCAAACATCAGGATGGATAATTGATTCAGGGGCAACCTGTCACATTAGTACAAGACGTAATGATTTTATCAAATTTGATAATACAAGCCGTGAAACAGTTTCGGTAGCAAATGGTCAAACTGTTACATCAAGTGGTAAAGGAAGCTGTCAACTGGTAATGTATAATTCAAATGGTGAAAAGACAAAAGTGACGGTGGAAGACGTTTTGTATATACCATCGTTTCATGGAAATTTGATTTCAGTCTCAAAAGTACTGAAGAAAGGTTATAAAATTGATTTTCAAGACGCAGAGTGCAAGATACGAACTAACATCGGTGAAGAAATTGGGGTAGGAGATATAAGTAACGGATTGGTTCTACTTAGGCAACAACCGAATCATCAAGCGATGGTTGTTAAATGCAATTCTCAAACCTGTCAACATTATTGGCATAAAATTTTCGGACACCGGGATGTTGATGCAGTCAAGACGATGCAGAAAAATAAAACAGCTAGTGAGTTTAAAATTGTTGATTGTGGAGTGAGACAAGCTTGTGATGTGTGCGTAAGCTGCAAAATGACAAGAGCTCCATTTAGCAAATCATCTGATTCAAAATCTGAAGCAGTAATGGATTTAGTGCACTCAGATGTTTGCGGTCCCATGCAAACGGAAACTCCTGGAAGAAAGAAGTATTTTCTTACATTTATCGATGACTTCAGCCGTCATACCAAGTTGTATTTGCTCAATAATAAGGCTGAAGTGTTCGAGAAGATAAAAGCTTATATGGAAATGGTCAAAAACAAGTTCGGTAAATATCCTAATGTACTTAGATCTGATAATGGAGGGGAGTACACAGCGAAACGTGTTCAAAACTATCTTGAAAGTATAGGAGTTCAATGTCAGTACACAGTTCCCTACTCACCTCAACAAAATGGAGTAGCGGAGAGGAAAAACCGAAGCTTAGCTGAGATGGCGAGATGTCTATTGGCAGAATCAGGATTACCAAATATGTATTGGGGTGAAGCTGTCATGACTGCCAATTATTTACAAAATCGTTTGGTAAGCAAAACCATCAGTTCTACACCATTTGAGTTGTGGGAAAACAAAAAGCCAAACATAAATCATCTTCGTATTTTCGGGTCAAAGGCATATGTTTTGTCACCAGATGTTAAAAGGCGAAAGCTGGATACAAAAGCTCAGATACTAACATTTATGGGTTATGATGAACACTCGAAGGGATATAGACTCGCAGATCTCAGAACAAAGAAAATTACTATAAGCAGAGATGTAAAGTTTATTGACACCGCTATAAATAACCAAAATGTGCAATTCCAGAATAACCAAAAGGAAGAGGTTTTTGTTGAAGGTGAATTCAAACCAACCATGTCAAATTTTACAAATCGTTCTTTCGAAGAACAATCTTGTGATGGTGATTCATTTTGCAGTATAGATCAAGAAAATATTGATGACTTAGAGATTAATGCTCATGAAGCCGAGAACGCTAATGAAGAAGTTATTTCGTCAAAAGAATTGGTACAAAAAGATATTAGTCAGAACGATATATCTAATATTCGCACAGATTCTGGAGTTCGTATATCAAATAGGTCGACAAAGGGCAAGCCTCCAGAAAAGTTAACACTAATGAGTTCTGCGGTTTCTGACATTGTTGAACCAAAAACATACACGGATGCAGTAAATTCGAAGCAGCGCGACAAATGGATGGAAGCAATGACCGACGAAATGTCGTCTCTGAAAGACAATCATACATGGGAGATTGTTCCGAAACCTAACAACAAGAATGTTATAGGCTGTAAATGGACATTCAAACTAAAGCGCGACGCAAACGTTCCGAGAATGTTTCTCCAATTGCTTCTAGTTTCTCGAATAAAATTTTCATTTCAGATGTATGGTCAGCCATGGTATTCTCCATATTGAATTTCATACTACAAATTTTCCTCATAATTCTTACGCTACTGCCAAGATTGTCCTTCTCATGATGCGATTTTAAAATATTCCATGATTCCTTCGCCGTAGTAGCCTTTCTGATGAGCAAAAGTTGGTTGTCCTCCACAGATAATCCGATTAATATTCTGGCATTTTCGTCATTTTTCTCCCATTCATTATTTGCTACCTCTGGAACAGATTCGATAATACATTTCCAAACGCCTTCTCTCCGTAAAATTAACTCCATCTTAAATTTCCAAAGATGGTAATTATCAGCGTTGAGCTTCGTGAACGACGTCTTAACTAAATCCATAATGGCCCATAACCTATTAGAGTACGCTTACAAAGGAATATTTAGAAGACTATCTTCAACGATTTATTAATAGAGAATGAAAAAATATTTTATACAAATTGACAAATTATGAATTCAAAGAACAATTGTTAAAAATTATCGTTTATAAACTAAAGTAGTAAAGTTGATTTCTAACAGACTAGCCATTTCAGAAGATATGGATCATTTGATTTAACTCCTCCTTTTTGTGAGATCGCTTCAAACGGCCTCGTCTGCAGGGCCTTTAGCATAGCTTTCCTGGATACTTCATAAGCACTAAACGTGGTGTTGGTTGTCACATAGTAATTGTTAATGTTTTTTTTTTTTTGAACACTGCTATGAACTGCCGAAGAGTGTACAACTTAATTAATCAAACAATAATGGATACATGGACTGGCCAATGAAATTACCGAGTCTGAGGCTAATTTCGTATAATTGCACCAAAAACGACAATAGTAATTACCCTATTGTCATTTTGAGTCATAACTGCATGCAAATGTTGCCGGCGGCTCCGGTTCAAATGGTCAATTTTTAAGGTTAGAATTTGAACATTGACGGTAACGTTTCTTACACGTTCTTGATAAAAAATGGGCCAATGATGCCACCAACCCAAAAACCACACCAAATTGCCGTTTTTTAGGGATGAATCGGTAACTCTTGTCCGGCATGTGGCTGTGCTTGCGACAGTTTTGCATGTTTAAGCATCCATTCAGATAGAATGCTTCAAAATGCAAATTTGCCTATCACTGATTGCAGCCCGATTCAAGTTTTTAGCTCAATGGTAAGGTACCTCGTTTTTATAGTCCGAATGGCGTGCCGCTGTGCGACATATCTTTGGGGAGAAGTTTTTACATGGTCACCAACTCACAAATGATGCAAGCATTAGGAGGGGATAACCACCGCTGAAATTTTTTCTGATGTCCTCGCCACGATGCGAACCCAAGGCGAACATGCTAACCTCTACGCTACAATGGCCTCTTATCGCTGAGTACTATGTTTCGATAGAAAAATGGATTTCCAACGAGGTGCTGTCAAAGAACAAGAATTTTAATAATAGACTTCTCCGTTTTACAGTCGTAGCTCGAAATGGCATAACACAATGACTTCTACAATGTTCAATATTTTTAAATAACAATTTTCCTTTCCGGTTCCAGACTGTTTTATGTCACCGGAAAAACGTACTCGCTTGAGAGTCAGTGTTTAGTGTTGGATACACATGTCCGGCGGAAAAGCGTTTCAGGAAATTTGACCCTAAGCCTTTTAGGGTTATGCTACTATGGATACGGGATTTCACTGAAATCGAAATAAACATAACCAAAATAAAGCGTTTTTAAAACTGATGATAAGTGTCCTCCCGTTTTCATCACACGACCAGTATTTTTCAAAATATAAATCTATCTAAAAAATGATGTTATGATCCTTAGACATTATCGGATGGCCTCAGCAATGCCCTCTTTATTTTTGCTCAAATTAAAAGTAAAATCTTACAAATTCTTTCCATAGTATAAACATGTTTATGTCTATGTCCTAATTTACTAGATGTGTGTATAATAAATAAATTTTATTTGATTAAGGTTTGTCTGCCATCATGGACTGACAATCGAATGATAATGAAATTCAAGAAGCCTAACCTACGCTGTGATCGAACTTAAAAGTACCAGCTTTCGTATGTCGCTATCCAATCGTTAACGCTCGAGTATTCGGGGAAACTTTCCACAAACTGTTGATACTTTGGGGTGCGCACTATCTTCTGATGTATCCAATGGCCACCAATGCCAATTTCCAAGGAGGGCATTTCGAAAGACCCGCTGGCCTTCTGCAATGTATTGGAAGTTTAATGAGTTCCCATAGAAGTATGAAAGAAAAGTTGAGCACAAATTACCTCAACATCGACGCTAAAGTCTAGAGCTCGACTTTCATCTTTGCCATATGAAAAATAAATGAAATAGGGTTGCTCCCATTGCTCTCGCAGCATTGTGTCATTGAAAGACCAGTTGAAAATTTTGGCATCTCCCTTGAGGCATATGAAAATGGTCATATGATCGGGACCTTGCAAATTAAACTCGAATCGTTTAGTCTCATCGGAATCCAACTTATAGCTGTTCGTAAGTGTAAGTGTCGGTCTTGGTCCAGGTAAATTAGGATCTTCCTCGGTGGGTATCCAAAAACTGCGCTCTCTAGCCTTGTGCCATCTGTGGTTGTACAAAGGCATGCCACAAAACATTTCCGCATCGCAATATTCGCTGACCTTATGCTTCTCTCCTATAGCTTTGATATATTCTGCACGAAAATGTAAAAAAAGCATAGATTACAAAGCGAAGTGAGAAGTGAGGTGCATTTCTTTGGGGGTTTCTTCTTTTCCATTGTAATACTTGCCATCCGCACTATCCCTATTGCGATCTTGGGGGTAGACATAAATTCCTGACTCATGGAGACGCACACTGCCGTCACTATTGTGGAGAGTTCTCTGTACATGCTAAAATGTTTGTAAGAAAGGAAAAGGTCATGCGAAGAATTGAGCTGAATAGAAATGGATTCAAGACTTGGACCTACAATTAACGAATATCTTTGGGTTGCCGTCTTTGCTTTGTAAGGAAAGCCTGCGGGGGTAACAGCGATTATAATGAATAGTATGGTGATGGCCAAGAATGAACCGATTATCGTACGTGTCTTACGGAAGAAGAAAAATAATGGTATCTGAAAAACGATGAGAGAAACAAATGGAAATAAAATAAAAATGCCAACAGGACAATTAGCAACACTTGCGTCTAGGGTACTCGCTGTGTGAAGGAGGATTGTGGATATTTAAAAAATAACTACGTCTACTTACAATAAATCCAGCAAACAGTAGTGCCATAAAAATGGCAATTCCCGCTATTAACAGATCCGGATTAGAGCCCGAACCGGATCGTCCAGCCATTGGAATCATTGTAAAGTATGTGGCATGAGCGATGGACGTATAATAAAGAAAGGGTAGAATTTGACAGATCATTGCAGCGATGGCAAACCAGTAGGCTCTCCGGTGCCATTTAGTGATGAGATTGATAATAAGTGCGGCAATATCGAACAGAACAGCCATCATACACATAAACGATGACCGCAAGCCAATGCTGGTCAATACTATGGTCAGTATGATCAAAAACAGACAATGGGAGTGCATGAACAACTGAATGCGGAAGCCCAAACTTAGTTTATCCTAAACGATGTGAAAATTAAAGGATGCAATTATGTAAAAGAATCATCACTAGTTATGCATGTTTGTTCTTACCTTTTTCGTCTTCTCTAGATAATAAGCCGGTAGTATGCCCATTCCAAAGAACATGGGACAGAAATAGAGCCCTATCAGCATCCAGGTTTCCGAGAACCACGTCAAAGGCCTTCCCACTCCGTCCATGAAGACGGCCACCAAAGCTGTTAAACCCGCAGCCAGGGCCAAGGAAACAATTTGTATGGCAAAAATAGTTAAGTAACGCATCAAAACCCCCTTCATGGGCAGTCCCGATCTGGCGTGCATAAAGAACAGAGAGACGGCAATGGCCAGCAAGGCTATAACGCATACGACCACATTGATGACAATCCCTATGGTCTGGGTGTAGAAGACCATGAACCAACCAAGAAAATCATAAAATATAACATGTCCTTCTGCATGATCCTGTAAAATTGATCAAGTAATAGTTCAAACTTATTAGGGCAATGCTATTTGTTGCAGTGACCGATTGGTTCACTAGCAAACTCACTTAGACTAATTAGGGAAAATTTAATTAAAAGCCACTGATCTGATTAAAAATTTTGCACATTTTAGCTAAGTTGAACTACTAATCAACTAGAAGTATCGAAGGTTGATATGGAAGGTATGAACCGATCAACCCAATTTATTTGTGCAAAATTTCTAGCGGTTTGTCTTATCCATTTGAACGCGAACGTATTTCCAAAGACGGACGGACATGGCTAGATCGACTTAAAATGGCAAGACGATCATTTCGATTTTTTAAGGTGTTTCAATAAGATTGACTAGATCAGTCTCGTACATACTATGGTGATGGCTATGAAAAACAATTAATGGATTGATGTTCTATGATATAAACAAAAACTATTCAATACCTCTGGATTGTCCATTTCTGGTGCATTTGCAACACCCTTCGCCAAGACCACTACATTATCGCCAGTATTTTGCAAGGACCGTTTGGAGATGATATTGACTCGATCATATTCAGTGTGGTAGACGTATCCATTGAAAATATAGGCCATGTCGAATCCTGAAATGTGTAATTTTCGTGCAAAGAGATATGAATAAAAAAAGATAAATCATTGGAAACTAAGAACTAAAGCATTGAAATGTAAAACAATGTTAGGGTGGCCCAAATCTTGGATCGTATTGGCCAAGTTCATTAGACCAATTCATTGTATACGCAGAAACTAAAAGTTTATCTACATAAGTCGGCTTGCACTCTATGGATTCTCGATTCGAGAAATTGGTTTATGTGGCGACAGCAACAAAAAAAGAAGTGTTATTTCATCACCATAAAGGCAAAACAACTAAATAATATTTATCTATCTATAGTATGGTTAGGCTATGTGGATTTTTAATGGCAATTTAACTCCAATCAGATTCTTGTGAACATTTTAGTCCATTTTGACACCAAAGGAACAGAAGGAAACAACGCCTTTTACCCCGCCTGATAATAAACGTTTAGTGAAAACTTTACTGTATTGTACGGATAATCGCTTTACATCAACCATACCATATGGTAACCATATGAGTATGGTATTGTTTTCACAAAACAAAACGGGCTTAATATGGTTTAAATTTTTTCTTTTGTTGTACCATTGAACCAATCAGATCGCTGGTTTACATCCGCTAATTCAGACAAGTCCTAAAAGAAATTAGAAGCTTAAGTAGAACATCTTCATGGTAGTGCCGGACAAGCCCTGCAAATATTCTATGGTTTCCTTTTTCTCAGAAATACGTTCTCCAGAGATTTGGTCATTGAGAAGATATTTATACCAGCCGTCGCACAATGCGATGGGAAAAATATAGTGGAAATAAGTTTGCCATTTGTTAACGGATAAAGATATCTTCACAAAATGATGTTATATCTGAGGTATTATGCAGACTGTGTGCAATAGAAGGTGTGGAAATCCATTGGTGGGCCTTCAAAATTGTTTTCGGGCTGCCAAAAGCGCATTTATGGTCCGATTTTCAAAATTTTTTATTTGCTCAAAAAATTCCTAAAAATATTTGTAACGGTTGACTGAAGTGACGGATATTGTAATATGATACAATCGGTATTTAGATTGAAAATCGGTTCACAAATGCCTTCCTAAATCACAAAATACGAGGTCAGCCTAGACAAAAAAAAAAAATCCAAAAAAATAAGTTTGTAAGTGAAATATCTCTACAACAATTAGAGATATTTGTGTTCAACTATAAAATATATGCGTATGGAAAGGAAGGACTTGCTTTATTACAACATGTTCAAGCTGAAATCAAAAATATTACATTTTTTGCCGGATTATTAAGGTAAAACACACAAAATGAGTCCAAAATATACACATTTCTGAAAACCCAAATTCAAATTTATTTTATCATAAAACCAATACCAATAGTGATATCATTCTAGCTTTACAGCATTTTATAGACGGTTATCTCTTCTAAAAATATATTTACATTTTGGCTACATTTCTTGGCGAGAATACCCAAAATGCCCATACTGGGAATAGATGTTTGCAAAATCGCCATTTTTTTAAGTAAAATGGCCGTAGAGAAAGAACTCAATCCTTGGATGGTGCAAAAAAAACTTTGTATGTATTTAAGTACCACCTGGGGTAACAAAAATTTGTTATCAAGTTGAGAGTTTGAGCTTTGCCAAAACACAAATTATAAAAATTGCATATAAAACGCATCTACGTTAAGCCTCTTTGCAGCTTTATTGAATGGTTTTGGTCAAGTTTTCTATATAGAGACGAAACAATTAAATTACCTTTGTTGATCAAATATTACGATTGATTTGTAAAGGGTGATTTTTTTGAGGTTAGGATTTTCATGCATTAGTATTTGACAGATCACGTGGGATTTCAGACATGGTGTCAAAGAGAAAGATGCTCAGTATGCTTTGACATTTCATCATGAATAGACTTACTAACAAGCAACGCTTGCAAATCATTGAATTTTATTACCAAAATCAGTGTTCGGTTCGAAATGTGTTCAAATTTTGACAAATTTTGTTCAGCGATGAGGCTCATTTCTGGTTGAATGGCTACGTAAATAAGCAAAATTTCCGCATTTGGAGTGAAGAGCAACCAGAAGCCGTTCAAGAACTGCCCATGCATCCCGAAAAATGCACTGTTTGGTGTGGTTTGTACACTGGTGAAATCATTGGACCGTATTTTTTCAAAGATGCTGTTGGACGCAACGTTACGGTGAATGAACACATTTCGAACCGAACACTGATTTTGGTAATAAAATTCAATGATTTGCAAGCGTTGCTCGTTAGTAAGTCTATTCATGATGAAATGTCAAAGCATACTGAGCATCTTTCTCTTTGACACCATGTCTGAAATCCCACGTGATCTGTCAAATACTAATGCATGAAAATCCTAACCTCAAAAAAATCACCCTTTAGCTTGCAAAACTTTTGACTGAAAAATCAGACCGTGAAAATCGGCCAGGAAATGCCTTCACAAACAACAAATCAAGAGAAAAGACTCTGCCAAAATTAAAAAAAAAAAAAATTGTTTGTCGAATTTCTTGCACTCTATAAAAGATATACCGAACACAAAAGTATTTTGAGCACTTTTCAATTTTGTATGGCCGAGGGACCAACTTTGAAGGTTCAACGATGGGCTACCGGGCCTTCTAGAGCCCTGAAATTTTGCACATAGTCTGAATAACACCACAATATAACCGCAGAAAATTTCATGAAGATATCTTTATGCGTTCCCAAATGGCAGATATATTTCCTCTAATTTTTCTACTGTGCGTCGTTGGTACATTACATCTTAGCCATTCCGAGCTTCTCGATATACCCAGCCCCAGTTTTTTCAGGGGACCTTTGTCTAGCCAGTCCAATGTCCACATGGTGTCATCCTGGATGCGGCTGTGATGTACAAACAAGTTATCCTTTGGATACGCCTGAATTGTGAAGAGAAGGCGGAGTTTAGCAACACCATACTTTTGCTGACTTTTAAATGTTTTTTGCTATGCCATTCTAAGCCAGACAATATTCTGCAATGGAATCTCAATTGTAATAAAAGAGTAAAATGATTGCAATAAAAACACAAGGGCTTGGCAGTACTCAGAGATGGCATGTATGTCGGTTTTTACGATTTCGACTGTCAAAAAGTTATAAACGTCGAAAACGTCATATGCATGTACGAAACGTATAAAAAGCAGTAAACGTCATACACCTCGTAAACACTTCGCTATTTGTTTAGTTTTCATGATATTGTTGTTGCTATAACGCCTATATAAATTTTCCAAAATTTTAAATATGATAAAAAAGTTTTTACTTAAAATCTTTTTACTATCAGCGCTCTGCCTTTCGGAGCAGTCTGACTACGTTAAGATATTCACAAATGCCGCCAGTATGTATTAGTGAGGGAGAATAACAGTTAAAAAATATTTTTGATATTCACGCCAGGATTGGAAATCTGACATTTTCTGTTATGCACCAGTGTTGCCATATTCACAAACTCACAAAAATTGAAAATAATTGTACGATTTCGTAAACATTTTTCAATTATGTGAAAAACTAATTTTTTTAGCTAGGTAGGTTTATGACGTTTTCGGAGGCCATTGTAGCGCAGAGGTTAGCATATCCGCCTATGACGCTGAACGCCTTTAGTTATAAATTTTACTTATATTTGGACTTTTTTCCTCGTATTGTTTTGACAGGTTGGCAAATGGCAAACAAACAGACTTGCACTGGAAACTTTTGTGCGTTTTTTTGCCCTTGACGGCTTATCTATCCAGTACTAAAATAAAACACAGCATATGTTTGCCTACACCTTTCCTTCCCTAATGTAGAGTGACTTACCACACCTAACCCGAACAAATGGAGCAAAAATCTATATATTTCAATCGAGTCATTTGGATACAATTAACCTATGAAAAGCTTACCAGGTACTCCTCCATAGTCTCTGAAGATGCGAAAGTCTGTGTCGGACGGAATAATGCCCGCTTGGAAAATCTCCTCTCCCATGGATGTGGCAAATGGATGTGGCACTTTCCGGTAATAACGCATCAACCATGGATGCTCAGGTCCAGATTGAAATAGCACTTCCCGACCACCACTGCCAGCAGCATCCAAATTTATCAAAGCTCTGAAAAATAGAGTAACAACTAAGATGAAGAAGATTTTCATGGCGGTAGGTATTAAATGAATACCTACTTGCAATTATTGGCCCACTTGTGCTGAGTAATAAAGGCATGCGATGCTTGTAGCGGATTCTCTTCTGCTCCATTGAATAGGAACACTATGGGATGTTTCAGAGGTCCATTCGACTTGGCTATCACCCTCATTACCTCCAACATGACAACGATCATAGAGCCTGCATCTCCAGCTCCAGGACTGCCGGGCACACTGTCGTAGTGACTATTGATAAGCAGGTAATTCTCGCTGGTCGAATCTTTGGCGCTCATTTTGACCACAACATTCTGTATCGATTGGTACATGTTGACCATGGACCAGTGCACATAACTGCCCGTTGCCAATTGCACGTCAACCTCGAACTGAAAGTAATCGCTAGCCTGCGCCTTGACCTCTTCGATTTGCTGCCTGAGGAAATTTACGGCTGTCACCTCGTTGGCCTCACTGCCCACCACCTTGGGTCCGATGCGTGATAAGTTAATCAACTGCATTTCCGCTCTTTCGGCTATAAAGGCATCAGGATGGTCAATTTCATCTTTGTGATTGAGAGCATTTGGCAGGTGATTTATTTGCGTTACCACTACCGCCACATAGAGAATAAGCCAAAATGCTGCAAAGAAGGGTGCATAGTACCAAGGAATCTTTTTGGGCACTTCAAAATCCACTTCAATGTCGTATTGTGTTTTGAACTGAAAGAACATAGAAACCCAACTGTGTGGTCTTAAATCAAGACTAACAAAAAAGTCTCAAGCACTTTAAACAATTGGGTTGCCCAAAAAGTAATTGCGGATTTTTTAAAAGAAAGTAAATGCATTTTTAATAAAACTTAGAATGAACTTTAATCAAATATACTTTTTTTACACTTTTTTTCTAAAGCAAGCTAAAAGTCACAGCTGATAACTGACAGAAGAAAGAATTACAATTACAGAGTCACAAGCTGTGAAAAAATTTGTCAACGCTGACTATATGAAAATCCGCAATTACTTTTTGGGCAACCCAATATTTAATCGGAAAAATTCAAAGTGAACAAATTTTCGGTTATTATCTCTTCCAAATTAATGTACCCTAGTTCGCAGAAAATGTACAAGTTCTTTTAACCTTTGGCCTCTCAAGCTATAAAATTTATTTTTTTGTTTAATGTCTTAAGTTTGTAGCATCCGTTTATGGTTTCTGCAGTAAAAGGCAGTAAAACGTGTTGTGTTTTTGTTAGTTGCCAATTGTTGTTGAAATTCGAAAATACCTTCGCTGACCATGATAAAATAATTATTGCATAGGCTATGATAAATTTTGCGGGACTTTTCTAAGTTCTTTTCATTTATAGAAAGTCATAAACGGCTGATTAGCACGGACAGCAAGGCATTTTAATGGGTTCGGTATCATTTCTCGAAATGTACATTCGATTAAAATTGATACACGTTTTAATGGTTTATGGCCGTTGCCGTGTATACACAACACTAGTGTGTATACACATAAAACACAAACCAAGGAGCTTTGAATATGCGTTGAAGGGAAAATTTAGAAATAACCAGGATTGTGTCCCCCTTTTCTGCACTTTCTCCCTATGCAGTTTTCGATGTCAACAACATGATAGAGCGGTGAAAATTTCACTATCCACCTACACCTATTTCTTTCTCCCTCTCACCACCATCAAATCTTAGTTCAATACTAGCATCAGTTTGAATTAAACAAAGAAGATTGTGTGGTCCTGCCAACAGCTTTCTTTTTATCAAAAGTACGCAGTTTCTGATACAATCGAAGTTATTGACTTTTTTCCGATGGATTTGGATCCTCGACCAGGGTTTGACATGCAGCAATCTTGACAAGGGAAAATATTGGTATCTTTTTAGAAAATCAGTCCATTACTCTCTCGCTCTCTCGGGTCAACGTAACACATTTCTCAATCAATCGAAATTTTTGCTCTTTACAACGCATAGTGCGATAGAATCGAAAAAATATTGTATAGTATCAAACATTTAAGAACGGATAGAGATAATTTATTGGAATTTTGAAAGGTTGCAGCTGGGCTGTTATCGAGGTCAAGTATCTAGATGAGCAGGGCCTTAAAGCTGGCCACCTCGGCACTTCGAAGAAATTGTTCGAGGTGTAAAATCTTTGCTTCCACAAGAAGAAACTAGAAAATGCCGATTTGGAGATCATCATTGCCCGAAATGGGTATATTGGATATCTTTAATAAAAAAATTCGGGAATTATTTATTTTTTGTTTTGGACACTTATATCTGTAAAATTCAAAGAGTCATTAAGCTATCTCTATTCTTTTGCTTCTTATAACTTTTTCAATTTGAATTTTCGTTATCCAAATAATTCAATTTTTATATCCTCCTTATACCATAGGATAAGGGGATTCTAATTTCGTCATTCTGTTTGTAACTCCTCGAAATATTCGTCTAAGACCCCATAAAGCATATATATTCTTGATCGTCATGACATTTTAAATCGATCTAGCCATGTCCGTCCGTCTGTCGAAAGCACGCTAACTTTCGAAGGAGTAAAGCTAGCCGCTTGAAATTTTGCACAAATACTTCTTTTTAGTGTGGGTCGGTTGAGATTGTAAATGGTCTAGATCGGTCCATGTTTGGATATAGCTGCCATATAAACCGATCTTGACTGCTTGAGTCAATAGAAGGCGCAATTCTTATCCGATTTGGCTGAAATTTCGCATGAAGTGTTTTGTTATGACTTTTAAAAACTGTGCCTCATATGGTTCAAATCGATCCATAACCTGATATAGCTGCCATATAAACCGATCTGGGATCTTGATTTATTGAGTCTCCAGAGGGCATAATTATTATCCGATTTGGATGAAATTTTGTACAACGGTTTCTCCCATGACCTTTAACATACGTGCTCCCATATAAACCGATCTCTCTATTTTACTTCTTGAGTCCATTAACTACTCGAATTGGCTGAAATTTTGCACAATGACTTCTACTATGGTCTCCAATATTAAAATCAGAAGATGAAAAAGTTTCTGTCAACAACCCATGTCCAAACTTAAACGTTAGTAGACGACTTGGGAGTGAGAGCGGAAACAACGGAGGACATGTGGTGAGTTTTGATAAAAATTCATTTTCCACATGATAAGGCGGGACTCACAGAGACACCGGAAACTTCGAGTAATCAGATTGATCGAAGGCTTATCATTACAGAATTTATGATAAAGGAAGCCTTGAGGAGGTTCAAACCATTTAAGTCACCTGGATCTGATGGAATATTTTCGGTGTCACTACAGAAGGAGGCGAACTATCTGGCAACCCCGGTATTGTGAATACCATGATAAAGAGTAGGACATCCAACGAACTGCTCAAACTCATAAAATAGAAGAATCCTTCGAGCCCAAGACGCGCAGATTGGCGGTATGCATTGACATCGAGGGGGCTTTTAACAATGTGTGGACCGACAGACTGATCCATTCCGTAGACAAGTACCGGATGGATCGGGTCCCTAGAGACTGGAAAAACCATATGATAAGGAACAGGTGGATAGATTGTGGGTCTATCGCCACTCCTATGGGTGACTACCTTTAATAACCTATTACGAATGCTGACTGAGGGGGATTTTAACCCATCTACTACGCAGATGTTATAATGCTTCTAAGGGGTAAGGATTCGAACCAGCTATGCAGAAGCGCCAAAAGGGTCTTGCAGATGGCATACGACTGGGCTAGACTCAATGTTAACCCAGAAAAGACTGAAATTTGCTTTAGGAAGACAAACTGAATTGGAAGTGTCACATTCAGAAGTGTGCCGAGAAGGCTCACACATGTTGGGCACTACGTGGACGGGCCGTAGGCTCGAAATGGGGCCTGAATCTGAGGATAGTCCACTGGTTCTACAGGAGTTTGATTAGGCTAATACATACTTATGTCTCAGTAGTTTGGTGCACTGCAGTGGAGAAAAAGTGCAACGCTAGGATAATTTAATAGGTTGAGAGCACATGTTGTCTTGGCATAGACGGAGCGATGAGGACCACACCCACTTGGGCAGGGGAGACTATTCTAGATATCCGACCCACAGACATACAGATCAAGTGTGAGGCCGCCATTGCTGCTATGAGACTTAAGACAATGGGAGAATGGATTGAGGATAGGAGCAGGTCGTACCATCGTGGTATACATTTTTTTTGGACAAACAAACACAAAATTTCGATTTCAGTGCAACATATCGAAAAAATGCTACACTTGCACAATCGAAATCACCATAAGAGAGATATTGTAGACGTGAAGCGTAATTTTTTGTAGGGATCCTTAGGCATATCCATTGGAAATCGGACCACAAGTGAAGATTTGGCAGACCGTACAATTTCTCGAAATGCAGAGGCGACCAACTTTGTGCCCTGCCAAATGGCACCCAGACCTTGAAATTTTGCACTTAATTTCAATAACACTTCAGCTCTAACATTCAAAATTTCAAAGAGTTATTTCTATCCATTCTCAAAAGGCGTCCGTCGATTGAATTTTAAACCAAAAAAATAGTAACAGGTCAGCTATGGATTGCAATCTAACATCAGTTTGGCAACCCAACATCTTTTTTGCAACTTTTTACAAATTTTTATTTGATTGTTTTATTTCTTGGCAACGCAATTGTAATTGAATAGAAATACGTAATCGGCCCATAAAATAATTTTCAATGGTGCGTATGAGTTATAAACTTTATTTTATGGGACTACGTATACGCGAAGTTTAAAAGGATTGCTTAAACCAGTGATCAACTCCGGGAAGTAGCTATGTAGACCAACAACAATGCGTCAACTGAACGAAGCCACACGAAGTTGCTTACACTGTACGTGTGCTGCTGATCGCCCGCGGGCATAGGAATTTATGTGCGGTTGTGTGTTTTGTGGCCCATCAATGGATTAACCGTATGCACACTATTTCTATGCCCATGGGCTTATGTTCTGTCACACGCACACAATAATGTGCAATAGTGTGTGTGTGTGTGTATTTGTTCACCTCTGAATCAAATACAAACATAAATAGTTTGAATTTCTATTGAGAACTTCAAATGCAACTGCTCATGCAGCTGGACATAATGAAGTGTTCACAATAGGCTATTTGTATCATTTTCGACTTTTGATGGATTAAAATATCAACAGCAGTTATGTACATGGCAACGAAACTAGTTACACATATTTTTTTTGTGACTTAAATTGAAGATTTTCTAAAAGGTTGCTAATCTACATTGTTAGCCCACACTCTAAATATATGGTTGAGTCATGGAGATGCGATAAGTAACTTGATGGCTGAACAGTAAAATTATAAAGCTATTTTAGGCGATGGTCAGCAGAAATATCACAGGGAACAGTCGGACAACTGGAATCTATAGGACTCCATGCCCTAGCGGATGTCGCATGATAAATGGTAATGGTGCATTCATTACACGAAGTTCATTAAACTGCTTACAAATCAGCTTTATGAATTTAACTGAACTATTTCTGTATCTTGGGCTCACTGTGGGCCGGAGTGTTTAAATGGGTAGAGAGCGAATAATCATAGTTTCATGTTTATTGTAATCGGCTTCCAAGATCGGAGTTTTTTTTCTACGAGAACTCGAATTAAACTTTCAATTGCTTTTTTCTTTTTCGTTTGAAAATTTGTCTATCAATGTTGTAGATGTTCACACAAACGTGAATTCATACATTTCTCATTAACTCTTGATTAATGCAAACATTTGAATTTTATCGGTGGCAATATTGGAGGGTTTATGGCCAGCATAAATGAATAACCGTTTTTATTTTTAAAAACTTCCATAAATATGTTTATCTTTCGCTTCCTTATAATCGGTTGTTGTTTTTTTATATTCGCCAACATTTGAATTGAGTTTGCGAAATTTTTTTCTACTTGTCCAAAATTTGTGATGCAATCATGAAGAAAGTGTGGTCTAAGGCCTGAGAGTAATATTTCTACAATTAAGTTATATTTCAAGTGCATGGGATCACAGCAAAAGAGTAGCATAGAATATGCTATTTTATAATTTTTTTCTTTTAAAAGATCCTGTGATTTGTTGGGTCACATAAATTTGTTTTTAGTTTAGTTTTATTTTTTAGTTTAGTTTTATTTGCTGAATTTCAATTGTTTTAAATTTTCACTTTTTGCTAATCGCAATGCCATAGCATGTGCTATTTTAAAAATGAACACCGTTAAAATTATTTGTACACGTTTGCAATATTGTTATACATACACCCATATTCTAAGTTGCTATCCTTTTTTTGAAGGCAATTGTACACACACACACACACGCACAAGGCACAAGGAATTTTGTAACAGCTATTTAGGCAAATCCTTTGAAAAGGATATGTTAGCCGTACGATCGCTACAGCTGTCCAAGGCAGATCCTTCGAAAAGGATATGTCAGCGGCTGGCGAGTGTCTTCTGTGTTTAAAATTTCCCGCTGCGAATTATCACGTTTTTCGTTTTCACTTTTAAGAAGACGTCTTTTCGGCCACGAGTTTCATATCCAATTAAAGAACTTCACTGGTGTTCAGTGTTTCAAATATCCAGAAAATAAAGTCTCATTCTGTGGCCGTAGTAGGCGTCGTCTTATCTGAGAGTGTAGATATCGAAATCGATAAAAAAAAATTGTACTAATTGAATGTCAATATCGGCTATACACAAATGTCAAGCTATTGTTCTATCACAACCAATGAGCAGTTCTGAATACACATTCAAGGCAATGATGTTGTTAAGGTCATGTATGTGTGTGTTTATTTATCTCGGCGTCACATTATTCTTATACCAAATAATGTGTCATCCGACTCCTGGAGCGTAGACTCATTATCGCCAAAGTTATTTATGCTAAATTTCTTAGATATGATGGAAGAGAGGGAGAATGTTTCGCAAACGTTTAATTGCTTCGATTTATTGTGAGCTGTAGCTAGTATGGCAATTTTCTAAACAAAGTGCTGAATAAAATTTTCAACGTTCATTTTCACCATGATTGCGGTGGTGTCAAGTCGACAGGGTGCTTCTGAATATAACATAGCCTCATTGATGCTCAAACAATATTGAGAAATAAAGTAAACTATGAACAAAAAATTGTAAGTAAAATAACATATTGGGTTGCCCAAAAAGTAATTGCGGATTTTTCATATAGTCGGCGTTGACAAATTTTTTCACAGCTTTTGACTCTGTAATTGCATTCTTTCTTCTGTCAGTTATCAGCTGTTACTTTTAGCTTGCTTTAGAAAAAAAGGCCATACACAGAGAAGGCTTTAATCTCCTTCTTACACTTCAAAACTTTTTGTGACCTTACTGTCCTGCTTGTTATTGCCCTTATGACCACTTCTAAGGGCTCCTTATTCTAAGGAGTGATCATGGAGTGATAAACCTCAAATTCGTGTGTCAGGAACTTTACATTTCTGAAACAAAATTTAAAACTGAAATTTGAATATAACACTGGCATATTTTCAATTAAATTTTTAAATGATCCAATTAAAAAATTAATCAGATATTTATGAAATTTCAATCATTTTGTTAGTTCAATGAATTAAAAAATTAATTGAAAATTTCAATAATTTTTTTAATTGAAAATGCAATTTTTTAATTGAACTTTTTTAAAAACTTTGGTTGATATTATCATTTTCGTGATTGAAGCAGTTTCAATTAAAATTAAATTAAATCAATTAACTAAGTCTTTGAAACCGATTTTTATTTTTTTCCCCGTGTACCACTGTCATTGCAATGCTCTTTCTGGAATATGCTTAGGCTAACAAGCATGAATTGCATCGTATTTAGCTAACAAAACAAAATTGATTTTCCACTACAAATTGTGAGTTTATTCTTTCTCTGTGTACAAAAAAACAACTGACTTTTCAGCCTGTCTTTAAACGAAGTGATTTAAATGTTGTTTTGGCAAATTACAATAGTTCATATTATGCGAACCTATTTCTATTGACAAGTATACATTTTTGGGGCCCGTATCAAATTTGCTAATTAGAAATCCGACCCATGGCTAAGAATCGGCTGTTATTTTGTTTACCCTTTTCCTGGAACGTGCTTAGAAAGTACTTCTCATAATCGCAATCAGTCACTCCTCAAAAGCATGAATTGTATCGTGTGTTTTGAGGTGATTATAGCCGATTATTAAGTCATTAAGCGGCTATATCTAATCAACTACAAGTGCTGCTTTTATTATAGCACTTTTCAATTTCTATTCCTTTTTGGTATCTAGACAATGATGTGGTGATCAAATTAGGTGTTCATTTACAAAATTAAAATTCTCGCAACAATTTTAACATGAAAGGCGGTGGTACATTTGGGAAATGCTTTCTGCTCTCGCTATTGGGCAATACATTTTTCAAATTTTAAATGGACTTTGAAATCTTCATTGTGCATCTAGATTAACTAGCACTCAACTACATTTACGAGAAACTTTAGGGGGAAATAAGTGAGTCATCAGAGTAGCTTTCCTACGTTACAATCATTCACATTGATTTAAGTGAAGATTAGTTGTGAAACGTTTTCGCCTAAAACAATAGACCACCATTTATTGGCATTCTTAAAGGTTTATCAACACTTTGTATAGGGAGAGACAGGTACTCATTTGGCAATAAGCCTATTGGTACAAGCGACTTCACGGCGGTAATGCTGGCGACAACCTGTGATATGGAAAACAGTATTTCGAAATTATTTAGCCAGTCTGCTAATGCCCTTTATTTACAAGCGTTCAGAGGAGGCTAAAATGAATCAGAAAGCAAATCAGAGAAGTTCTAGGTAGGAATTTGCAATGGAGATAACGGATGGATCTTGGCCACTTCAACGGGGTATGCAACAACAATTCTTTTGTAAGTTCTTTGTCATTTTACAATATGAAATATTTCGCAAATATAACATTGTATAAAAGAGTGTCCCGAAGCAACAATAGTATCTTCTAAGATCGAAATATTATTTTCCGAACCCACAGAGTACATACATATGCATTTGTTTTCTCGATTGTCGTCGGCGACCGAACCAAGTTCACCGTCTTTCTGTCTACCTCTGTGCATTTGTAACAAGCAGTTAAGCACAGTCTATCAATCAATGGTATTGAGTTAAAACTTGGCCAGGCCGAATATTATACACCCTCCACCATGGATCGCCTGTAACAAGTTCTTTGGATGACATTTTTCAAATATAAAGGAACTATATTAAGTTACAAACCGGCTTTGACCATACTTGTCATAACTGTAAAATTGGATAGTAATAGAGCCCTCTAGAGGCTCTAGAAGTCAAATCGGTCGATCGGTTTATATGGGAGGTATATCAGGTTACGAATCCATATTTGGCATTGCTGTTGGAAGTCATAGCAAAACTTTACGTGCAAAATGTCAGCCAAATCTGATAATAATTACACCCTCTAGAGGCTAATAATGTCAAATCGGGAGAAGGGGTTATAAGACAGCTATATCAGGTTATGGATCGATTTGCACCATACCTGGTACAAGTGTTGGAAGTCACATCAATATGCTACTTGATAATTTTCAACCAAATCGGATAGTATTTGTGCCTTCTAGCGGCTCAAGAAGTCAAGTCTGAAGATCGGTTTATATGGCGGCTATATCAAAACATGGACCGATATGGCCCATTAACAATTTCCACCGATCTTCACTACTAGGAAGTATTTGTGCAAAATTTCAAGCGCCTAGCTTAACTCCTTCGAAAGTGAGAGTGCTTTCCACAGGCAGACAGACGGACGGACGGACATGGTTAAATCGACTTGGAATGTCAAGACGATCAGGAATATATTTATATATGTACATTATTGGGTCTCAGATCAATATTTCGATGACGAAATATGACAATAGCGGAATGATGAAATTAATATACCTCCATCCAATGGTGGAGGGTATAACAAGGCTATATCGTACTATATCGTGAATCGGTTCTCATAAAAATCAATTTTCTCATATAAGTTCTTCCAAGCATCGAAATGAACATTTTTTTCATATTCGAATATGGCTAACAATCCAAATTGTTTTCATTGCAATTGTTTTAATTTTTTTCTGTGTGTTGACGCTTTCTCTTGAGAATCCTATGTGACCTCTCAACTTGCGTTCAATTTAGAGTTGTGCTTAAAGTGTGAAATTTCCTCGCCAATCATGGCGATGATGACAAGCCCCATAATGAAGAGGATTCCTACCCTCCCCAACTAGCATTGCCATAGATCAGTGTTAAACATCCGCACGCAACTCATTTAACATAGCTGGGGGCATACAAAAATGCCGCTTTTAGCCATACGCCGCAGACACAGCAGCACCAGCAACAGCATTAATGAATGAGCTGCCGCTCAAACCGCAACCGAAAACGAAATGTATCGAATCGATCGATTTGAATTGAACGCCGATTGTAAATAAATAAAAGAAAGAACATTTATGGCGATAATGGTGCGGTTGAAATTGCTTTTGTTTCCATTGTTTTTTATTTGCCGTTTAGTAAAAATTTATAAAACGAAACTACTGAAGTAGCAATGGGTTCAGTCAATCGCAAAGCACCCAACGCACGGTTAGTTGGTGTTTGCTCCGGGAATTCACAGCTAAATTCAAGAGATCTCGAACACACTCTCTAAATTCCCTGACTGATAGGCGGAAAACGTTGAAAACGTCGATCTTCACCAAAGCCAATATAAAGAGTGTACTTGGTGTAGGAGGCAATGTTCTTGTGAAACGACATCTTATTTTTAAGTGTGTAGTGTGTGGTGTGTGTGCACGCGTTTGTCTAAAGAGAGCCGCATGCATTAGCATCAACATAAGAGCGCACAAAGATAAATGAACTCTGCGTGGTTTTCGTTTGCATTGCAAGTATCTCACAAGTTGAAGTGTTGCAGTGAATCCAACAAAACAGAATCGCTTTGAACGGCTTGTCGGTAGGATCATTGTCTTCTAGCCTTCCTACGTTCGGAAAGCACAAGGGCCAGAAGGAAGCGCGGGTGGAGGAACGAATTTCGGCCTTTGCACCATTTGGTGTAAAAGAAAAACATTTGTCGTCTAGGCAAGCGAGAAAAATTGTACTGTGACGGTTCGAGTTTTTTTTGTTTGTGTATTTGGGGAATTCGCGGGCGACTGGCAGCCACACTTTGGCCTCATACTTATTTTTGTGTCGCGTGTATTTATGATTATTTTTGCCGCCGAAATCGGAAAATTAGTCATGTTTGTTGAGTGAAAAACGAAGGAGAAACGCAAAAGAAAAACAAAAACAACAGCCACCAAGTTAAACCGGAAAACTATTGTCAACAAAGCCAGATTTGGAAACAAAAAGTAAGTACCAAAATCCTCCGTTTCCACCCTTTAGTATTTGTCTGTGGGCAAACGCGAGGGTGTGTCCCAGTGCTTAAGTGTGTTTGTGTTTATGTTTATTTAAGTGCATCTGATTGTTGTTGTTCTTATTTATGAACGAAAAACATTGATTTATGGTCATTGACGCATATACATACATACGTGGTGCATCGTAACTGAAATTGGTTTTAAATTGAGATGCAGGATCGATTACGATTCTATTGAGACTGTTCTATTGGGTAGCGATTATTGAGAAACAGAAAAAAATTGAAGTGTCAAATTCGGCCCAGTGGAACTTTGGATAACCAATACCATTTTTCGATGCTATTCCACCTATTCGTCGTTAGTGGGTTAAGAGTTAAAATCAAGAGTATTTTTACATACAGCATCTATATCGTAATATGCGCTATATTTCAGGTGACTTTCAAAAGAGTCTCATAACAAATACGGATTTAAAGAACCCAGGAGTCAAATCGGTATGACACTGCAAAGCAGTGCCAAATATCAGCACCAGTTTGATAGGTTTTTGTGTTAATCTATAAAAGAAGTTTTTAAATATTAAAACTCTTGCCATTTAATCAAAACTGCTCAAATAAGGGATTTGCAGAAGCCGTCAATTTTATGCAATTCTTGCATACAAGATCCAATATAAACTTACAAATTTTTAATTAACCCTACTGTTTGAAAAAAAGTTTTTGTTTTTTGCAAGAAAATGTGTTTTGTTTCTATCACAACTTTTTTGCTTTGTTGCGACAGGTGCAAAATGTTTTTGTTGAACTATTTTGGCCTACATCCGATCAAAAGTTTAGTTGAAATAGTGGGAAGTCTCTCATCTATGCATACCAAATGGTTTTCTTTTTTCTGTAATATTGGGTTGCCCAAAAAGTAATTGCGGATTTTTTAAAAGAAAGTAAATGCATTTTTAATAAAACTTAGAATGAACTTTAATCAAATATACTTTTTTTACACTTTTTTTTCTAAAGCAAGCTAAAAATAACAGCTGATAACTGACAGAAGAAAGAATGCAATTACAGAGTCACAAGCCGTTGAAAAAATTTGTCAACGCCGACTATATGGAAAATCCGCAATTACTTTTTGGGCAACCCAATAGTATGGCACTCTGAATATTTTCAATACATTTAAACTTAAACTTGAGAAAACCACTATGAATAATAAAAATAATTAATACTGCATAATATTGTACTTTGAGCCTCTTAACTTGGGGCAAGAAATTTTTCGCTCCAGGAAGTTTCCATCTCATCGCCACATTGTGCGGTACATATTTTTGTCCGTCCGTTTAGATGCTTATGAATAGCAACTGAAACAGAATAAAAAATACTTTTTTTACATTACACTCAGCAAAACGCAAAATGAATGTCATATTTCAATTGAATGTACATACTTGGTATGTGCAAGGCTAGAAATTTTATATAGAAATCCATCTTTCGAGGGCTGCTATGAAAGTGTCTGTATCTGAAAGTGTATTTATTCAAGGTATCTTCCAACATGATTTATATACTCTTGCATGCGCTTAAATTAATTATCGGAACACTTTTTCCACCACGATTAAACATATTGAAAACCTGGTTATTGAACGCTTCAACAGCATCTCCTGGCTACAAAAATCCTTGCTAGGCTGTACGGCGGATGGCTCATCAGTTCGACGTTTTGGCTGGCAAAAATGGGGCAGGTTTATGCCGATGTGTTGGAACTCGCATTGCCATTTTGAACATTGATTCGTCTTCTCTGGTTCATTTTTTGATTTTCTTCCAAGACTTCTCGCAATCTAACTGTGAATTACCACTCAGAATTGATGTTTCTACGAAGAAACAGGCGACCATTTGTGTTGGAGCTCGCATTGTCATTTTGAACAATGATTCGTCTTCTCTTGTTCATTGCTTGAATTTCTTCCAAGGCTTCTCGCAATCTAACTGTGATGTACCACTCAGAATTGATGTTTCTTCGAAGAAACGGGCGACCATTTGCTGCGAAGTGCTTTTTGCCCGAACAACTTTCGCTTGATTTGGCTCGAGCTCGAAGACCAACACGTCGATTGTTGTTTTGCTTCGGGTTCGTATGCATAGCCACCTGTGAAGATCTTATAAACGTATTTTGAAGCACCGAGATCGTATTTTTTTAACATTTCTTCGAACTAATCGGCGGGAGCCTTATTTTGAGAGATTGTCCAATTGTGCGCAATGCAAAGAGAACGAACATTTTGTTACGGCAAGGTGTTCATGCAATATCGAATGTATGCTGGCGGAAAAAAATGTCAATGGATGGCTCTCATGTAATGTTACATGACGATCTTGCATTATAAGCTCAGGCACGGCATCAATGTTCTCTGGTAAAACGGCCGTTTTTGGAACACCTTTACGAAATTCCACTTTGCACGAGCGTCGGCAACGACTGAATTCATTAAACCAGTTTTTTATGTTGTTTCAATGCTTTACAAAGGTTTAAGGTTATCAATGCACTCTTGTCGTGATTATCCATGCCGAAAGTTGTGAAAAATTGTAGCACAAAAATGTTCAAGAGTTAATTTGTCAAATAAAATTTTTCAAGTACATTTTTTCAAGTCACTGAAAACAACAAAACGTTCCAAGTACGATTAAGCTGGAAAACTTAAAATTTCTAATGGAAATGTCAGATTGCACCTGGCAACACTTGGTATTGCCTATTCCAAAAACGTTTATAGCAGCCCTCGTACCTAAAGGAATATCGAGTACATATTTGTATGGAAGGTGGCGATAAAAAAAGATGTGTTATGGTCAGTGTATTGTTCAAATACTTGGACAATTCCTTACCCATTGTAACTTTTGTCCCGATTTTTATGTAAAACATTTTAATACAAACACTTTTTGACTCTTAGAAGCCGTTATTAGAAAAAAGGGACATGCGGAATTCATTAAATCTTTACATAACTAAATTTCATAACAAAATATTACCTCATTTGCCAATAATATATAGAAAATATTTAATTTTGCAAATAATTCGGGCTCTAGATGTTACACGCCAATGTTGGTATTTTTAATATAAACAGAGTGCTAAAAAATTCACTGTTTTGCAAAACAAAACTTTTTAATTGGGTAAATGATTAATTTTTTCGCTTGTACCAATAGCTACAGCTTAATTTCATATCTACGAGTATACATATATATATTTTTATATGTAAGTACATAACATACACAATCCTATGTACACTCAAAAAACGTTTGGGAAATTTTTGCGACAAACGAAATACTTTTATCACGAAGTTTTGCTTTTATTGTAATCTCGTCAAACGATAGCCATAAACGTTGTATTATTGAACGTTAGTAACTTTATTTATCTTAAACCCTTTAGCTGCTTTGTCTATGGTAAAAGAACCTTCCGTTTGTTGTAAAACCAATAACTCTATAAATGCAAAAGTACTTCGATAGCCGCAAATGATTATTCGTGTACTGGACCAATCATTTTTATAGCAAAAATACTTACTCTCTTGCTCGATACATAGAAGGTACACAAGAAAATAATCCCAAGCAGACCCATAGGGTTGTAAATAATTGCAATTGTGTGCTCGTCTCTCGTATAGACACATTCCCACACACAACTTATTTCCCTATTTTATTTTGACTGACCAAATAGCAGTCAGTATATTGAGCAGTGGTAAACTCGAAAAGTGAAAATTTTTGAAGTTTCGGTACAAAAATTCTGGTATGACCAATAACAAAAATCATTAGAGAAACATACAAATGCCTATCAGGTACAAGAAAACACAACAAAAATGTCTAAAGCACATACATTGTTGGTAACATTTACGCGACAAAGAAATATCCGCCACAAAGTAGGTATTTAAATGTGCAAAAACAACAACAACTATTTTTGTTTTATTTATATAACGAATATAGCAGATCATAATACAAAACCATAATGGAGTTGTGTGAAAATGGAAGGCTTTTAGTATAATTGTGTATCATAACATCGAAATAAATCCAAATAAACTGAGATCTGCTTATAATTCGTAAAAAATTGAGTTTGAATTATGTTACTACATTAAATTGAACTTGGCATTCTCTTCAATATGCTCAATCCATTTTAAACGTTTGACGTTAAATTAATTTATAAATAAAGATGAACTAGTTGAAACCCCGAATAACATGTTCTGTATATCAAGAGTGAAGCAATCCCATGGCCAGCCGGTTGTACGTACCAAGGGATGCTGCCTCAGTGTACAACACACTGCTACAACAAGAACATCAAGAATGAATGGTGTTGTGAGGGTAAACATACTATATTTGTCACGGTTTTCAGAAAAGAAGTTTATTTGGCGAAAATTTCCTTTATGTCAAACGAATTATTTTTTTGCGTGTATACACTTACGTACTTAATCGTTTACACAACAATTCGACTGATGTTGATAGGGCAGCGGGTATGCCGTATGCCTCCTCTGGCGACATGGTTCTTACTCGCACGAAACTCTCAACTGATAATGCAAAAGCTGAGCATCCTTCCTCAGCCATCAATGTTATCAGAAAAAGTTATTGATGAGGTACGTTGGTAGGTGCACACATCATTGCAATGATGACCCGAATGAAATAATAAACAAAATCAAGGCAAGTGGGAGGAATATTGGCACACTTTAATGGTTTCTCAGTCGAAGGTAGTTCATTAATCTCTGCAATCCAGTTCTTGTGGTAGTGTTGTCAACTCTGGTAGAATGACAAGCAATGTGGATGCAACACTCTCAAAATATGAATCTGTAATTAAGAGAAGTCTTTGCTCAAGAGCTCTTCATAAACATTAGTAAAGAAGAGAAAGTAGAATAGACAAATTAAAGAGATTTGTCACAATTTATATATTGAGAAAAAAAAGTTATATATGAGAAATAACCAAATTATTTTGTTTTTTTTTTTTTTTTTCATAATAATTTTTTAACTAAAATTTGGCCTTAAAAATGAAATAGACCATAAATACAAAAATATTCGAAGTCTGTACTTAAATCGATAAAATAAGCACAAAAATCAAGATAAGTACAAAACCATTTCAAAATCAAGATGAAAGCACTTCAGTTTTTTCGAATCTAGGGAAATGTATTAAATTTAAACAAGTAAAAACGTGCTGAGTTCAGCCGGGCCTAGTCTTGGAAACCCACTACCATGGATTCTGTCAAAAATTTCTACATACCAAATTTTTTTGTCAAATCATGCAAAAATTGAAACTTCTAGGGGCCGTAGAATGCTAATCGGGACATCGGTTTATATGGAAGCTATACCATACCATATAGTCAGTTAGAGAAAGATTTCTACAATGCTTGCAATGCACTATGTGCAAAATTGGAGGCCACCGTAGCGCAGAGGTTAGCATGTCCGCCTGGGTTCGAATCCTGGCGAGACCATCAGAAAAGAAAAATTTTTAGCGGTGGTTTTCCCCTCCTGGCTACATTTGTGAGGTACTATGCCATGTAAAACTTCTCTCCAAAGAGGTGTCGCACTGCGGCACGCCGTTCGAACTCGGCTATAAAAAGGAGTCCCCGTATCATTGAGCTTAAAAGCTTAAATCGCACTACACCCATTGATATGTGAGAAGTTTGCCCCTGTTCCTTAGTGGAATATTCATGGACAAAATTTGCATTTGAAAAGTCAAATCGATGGAACGGTTTGTATGAGGGCTATGTCTATTTAGGGAGTTTATGTGGGTGGTGGATGTAATAAATGAAATCCACCTACCATTAGACCAAATGTCTTATATGGGTTGAAGGAGTCAAATAAAGGATCGATTTATATCTAGGCTATGTATATTTTTATGAACAAATGGGGATAATATCATGAACGGACTAGATTCGGAAATGGTTCTAAATATTACAAATAGGACCTTTTAATGTGTTGCCAGCTTGAGTATGATCTGATAACATATGTGCATTGATTCACTTATAACCACGTCGTGGTTAAATTAATGAAGATCTTAAGCGTATTTTACATACCAAATTTCAGCTATATCGAGCAAAAAGAAAGCCTTTAGGGGCTCAATAAATTGAATCGAGAGATTTGTTTCGATGGATCGGTTTATGAAATATCATATAGGTCGAAAATATTTTTATTTTAACATAAAGCAATAGATATCCTTTTTATACTCACCACCACAGGACAATCGTACAGGGTATATTCATTTAGCCATATCGTTTGCAACATATCGAAATATCTATTTCATCCATTTCCGACCTTACAATGTAGTATATATTTTTCGGATCGTCGTAAAAATCTAAGACGATTTAAGGATGTTAGTGTGTCCGTCAGTTGGAACCACGCTACAGTCTTCAGTAATTGAGATATTGAGTTGAAATTTTGTACAGACTCGTATTTCTTCTATATCAGGTTAACTTATTGAATGAGACAAATACTGCATACTGCTGCCATATAGGCCGATCTGGCTATTTCTTAGGGTCTTACGCCCATAAAAACTGCAATTTTTGTCCGATTTTGACATATAGCATACACCGATATGCCGATATAGGGTCTTAAGTCCGCAACAGGCGCATTTGTTACCCGATTTCACTGAAATTCCAAACATTATCCTTTATTAGGCCCTTTGACACCCGACCTTAATATGGTCCATATCGGGCCATATTTACATATAGCTGCCATGTAAAACGATCTGCCTATGTATTTATTACCCAGTTGTTATCCGAACCAAACATGGTCCAGATCAGAACATAATTGGATATAGTTGCCATATAGACCGATCTGCTGATTTTGAGTCTTAGGCCCATAACAAATTTTCGCTGAAATTTGGAACACTAAGTTGTATCAAGACTCCGGTCTAGACTATGGTCCAGATCGGATAATAGTAAGATATAACTGCCATATAGAATGATCAACCTATTTAAGGCTTATGCGGATAAACTGCACATTTATTATCCGATTTGAGTAACATTTGAAATTTAATACTCCCGACATCCGATCGAACTCTGGTCCCGATCGGATCATATTTAGATATAGCTGATATATAGACCGATGATGTATGGTCTTAGGCCCATAACAACCGCATTTATTACCCGATTTCGCTGAAATTTGGAAATGTTATTTGTATAAAGCTCCTCGGCACCTGCACCAAAAACGTTTAAGATCGGCCTATATTTGGCGATTAACATGAATATATAGGATAATAAATATATACATGGTGGTGGGTATCATGCCTTATGCCTTTTCACTTGTTTAAAGCCATGCCCACTTATATTCTTTACCCGATTTTTTTTATTAAAACTTATACTATTCTCCTAATAATTAAGTATATAAATATTTCTAATAATAATGTTTAAAGTTCTTGAATCTAACGAAAATATCGAATTCCGTGGATATAAAGTTGTAGTAGTCTTAAGAGCTATGAAAAATTATTCAAAAAGAATACTACACTCATAGGAAATCTGCTAAATATTAGTAGTTAATCTTGCTGCTATTGTAGCAGTAGTACTGCAATTTCAGATTAGCAGGCTTACTGCTGAAAGGTCTGTTGTTTGCTGAAAATGTCTGCTGCTTCATTTTGAAGGGAATGTTAGAAGAAAAAATAGAACACATATATAAATGTGTGTCTGGATGTTTATACTGACCACTGAATACTTTCCATAACCTCTTTTTTAATTAAATTTAGATACAAAAGGCCATGCCAGTCATGTGCACATTAGTAGAGCAATAACAAAAAATGCGAGCTAGCTCAGCCACATTTCGAAATGTATACAATGGATAGAACAGGTAGGTAGCTTCTTTACAATAATATTTCACAAATTGAAATTATCTCTTCCAACAAAATTTCTAAAAAAGATCTAAAAAATAATCATTGGGTTGAGTGTGTTTTCCTGGACGTGCGTCAGCTTAAATTACTCTACAGCCTTTAAAAATTGAGATGTTGCACTGAATATGTCAGCTTGGGATATGTCAGCTTTTGCTTCAAATGCAGGTAAAACTCTTGAACGAGCCATATTTGGTAAAGCACCATATAAAGGTACCAAATTACACACGACACACATAACAATGGAGTTATTGAGAGACGAGTTCGGTCAACATTTTATTTCACTTCAGGACAGATCAATTAGCCGCCGTGCGATTTAACTCCTTTAGACTTTTTTGTGGGGCTATGTTAAAGCTCATGTCTATACAGACCCAGATCCCGCTTCAATTGACGCAGTCAAACATTAAATTATTTGGACCGTACTATCGATTCGAATAAAGGTTTCATGCATTTTTCTGAATTTTATGTTTTTTTTTTTTAATCCTTCCTATAGCTTTTAAAAAATCACTCTTTAGAATGATCTCCGACTCAAAGGTTTTAGGCCCATAAGATAACCTCGAAATCCGGGCGGGATATGGTCTAGATCAAATAATATTTAGACATATAATGATGTAAACTCATATTAGCTAAACCAAAGAGAAAATGAAATTACAAAACAAGAGAGTCTTTCCTCTTTGGAGAGGATATGAACAAGACCACAAGAAGGAGGAAGTGAGTGAAAACTTTAAAAGTGCTTTTGCAAAGTTTTTGACTAACAGCTACCCAGATGTTCAAAGACTCAAAATTATTTATAGCACAATGCTACTGTGCTACAACAAATTGGGTGCCTTATGCCTAATTAATTAATAAGAATATATTTGTCTAATCTACGTGTATTCTGAGTAATGTGAAAATATTTTTATCCATGTGAAATTTGGAACAACAAGAATTTGGTAATGGCGAGGATTAGTCCATCTCCGATAAAGTTACCATATAAATCTATCTATCGAGTTGTTTTTCTAGCTGGCTCAGAAAATACCCTCCTACATCTATGTCATGTATTGAAGTATGAAGTTACAAATTGCAATTTTTTTCTAAACGGAATGAAAGAAAAAAGTAAATCGGTTGATATGGCGATGAACAAAAAGTTAAAATTTAATCAAATATTTATAGTTTAAATATACTCGTATTAACATGTAGCAAATGAGGAACGTGGTATTCTAATAAAAGAGAACATAAATTTAGCGTAGGATGTCTCTATTTCTATGTAGAATGGAGTAAAACTTTTGGGTTTTCAATATTGTTTACTAACTTTAAAAAATTACAGGCACCGCGCTAAAGACAAGTTATTGCTTTCAAATACAACATGTATTCAATTGAGCTCTTTTTGAATTTAGTTTTTTTTGCTTTCGATCCAATAAATAATTACATGAATTTCCCAAGATTTTCATTCCATTCATTCGAAAATAGCACGTTTCAAAATGATGTGATTATGATATTTTCATATTTGTTGTTTGTGTTTAGAATTATACATAAATGTATATGCATGTATGTATAAATATGCAAACATATGTATGGGTCTATTTGTTTGTGCCGAACTGTTGCGTGTATGGCCATCGATTGAGGCAAATATTTGGGGAATTTTATCTTAGTGGTTCCAGATCACTGCTTGAGCAGATGACAAAATTCTCAACGTTCACACATCTATGTATGTTCATTGGCAAATATATTTTGTAATGGGGTGTCCCGAACGAAAAAACGTGAAACTTGTATTGATAGAGATATTATAGAGATCATTATGGAACTCAAAATGCATCGGATAAGTATTCCGTCCTTTAGGTGTTCCGATCCGATTATTGGTATGTAAGATAGCTGAACAAGATTGTGGATCCACTCAGATTACACTTGTATTGGATGTTAGAAGTCACAACAGAACTCATTTATAAAATATTAGCTAAATCGTATATTCTCAAAGCCATATTGCATTTACGCTAGGAGCAAATCAGCAAATTCGTCTTTATACCAACCATATAAGATTATGGACCGATGCGATCAAATTTGGTATAGGCATTGGTCGGCAATATATTGTGCTCCCAAAGGTTCAATAAATCAAATGGGAAGATCGGGTTTTAATGGAGCTATGTGTAACTAAATTTTTAACGATTTACACCATGGTAAGAACAGACTTTACCCTCTTTTGTTATTTTTTTGAATAAAACAGCTGGTTTTCATAACACATCTGTTCAATACTAAAAACCTCCAGTAGAAATTTGCAATTACCAAACTCTCAAAATTTAGCTTGCTCTCATGCACTCTCCCACTCTCTTCTGCTGGCAAATAAAGTACACGAACGACTTCCAGTTACAAGTTGTGCAAATTTACACACATTTTTTAATGCACGAGCACGCTTATTATTGGGAGATATTTGTGTAAAACATCTAACTACTAGCCTTAAACGATCGAAAGTTGCATCGACGTAGAATGTTGTGGCGATCAAAATAAACATTCATATACTGTCTTTTGTCTTTCGGAAACAAACAGAAAGAAAATTTGTGTATTTTCGGTACCACCTAGTAAACAATGTGTGTTCGATTACGAGAAGAAAAACAATCGGATTTATGTTGAGTATGGGCTTTGTTAAGAACAATGATGCCGTTAATTTCTATTATTCATCCCAATTTTCTCCCATTCAATTCATAAATGCAAACATTTAAAGATTGCTTGTCATAGGGTGTTTGGTGGTTTGCTGCTTTGTTCGTTCTGGATAATGAACATATTTCGGTTATTAATCAACACACTCGCACACAATGAAGAGTTAACGGACAAAACAATTTCAAATCTTATTCATGCGATGTGACCGAGAGTGAAAACCTACGCTTCCACTCACTATACCGACAGCACAAATGCACACGATATAGAAATGGACGAATGATGAGAGGAGACGAGACGCAACAAAGCTTTGTTTACACTTTCCATTTCGATGACGACGTCAACGATGAGATAGATGGTGACGAGGAAATCTGAAACAATCAAAAGGCATGTACCATATAGCCCCACATGTAAATATCCGTAGCCATAGCAAGCATGCATTAGGGTGGCTCTACAAATAACCATTGTGATGGATAATTAGGAAAAGCAACAATAATATAAATTAGTGAATGATACAAATCTGAAACATAATCCCTATAGATAAACCTGCAATTTTTGATTGACTCGATTTTAAATTAAAAATTTTCCCTTTTTTAAACATCGCCTTATTTCATTCAATTTCTTTGTGTCCTCTACCAAAGATTCACCTACAAAGAATATAAAATAAGGGGACCAGTCCTGCGTTTGAAATGCGGTTTCTTGAGCTGAATAAGTAGCCGGATTTATAACAACTGAAATTTCTGTCTGTTTGCGTTTTTTTTTTTTTGGTCCTAAAAGAATAGTTGGCAAAAAAATGTTAAACAAGTTAAAGCGTTCTAAGTTCGCCTGGGCCGTATCTAAAAGTACGTTTACATTGGTCCGGATTTATTTTATTTATTTATTTTTAAATCCCAAATAAACCCGATTCATGGCTGAGCAATCGATAAAATGGCCAAAATATGCAACTGTTTTCAAGAATTGTGTATGATACGCACATTCATGTATATGCCTGTACGCTTGTGTGTGTCACTAAAATCCCCAAAAACGCATTGTAAACGGACAGGATTTGTTTTAGGATTTGGTTTAATCCAGATTATAAAATTTTCAGTGTAAGCGTGCTATAATATAGCCTCCACCATGGATCGCTTTTGTCAAGTTCTTTGCCTGGTATCTCTTTATAGACAAACAAACGATAATGGATAAAAATTGCTATGCTATTGGAGCTATATCAGGTAATGGAACGATTCGAACCATACTTGGTTTGGATGTTGGCGATCGGGTAAGAATTGCGCCCCCTAGAAGCTCAAAGAGGCAAGATCCATGATCGGTTTATGGCATTTATAAACATTAAAACATGGACTGATGGACTATTTACAATTCCAACCGACCTACACTAATAGCAAGAATTTTGAAAATTTGCAATCCCCTATCTTCCTTCCTATTCCTTCGAAAGTTAGGTTTGAAAATGTCTTTGAATTTTTGTCTTTGGCTAAAAATTCCGGATGATCCGACTTTTTGAAGTTTTGAAAACATGCACCTGGTTTATGTAGGAAAATGTAATAAATTTGAATTTTAAATGTTTTTCAATCTTATTGTTGGGCATTATTTACACTGGTCTTCGTTTTAAAACAGAACCCTCAGACGGAACTAAGTACTGGTTTTACATCTAATTTCAACTGTAGCCCACTCCTTAAAATGACACTACACTGCATCAACTTCCACATGGCTTTTGTATTGCAATACCAACAATTTCCACTTTCTTTCTAATATGAGTTTTTTTCCTTACTTTAATTGGCTATCACAGAATATTTGTTCCACTAGCCGAACGTAGAATAGCGTTCCAAGCGCCTCGATCTTCTGCGCTCATTCTAAAATCTCTGACACCAAGTTTCGAGGTGTCTCCCACAACTTGATCTTTCCATCGGGCTTTTGGTCTTCCCGGTTTGCGTGTACCACCGTGTTTGCCTTCAAAAGACTTCTTTGCTGGAGCTTCTTCATCCATTCTGACAACATGACCTAGCCAACGCAGCCGTTGTATTTTGATGCGTGTAACTATGCTATCGTCGTCATACAGCTCGTGGTTCATACGTCGCCTTTATTCTCCGTTAACGCAAACTGGTCCATATATTTTACGAAGAATCTTTCTCTCAAATACTCCAAGCACTGCCTCATCTGCTTTCACAAGTACCCATGCTTCAGAACCATACAACAGCACGGGTAGTATCAGTGTCTTGTAAAGTGTAGTCTTCGTCTGTCGAGAGATGGCCTTGTTTTTAAACTGCTTACTTAGTCCAAAGTAGCATCTGTTTGCCAGTATTATTCTTCGCTTTATCTTAAAACTGGTGTCATTCGTTTCGGTTACGGCGGTGCCGAGGTAGATAAAGTTACTGACTATCTCAAAGTTGTGATTCCCAACTTTCTCCATGTTCTTTATCTGCTCGGTTGTACAAGGCTTTTTGGGAGTGGAGACCATCCATTTCGTCTTATCTCCATTTACTGCCAGACCCATTTTCACTGACTCTCTTTTAATTCTTTCAAAGGCTGCAGTTACTACTTCCGGTGACCGACCTATGATATCGATATCGTCGGCATAGGCAGGTAGCATGTGCTCTCTTGTGATTAGTGTGCCATATCTATTCACTTCTGCATCTCGTATAATCTGCTCCAGTAGGATATTAAAGAGATCACACGATAGGCTGTCTCCTTGTCTGAAACCTCGTTTGGTATTAAATGGTTCGGAGAGATTCTTTCCTATTCTTATTCCTATGAGTTTTTTTCCTATGTATAAGAAATTAGTTTCTTAAACAGATACATACAGATACTCGTATAAGAATTTTTTTTATATGAGAAGTGTCTATATTTCTAAGCAAACAACATAAGCCCGCAGGGTTCGAAGTAATGTGCAAATGTGTGAATGTTCCGTACTGCTCTAGGAAAAACCATACAACAATTCACTTTTGGTCTGCATATGTGTTTATACCCTACACCACAACTGTGGTACAGGGTATTATAGATTTGTGCATTTGTTTCCAACGCCAAGAAGGAGAGGAGCTAGACTCTATAAGTATACGGATCGGCTTAGAATCACTTCCTGATTCGATTTAGTTATAGCTCTCATATATATCTTTCATCCTATTAACGCTGTAGAAGCCATAATTTTAGTCCGATCCTTACAAAATTTGGCACAAAATGTTTTTTTTTTTCACGTCCCAATATGTGTTCAAAATTTCCTAAAAATCGGTTCAGATTTAGATATAGCTTCTACATATATCTTTCATCCGATGTGCAATTTTAAAGATTTGTAAGGATCGGACCACAATTTTGGTCCGAACCTTACAAAATTCGGCACAAAGTGTTTTTTTTTTTTTTTGACGTCCCAATATGTCTGCAAAATTTAATTTAAATCGGTCCAGATTTAGATAAAGCTCCCGAATATGTCTTTCACCCGATACACCCTTTTAAAGCTGTAGGAACCACAATCTTTACCAAATTTAGCATGAGATGTTTCGTGCGATGTCTCAATACGTGTGCAAAATTTCATCTAAATCGGTTCGGTTCGGATATATATCTTTTATGCGCTTCGACTTTTATGGCTGTGGTAGCTACAATTTAGGTCCGATCTCTACATGAGATGTTTTAATTGACATCCCAAGACGTGTGCAAAATTTCATCAAAATCGAATCAGATTTAGATAAAACTCCCATATATATATTTTATGCGTTACGACTTTTAAGATTGTAGAAGCCACAATTTTCGTACCATCGTAAGAAAATCGTACAAAATTCTATTCGATATTTCAGTTAGTATGCAAAATGAAAGTCAGACTAGATTTGGATATAAGTGCTACTTATTAAAAGTATTACGTAGACTCGGTGGTGCAGGATATTATATTGTCGGCTTCGCCCGACTTTTGCCTTTCCTTACTGGTTTTTGCTTGTCTATGGAGTTGTCAAACCGTATGCCAGAAGCATTCATATAAATTTTTCACAAATAGAGTTTTCAGCTTCGGTGCTTAAAAAATATTTCTTGTATACGTTTTCTTATAAGAGTTTCTTATATAATTTTGAAATGAATGATCTAAGAAAAGACATGGTGATTTGAAAACAGTTTCTTAAAAACGTATATTTCTTATATACGATGTGCTTATATCCGTTCTATACTGTATAACTATATTTGCTTAAACTACACTCAGTGAAAATGGCTTGCTGATATCGGCAAATACTGCATGTATTTTTGAATTAAAATAAACCCAACAAAATTAAATGCAATTAAATGCAATTTTTGAAGAATTTATTCCGATGTGGAAAAATTTGACATGTACCTATGCTTGGGTGTTCTCTTTATTACACGTTCATTCTCACACCCGAAGAATAATGGATTTTGTATTATCGCTTAATAATTGTTTTATGATTCTACGATTAAATCGCTGCTTATAAATGGACTCCGTATCGCCAACAAGAGTGGGCCATGATTGTTGTTAAGCGGCGGTTCCCTTTGATGGTTTGCTTTAGAAGATAATCGACTGGACAGTTTAACCTTTTAATTCCAAGCATTCGATCAGTCTACATACATACACTGTGCACTCAGAAAAATGGTGCGCATAAAATAAAGTAAAATAAAAAACTTATTGCAAATAAGTTACCAAATTTTAATCTAATTTGGTTAAATATTGATTAAAACTAGGAAAAATTGCAAGTTTTTAGTAAGTTTTACTAATCTGTTGGCTAATAGTTCATAAACTTGAGATTGGGAAGTTTCTTCTCAACAAGTTAAATATTCCTAAAGCAACCAATTTTTTTATTCATATATTATAAACATGTTGTTATGTTGAGTTCAACGCTTGCTACAAAATTTTATTCTTCAATTCGAATAAATATTCCTTCGAAATAGTTTACGAACTTCCCAAATTTGAGTAAAATTGAATAAATTTGTTTCAATTACAAGCTTTAACTAAAATTTTGTCTATACTTAGGTTGACAGATTTTGTAATAGAGATGATTAAACCCATTAACTTCTTAGCCATTCCAAGCCTAGCCTAAATACAATTATGAAGGTGCTTTTAAACATGTTGCTTGTCAGTCATACAATAATCACATGATTGAAAACTTACAGCCGTAATCACAAAAAGTTATGGAGGCTTTATAAACTACTAATAGGTATTTTCATGGTACAATAAAGAGGAAGCGTCATTAGCACAACAACAAAAATCTATGCCCAAAGAAACTACCTTGAAATGACGTAAGTTGAAATGTTGAAGTGGTTTTTGAAATAGACTTTGTTTTCCAACTTATCTTCTTCAAATGTGTTTTATATCTGAACCGACTTTAAATCAGAACTTTGTTGTAACTACGGCCATATAAGTGCAAATCGGGCGATACATATATATGGGAGCTATATTGTAATCTGAACCCGTTTTGATGAAATCTTGCACATTATATATATATATATATATACGCAATTACTTTTTGGGCAACCCAATATATATATATATATATATATATATATATATATATATATATATATATATATATATATATATATATATATATATATATATATATATATATATATATATATATATATGGGACCTATATCTAAATCTGAACCGAATTTTACCAAACTTAATAGCGTCAAAATTTCGTGATGATTGGACAACAAATACGACCTGCACTTTGATTACAAGAATACATGGACTCACAGGGCTAAATCGAATCAGTGATTCTGAGTCGATCGGTATACTTATCAATTAGTCTATCTCTTCTCCTTCTTAGCGTTGCAAACAAATGCACAAATCTATAATACTCTTTACCACAGTGGTGGTTTAGGATATAAAAAAAGATAGATAATCGAAAGAATTTGGAGAGGCCGCGTGTACGCATTTTGAAACATGACCATGCAAGTTCCAAGAAGTCAAAAGCAAAAATAATTGTTTTTTAATTGGTGTCTCCCATTTCTTTTGTCTGGTGTGAATCAGCTGATTGCAAATTTATTCGAATATATCAATTTATTAGGTGAGTTAAAGGCGTTACGTAAGCCAATAGCAGTTGTTCTAAGGCTACGCTGGTTATAATTCATTGCAATTTAAGATGTTCCGATGGCTATTTGTGAAATTTTGTGATTTTGTAATAAAATAGCCGAGCTCACTTGTAGTGATGCAAAATAAAAAAAACAAACCCAAGATTCGACCCTGCGCCAGTTCATAAAAATAAAGATTATTCTTATGTTTAAAATTGCATGCTTATTATATCCCAGCTGCTTGTGACAAGAACAAATGCATTTGTTCTTAGTGAATTGCAGTTTTTTTTTAATAATTTTTGCACAAATAAGTTTGATTATATCTAGAACTAATTGTGAAAAACCGACACCATAACTATTTTTTTCGACACTAGCACTAAAACGGCATAGGGTTACCAAAGCAAAATAAAGAATCACACTTTAGCTATTCAGCTGCTATTGTAGGGTTTTGAATACGAAATGCTATAATGGGTTTATTGTACAATTATTGTAAGCTTTAATCTATTAGAATATCATAATACAAGAATGTCGGATTTGTGACTTCACTTTGAAACCTTTAAAGGTTTAGAAAGGTTTTAGAAACCTTTATAGGTTTATTATTGACACAAATTCTTATTTAAAAAAGGAAATCCGCCTTTTACATTTTTCCTATTTGCCTGTGCTGTGCAGTTAAGCATCATGCTCTGGGTAATAAACCATTGAGAGCATGTGTCGCCGACGAAATGGCGTCAGCAACATTCACACAGGTAAAAGTGGGAAACCATGCAAGCCATTCCCGTGTCGCATAAACAGTATTACAACTCTCGTCTGATGTACGCATTTTCCAAGAAAAGTCGTGGACGGTAGCGAAATGCTTTTTTCTATTCTCGTCTCAGAATATCAATATAGAAATTTGGGTAAGCATTAGCAATTAAAAACCCAAAAATAATTCTGTTGTTTTACTGATCTTTATTTAACTTTGTTCGCAGAAACTTTTAAAATTTAAATGCGATCTACAATTTATGCAGCGATGGAATATTTTAACGTATATGATTTCGCAAAGGATTTATACTACTAATTACAGAAGGGCGTACAATTTTTATTTTATCATTGTTATTTGCGAAATGTTTCAAAAAAGTAATTGCGAAAAATAGGTTTTTCAACGGTGAAAAACCAACAAAGTACCAGCCATTACTTGAGAATTTTTCCAAAGCCATTGAAAACTAGAAGTGTGAACGGTTTTTATTTTAATATTTCATATACATATATGAAATTTATATTAGCAACGTGCAAATTTGAAATATATTAATAAAATAAATCAAAAGATGAATATGAGAATAAATAATACATCTACAATCAAATGAATTATTTCATGCGCATTGGGTAAAATTGAATAGAAGCCGAGATTTTGCCAAAACTTCGTGCAGATGTATTATAACACAGTAAATATTTCGAATAGTTTATTCCATCAATTGTGTTGATTTCAGCTCATATCTTTCACGATTGTTCATCATATGCACTGAATAAAGAAAAATGTATTTCCATTTATTTAACTTTGAACCATAACGAAGTTCATTTGATGTAATTATATTTTAGATCTAAATGAACTAAAACGAATGAAAATGTCTTTAGCGCTATATGAATTTTAACTCTATTCGAAAGCAGTATGTTTTAACTCAACCATCGGGTCACTCTTTTTGTCCATAGTACGACTTTTTAATTTAAATTTCGGGCGGAAACCCATTCGTTGTAGTTTTTCTCCGTAACATCTGTGTCAAATATCACATCAAAAAACTAATCATAAGTGTTAAGCATATGTTTGTCTTTCTAAGTACAAAAAGTGCATTCGGCGATTTTTACAATGGGTGAAGTTATTCAACGAAGAAGTTCCGCATTGATTAATTGTGAGTTTGTTGAAAAGCTAGAAGTCACACGGACCTAAATCAAGCGAATACGGTGGCTGTGGAACAATATTGCTTGAATTTTTGGCGAAAAACTCACGAAGCATTAATGCGGTGTTAGTCGCTGTTCAAGAAAATTGAGTGATTTTGGAAGAATCGTGATTTTACTTTTCCTAGGCCCAAATGATCTTTTAAACTGGTTTTCACTGATCCTTCCGATATTCTAACGATACCTGTAAGGTCACCGACTGTTAATCGTCAATTCTCGAACACCAATTCCTTGATTTTATTGACATGTTGATCATGAGTTGATGTTGGTGGTCGTCCTGGGCGTGATTCATCGTCAATGCGTTCTAGACCCCCCTTGAATAATTTGTACCAATCAAAAACACTAGCTCCCGACACACAAATATCACCGAAGACCTTTTGCAACATTCTGAACGTTTCGGCACCAGAAGTTTCATTTCGCACTCACAATTTAATGGAACTTCTTTCTTGAATAATTTCGCTCGTTATAAAAATCGCTGAATCCGCTCCGGAAAGGCAAGCCTTACTTATTATGATTATTTTGATATCACATTTGGCGCAGATGTCACTGACAGTCATACCAACTAAGAAAACAAATTATAACGTATGGATATCCGCGCCAAAAATTAAATTAAAAAGTCTTACATACCCAGGCGAAATGACGATTATAATGTCTGCATGTGTTTCCGTTCATATACTCAATAGTTTGTACCAAACCATTCGTTAAACATTCTAAAACAAGTCTTAGTTTTGGCTTGGAAAGTACGATATTTATATTCTAATAAAATGTGTCTTCACAAGGATACATCAAATAATTGTGATTTAATTAAAATACGCCTAAAACCTAAAATTTTGTTCTTATTCCAGAGAGTACTAAGGTCTCCTTATCACAATGAATTCCAAATACGAGAATATGAAAATCATCTACAATCGTAGCAAATTTGGGTGGTATTGGGCTCCCGTATTTGTGGCCTTTTGGTTTCTGCTTTTCTTTTTGGTTGTCATTCCGAGTTTTCGTCATTTTCCCGAGACCATCACCACTGACCAGGAGGCCAATAATAAGGGCCGTTTCATTGGAGAGAGGGCTGAAAATACCCTGCTGAGACTATCAAAGATAGGACCCAAAGTTGTGGGTAGCCCGGCCAATGAGCATGCAACAGTAAACCTTCTCCTGCTGGAAATATCCAAAATAAAAGACGAAGCCCGTCTAGATTTGTACAACATTGAGGTAGATGTCCAATTGGGATCGGGCAATTATGTTCTCTGGAAAATGGTGAACTGCTATCAAGTGATACAGAATGTGGTGGTAAAAGTGTCATCGAAGAATTCCAACAGCAACTCATCGCTATTGATCAACAGCCATTTCGATTCCGTTCCTGGAAGTTCGGGCGCGGGAGATGCCGGTATGATGATTGTGATAATGTTGGAGACCATGAGAGTGATCACAAAATATGACAACCCTTTGCAACACTCCATCGTATTTCTGTTCAATGGCGCCGAAGAAAACCCCCTACAAGGATCGCATGCCTTCATAACGAGTCACAAATGGGCACCGAATGTGAAGTGAGTAATGACCTCTGGCGTCAGTGATGGAATTATTGTAAAGTGGTGCTCTTTTATTTGCAGGGCGTTCATTAATTTGGATTCGGCAGGTTCAGGAGGACGTGAAATACTTTTTCAATCTGGCCCAGATCATCCCTGGCTTATGAATGTGAGTATCTTACACTTTTGAGATAGTCCTGGAAATGATTGCGACATTCGGGTGTATTGCACATGTTTTTCAACCCACAATATCTCTTTTCCAGTACTATGGAGCACATATCATGCACCCGTATGCATCGACAATTGGGGAAGAGTTATTTCAGAATGGCTTTATACCTTCCGAGACAGATTTTCGCATTTTCCGTGACTTCGGGAACATTCCCGGTTTAGATATGGCTCACTCCTTCAACGGATATGTTTATCATACAAAATATGATCGTTTCAATGCTATTCCCAGGAGAACATACCAGTTGACAGGCAATAATGTCTTAAATCTGGCCAAGGCATTGGCAAATGCCCCGGAGTTGGAAAATACGGAGGTAAGTTTATATCGAAATGAAGTCAATTGGAAAAAAGGATAATGTGAAACTTCCATGCCAAAGGTTCGTGGCATGGTGGAGAATATACTGTAAATTGGATGGGAGCAGATATGCTAGGATACTCTCATCCGACGACAAAAACGAATGCATGTCGGAATTTTTCATACAATTTCTCCAATGCATTCGCCAATCTATTTGTTTGATTCATCTTTGCAGGCTCAATCAGAGGGTCACACAGTATTCTACGACATTCTCGGCTGGTTCATCGTTTATTATTCCGAGCAGACCGGCCTAATCATAAACATTGTCGTTTGTATAGTGTTCATACTGACGCTGCTCGGATACATTTGGAATATGGCTCATCAGACCGGAATGTTTCGCCGACGGATTTTCACCAAGTTTGGCATTCTATTCGGCATACAATTGGGCGCCGTCATCCTATCTATGGGTATCACACTACTGATAGCTGTTTTCATCGATGCTGTGGGTCTTTCGATGCCTTGGTTCTCACACCCTTGGTTTATATTCGGCTTATATTTTTGTCCCATGTTTTTTATATTGGGCATACTGCCGGCTATTTACCTTAGTCGGACCAAAGAGCATGGACTGCCGCTGGGCTATGGCATCCAGCTGCTAATGCATGCCCATTGTCTAATACTAACGGTCATCACCATTTTGATGATATCTTTTGGAATACGTTCTGCCTTCGTCATTATGCTGTGCATCGCCTTCTATACGCTGTCGGTGATTTTGAATATTGTCACGTGTTTCCATAAGAAGAGTTAGTAGACCATGTTTGAGCATTTGTAAAATTAGACACCTATTTTGAACTACTGTCTCTGTTTAGACTTCCTGTGGCTTATTCCGCACAGCCTATGTCAGATTCTGCCATTCCTATTTTACACGTACATATGCTATGCCTTCTATGCCACATTCATTCCCATGGAGGGGCGAGATGGAGCCAACAGTAATCCGGAATTGTTGATGGGCGGTTTTACGGCTTTAATGAGTCTAATGTTTGCAGCTTTCTTGGTAAGACGCATTCGCATTTATTCTACTTTGTGTGTCGAAAAATGTTCTCAATATGGAATTGGGCTTTGCAGATTCCTATACTCTGTCTATTCCGCAAGGCAAAAACCATCATTTCAATATTCGGGGTGATTTGTGTCATTTTCATTATCTTGGCAGCCACACCAGTTGGTTTCCCCTATGTGGAGAAAGAGGCTCCTCAACGGTTCTTTGCAGTGGTAAATATGCATAGTAGGAGATCTAATGCCAATCGATGATCATTTCTTTTTTTTTTGTTGTGTAGCATACCACCCGAACCTTCCACAATGGCGATGCAGCAATGAGTATTAGGCGGCAAGATTCCGGCTATTATGTTGTCCCTGTGGACAGACATCCTCACTCAATTGACTTCATGTTTGAGAACTCAAATCTCACCAAAGCTAGTCGACATGAGGATTGCGAAAAAGAAATACAGTGTGGGTTCCCGATTTACAGCACCAGATGGCTGGGATGGAGGTAAGATGAAATGCTTTTGTAATCCTATGTATGGCGTAGCTTCATTTTTCTCCAATCTAGAGCACAAAGTTTCTGGATACCTGCCCCACAGCCCAACTTGCAGGGATGGCCCACATTACGAATCGTCTCTAAACAAATGTCCGATCCAGAAGAGGTTGTTTTTGAGTTGGAGATAGCAGGCCCGAATCATATGAGTATTTTCATACAGCCCTTGGAAAATGTCACCCTGGCGGATTGGTCATTCACCAAGGAACCTCTAGGAGAGAATTTCGAACCACCCTATTATGTGTACTTCTCATATGCGATGGATCCATCGCCTCTGAGATTTCAGTTAGCCTTTAGGGTAAGTCAGAGAGAGCACTCAAATTATTTCCACTATAACACGGCCTATTTTCGATTTTATCACCAGCACGAAGACCCTGATTGGTCGGGTTCCACATTCGACATTGCGGTAATTGGTCATAAGGTCTATGACGACATCAGTATCACAGAAGATTTCAGGGAGTTTGTTGCAAGTTTTCCCGGCTGGGCACATGTTAGCTCGTGGTCAGGTTCCTACGAGTCTTGGAGATTATAAACCTATCGTAGACCCCTCAAGGACGTCTAGCTCGTAAAATAAGCCATTAATGTAATGAGATTATTGCTGTGTTTTATTTTAGTCCTATGCAGTGCAAGTCAAATGTTCGGCATAGGCATACAGTGTAAAATTGTACTGCGATAATAGATGATAACAACCGATTAATCGTGATTTGCTCGGTATAGTACTAAACTAAAACCCAGCATATTTGCCAGTAATCCAAATGAACAAATTGTTTTAAAACAACGACCCCAAACGAACATAATTTTAAGTGACAACAACTATTTATTCCTCCTGTATATGTATGCGTGTACATACATACGTAGCTCTTAAGATGATTGATAAGTCCAAAGAAAAGTTTGTAGATGATTTTTGAAAAAAAAAAACGCATAAATTTGTTTTTAATTTTCTGTGTCAGAATTTTGTATCATTAATCAAAAATGCCAACATTCATAGGATGCAGTCCAGTGCGTTGGATATGCCCATTCCGGAAATGATGCTAGAAAGTCCTTATATTCTTGTGTATAGGTATGCGTGTGATAGAGAAAATGTGCTCCAATGCCTATACGAAAATGAGGTCCTTCTAGGGTGGGCGTTTCCCTCTGCAGAAAAAACAATGGTTATTGAGATAAAATTCGCAGAGTTCTCGTACCTCTATTTGTATCCAAAATTGGAATGGGGAGTCATCCATAGACTGCAAGTGATATGCGGAATATGGAGGTTCATAGCCAGGTTCATCCAACATGCCTCTATTAAAGGACCAGTCCACCACTTTATTTTTATCGTGCGGTTCAATGTTTATAATCACCCGATCGGCAGCTCTCAAGGAAAAGGAATATATAAGATGCGTCTCGTTGGTATATGTTTTGGAAATCAGCTTGAGATCAGTGGGTTTCACTAGGTTAGGTCCTCCTGCTGTAACCCATTTCATTGAATCTCTATTGAAGACATAAATAAATCTTGAATAAATCTTATAATTTATCTTCCTTACTTCCATTTTCGCCAACGCATACTGAACAACGGCAAGCCACACAACATTTCCGTTGCACATTCTTCATCAATCCAAGATTGTGGCAATGCGTTCTTCAATGTAGAGTCGTCCAAACTAGTTGGTCTAGTGTCCTCTGGTTGAACATAAAAGCCAGTATCGTTCTTAACTACCGATCCAGCATAGTCGTGAAAGATGCGTTCCGTGTGCTTCAAAGGGAGACAAATTCGTTACTTAAGACCGGCGATTAGAGAAATGAACATTACCAAAACATAGAACCTTTGCGGTGTGACGTCCTTGGTGAAAGGGAATCCAGCCGGCGTCGCAGCAATGATGATGAACGCAACGCATATAACGGCGAACATGGAAGAAATAGTCTTCGATTTGCGGAATTTATTCAAGGTTGGTAGCTGCAAGGTTTAACCAGTTAGACGAATACACATTGGCATAACACATACACAGTACTCACAATAAAACCCCCAAAATGCAGTGTGCATAGAACTGTGAACATTGAGAGTAAGAGCTCGGGTCTGCTAGTGGGGCCATCTCGGCCCTGCATTGGAATGAAGAATGTCAAAAACACATATGCCATGTAGGTATAGAACCAAAAAGGCATCACTTCACACAAGAAGTGTATGACGAAGTAACAATCTTCTGTAAAATACAACATGCCTATCGATTAAACTGCATATAGTATAGTATCATGGACCAATGAATGTATCTATGCCTATTTAATCTAATTCTTTATTTGACTTTTAGACGTTGTTAAACCCACATTGAGGAGTCTATATATTCATTTGTCCATGACAGCATCAAATATACAAAAAAAAAAATTACAAACTTTTTGTGAATCTGAAAACCACCATATTCAGAATCAATGATATCGTGTAGAAAAACACTGCAATCATGACAAAGAACGCCGATCGTATGCCCAGCCCCGTCATAATAATACAAATAATGGCCAATATCAGACAGTGGGCATGCATAAAACAGGCGATAATATCGTTCAGCCGCATTGTATTCTGAAAAGATAACAAAAAGAAAATATATTATATTTCATCTATAAGATGAAATGAATTCTAACATGAACATTAGTTTCAAGAAGCCAAATCCGTCGATGTATTGCTTCTACCCAGCAAAAACTTGGTAAGTTCATACCATTATTTTTGGCATATAAAATAATGGATATGCTCTCGTTAATGTACTGTAAATGTAGAATAAATGTATCGTAAATGTAAACAAGCAATTATGCTCATTCCAAAATAGTAGCATTTGACATTTCAAACAAAACAATTTCATTGTCAGACTCGAAGGTGAGGGAGGGGGGTCATACGTCGAAGAACTCCAGACATGCCCTAAGGACACAACATGCATTCCTCAAGGGCAGGTCGGCGAAGACAGCCCTTCGCGAAGTGGTGCGAGAAGTCGAGACGTCTTTCCAACCGAAAGAGGAGAGTATGGTATATCGATTGTTGTTGTATCAGCTTGTTGTGTTCTACCTTTCGTCTGCTTGATTCTGTTGAGTGTCAAGACCCAGGAACTCTGCGACTAAGATGGGGTGCGTCCACAGGGATCTGGGTCCGAGTCGGGTGGGTCTGGTTGGGCAGTTAAACTGGTGACGTGTATCGTGGTTACAATCGGGACATACATATTGCACGTCGGCATCAATTCTTGGTCTGTAGGAGTTGAGGTAGCTCCAAGATGGGGACAGGGACTGCATTTAGTTCTATACTCCGGTATGTACGTGAGACTGCTGGACGATTGTATGTCCTTTCAGGCAGAGCTCTATGCCATAACGATAGCCGCAAAAGAAATTCTGGGAAGGAATTTAGAGTGTTCGAAATCAGGATATAAGGTACGTTCAGATTAGTCAAATATTTGACCCAGCTTGTTTTATTATTTTCGCCCAAAATATGTCAAATTCGTACATTCTTGATTTTGTATTCAGATTAGACACATTTTGTTTGTCCAAATTCAAATCAAATAGCGTTAACTATTAGATCGAATAATGCTTTTATTTGTTCTATTGTACATTCAATCGCATGTAAATTTGTGTTTCCTCGTTTGATATTACAATGTTTTTGTTCAATCAAATAAGGAAGGCATCCCATGCCTAAAAGAACTAGGGCGATGGGTCCAAGAACCTTTGCTAATGTCGCTAGGGACAGCTTGGTAATGGCAATTGTTGACAATGGAGAAGAACAGGGCTGCATACCCAGGAATAATTGGAGTGGGATAGTAAATAGACTGTCATCAGTATACTCCAATGTTCTTGCGGAATTTCCTGGGTCTCCTCCAGTTTGTGACAATGCAGGCTGGTTTCGGGGCCGATACAAACTAATTGTCTTCGGGGATCAACGCTTAATTGAGATGTATCGTTGCCCCCCAAAGAAGGTTGGCGAGATCTGGCCAGGCGCAGCACTGGATAGGAGATCCTTCTCCGCCAATGGCGCAAGCTTGGGTACCAAGGATTCCCTCACATCCTGAATACATACTAGGAAGACTAAGAAAATGTAATCCCAATCTTTCAACCACCGACTTGAATATTGGTAGATTGGATGACGCTGATGGTCACTGAAGTGTGCGCCAGCGGGGAAGCACGGGACTCGGAAAATACTTCGACAGCAGCTGCTAGTGAAGCATCTAAGGAGGATTCGTCTGTTAAAATTCACAATTAAATACTTGTTTGTAAACACGTTGATCTATAATATTGATTTAATCACATGTTTTGAATTTTGTATGTATCCAAGTCAGTCGTTTAAAAACCTTCTCCAATAAAACTCCTTTTTGTCATAACCTTTTGCTGAATTTCACCTTCAGCCACCCCGCAAGTGTCCAGCGTTCTGAGGGGCAGTGGTTCCACTGTTTTCTCACCTGGCCCTGGATGCGTACGGAAGCTCATCACGACAAGATCTAACTTATCTTGTGAGGATGAACTCCTTGCGGAATCAGACGACGAGGCTAACGCAACAGTGGTAAAAGTTCTGAATCATAACTATGGTCAGACTTCTGCAGATAAATCTCCACCAATGTAAGGCCGCTTTGGCGGCACTAAAGGTCCTCCTGATGACAGGGTTGTGTGGAGGAATGGTTCGTGGACTAAGATATCGGTATTTAAACTACTCAAGGGTACGGGCAATGGGAGACACAGAGCCTGCATTCTTGCAAAGAATAGTCTAAATGTTTGTCTTCTTCCGTCGCTAAGCACTGAAGATTCAGTAGTAGCTATTACTGGCTGGCTCCCCTATTCAGAGATGCCACCTTCAAGCCTTAAGTTGCTGTTGAAGCCGCTTCTGCAATGAAAGAGATCCTCATTGAAGGAAGTGATGCTAATGCACATCACCAGTTATGGGAAAGTTCGGTTGTCAACGAGAGGGGTTAGCTGCTTATCGAATATATTTTAAGGTAATCTGTCGATTTGCAATAAAGGGGATAGACCGACATTTATTAACAGGAACAGGCAGGAGGTACTAGATATTACCTTTGTATCGGAAGATATAAGTGGAAGAATATGCGGCTGGGATGGTTGGATGACCACAGTTTCTCTGATTATCGTTTTATCGTTCTCTCGCAGTTGAGGACTGTACAATGGTAGCATTTCTTGACATTGAAGTTGCTTTCAATAACGTAAAACCGACGTCAGTCATGAATGGGTTAGAGTTTCTAGGCATCAACTCTACCGTAAGGAAGTTTATTAATCCATTACGGCAGGATTGGCATCTGTGGATCTGTAAGAAAAAGGTGTAAAAGTGGTCGCATATGCTGATGACGTGGCTATTGACAGGGGAAAGTTTTCCAACACTCTAAGAGATATACTTCAGGAAACTCTTCATGCAATAGCGAAGTGGTCTAGGCTTATTTTTACATTATGTTTCTCGTATTGTAAAGAAGTTCCGCATTCTGCTTTATGGACCGATCGGACCCTTACTTGGTGTGGGTGTTGGAGATCACAAGTGTACTTCACAATCCAAACTCACCACTTCAAATACATCGTCACAAATTATTAATCTATTGATTGTACTTACCTCATTTTTTCGCCATTTAATATAAAATCCAGGGACTATGGCCAAAACGAAAAACATTGGACAAAAATAGAGACCGAATATTATCCATGTTTGGGTGTACCATGACTGAGTAATGTTTAGAGCTTCGACAATAATTGCAATCAATATCGTCAAGCCCACAGCCACTGCTACTGTGAGTAATTGAACGCCAATAATAGTGAAGAATTGCATATAAACCGGTTTCGCTTGATCCTTATCACCCAATGCGGACATGAGAAACACCGACAGGAATATAAAAATAATGGCGCAACAAGAAACGCATACATTCACAATAATACCAATTGTCTCCGTGTAGGCTACCATGAACCAACCCAGGAAATCGTAGAACACCACATGTCCTTCAGCATGATCCTAAAGTACAATTCAAAAGTATAAAACTCTTAAGAAATCTTAAGCGCTAGCTCCTTGCCGTCCTATTTACCTCTGGATTGGTCAACTCATCGGCATTTGCTAGGGCCCAAACCAAAGCCAATACATTATCTCCAGTCGTCTGATAGGTACCCCTCTCCAAGTTGTGAAATGTATCATATTTAGTATGGTAAATGTAACCGTTTAGAGCATGTGCCATGTCGAGACCCGGAACGCCGCCATAATCGCGAAAAATTCGAAAGTCTGTATCGGATGGCACGAAATTATTTTGAAACAGTTCCTCTGCCAAGGTGGTGGCAAAGGGGTGTTTAGCCGATTTTATGTAGTGCTGAAATATTAAAAAAAAAAAAACATACACATACACCTAAATAAAATCTTTGTCACTAAACGTCGAAGGATATTAGAAAATTCTTAGGGCTTGGCATATTTATAGAAACATTGAAGAGTTGATAACTTTTATCGATAGGTCTACATTTTCAAAAAAAAAAAAAAATGTTTATCCACTTTTAAATCCTAAGCCACGGGGTATTTGATTGTACGCTCAATTGTAGAGCATCTTCAATGGTGCAGGGCCTGTCAAACGGACCGATAAGACCAGAAAATCAGAAATTATTTAGAAGATACACCAAATAGTTCGGTAGGTTAAAAAAACAGTTGCACCAACTACCAGACATCGTAAGAATTCAAGGTTGGGCTAGGATTTATTCAAGAAAGAGTGGGAGTCTCGACCATAGTTAACAATAGCAAATCTTCTCGGTTAAAACATATTTCCGTATTCTCCGCATTTGCACTTATGGCCTGTTTATCGAATTTTCGATTATCTCAAGAGTTTGATCAAATGACAATTTTACGCAAATGAGGAAGTATTTCGATATAACCGTTATTTTCAATTTTATTTACAAGTATTTATTTCATTTTATCAATAACTATATTGTCCCCTTTAATGTTATACTAACATCGTCCTTCCATTTGTAGGTTAGATAAGGTTAGGTTGAAAAGAGGTTGCTGATATTAATCCATCCCATACCACTAGGACATACACCTAAGCCAGTAATCGGCTTGTTGTGCGCGATCTAAATACTAAAAAGTTATCTCGAAAAAGAAAATCTAATTTAGGAATTCCGTGCTAACCCAAAATCTTTATTTGTTTTTTATACCACGCCCTTAAGCTGGTCCATGTCTGGCATTGTATCCCCACCTAAGTACCCGGCAATGGCATAGGAAATGCTCCAACGTCTCATCATCTTACCCACATGCCGCACACATGCTATCACTTGTCGCACCTATTTGCAATAGGTGAGCTCGTAGTCCAATGTGTCCCGTGCGTGATACCGAAAGCTATACTGACCTCCTTGTTACTTCCTTTCAGTAAAAGCCTGATCTTCTCACGATCGCAACCCTTGCGCTTTACCACAGTTCTACATGCGCGTTCGTCGACCACGTCCTTAACTCGGACTGTCTGATCAAAAAATAACCGCCTTTTTTCGAAAAATATTTATTTATTCATCAATTGCTATCTTGTCCCTTTCAAAGTAATCCCCTCAGATATTTTTTTCCCAATTTTTTCCCGTTTTTTTCAATCGTTCCGAAGTGTACAAAACTTAATAAAGTTTCTTTGATCCATTTCTTCGAATAGTAAAAAAAAAATATCGAAGAACACAAGACTAACCTTTTTATCTGTCAAAAACCAACTGACAATCCAAAATGGGTGATATTGCCAGAAGTGTGTCAATATAACAGAAACAAGTAAAAGCGTGCTAAGTTCGGCCGGGCCGAATCTTATATACCCTCCACCATGGATCGCATTTGTCGAGTTCTTTTCCCCGCATCTCTTCTTAGGCAAAAAAGGATATAAGAAAAGATTTACTCTGCTATTAGAGCGATATCAAGATATGGTCCGGTTCGGACCACAATTAAATCATATGTTGAAGACCTGTGTAAAATATCAGCCAATCCGAAAAAGAATTGCGCCCTTTGGGGGCTCAAGAAGTAAAATAGAGAGATCGATTTGTATGGGAGCTGTATGAGATTAAAGACCGATTCAGACCACAATAAACACGTATGTTGGTGGTCACGAGAGGATTCGTCGTACAAAATTTCAGGCAAATCGGTAATAATTGCGACCTCTAGAGGCTCAAAAAGTCAAAATCCCAGATCGGTTTATATGGGAGCTATATCAGGTTATGAACCGATTTGAACCTTATTTGGCACAGTAGTTTAAAGTCATAATAAAATACGTCATGCAAAATTTCAGCCAAATCGGATGGGGATTGCGCCCTCTAAAAGCTCAAGAAGTCAAGTCCCCAGATCGGTTTATATGACAGCTATATCAGGTTGTTGACCGATTTGAACCTAACTTAGCACAGCTGTTGGAAGTCATAACGAAACACGACGTGCAAAATTTCATTCCAATTGGATAAGAATTGCGCCCTCTAGAGGCCCAAGAAGTCAAGACGCAAGATCGGTTCATATGGCAGCTATATTAGGTTATGAACCGATTTGAACCATACTTGGCACAGTTGTTGGATGTCATAACAAAACATGTCGTGCAAAATTTCATTCCAATCGGATAATAATTACGCCCTCTAGTGGCTCAAAAATTCAAGATTCAAGATCGGTTTATATGGCAGCTATATTAAATAATTGACCGATTTGAACCATACTTGGCACAGTTGTTGGATGTCATAACAAAACACGTCAAAACATGGACCAATATGGCACATTTACAACCCCAACCGACCTGCACTTGTAAGAAGTATTTGTGCAAAATTTCAAGCGGCTAGCTTTACTCCTTCGAAAGTTGTAAGTTGTAAAGTATGGGGTCTCAGACGAATATTTCGAGTAGTTACAAACAGAATGGCGAAATTAGTATACCCCCATCCTATGGTGGAGGATATAAAAATGGAAAATCGAACATACACTCAACCAAATTTGTTATTCAAAACAGAAAAAATGTTTGGCACAACAGCAGTTTTTGTCTGCTGCAATGATTTTAATTTATGGAATATTGCTGTAAAGAAGCTACCTGATACATCCATTGGCATACATTTCGAAATGTGGCTGAGCTAGCTCACATTTCTTGTTATTGCTCTACTAATGTGAACATGACTGGTTTGGCCTTTTGTATCTAAATTTAAAGAAAAAAGGTTGTGGAAAGTATGCATTCAGTGGCGATAATAAACATCCACTGAGACACACATTTACATATGTGTTCTATTTTTATACCCACCGCACCACACCGAAGGATGGTGCGGTGGGTCATTGCGTTGGCAACACATCAAAATACCATTTCCGAACCTACAGAGTATATATATTCTTGATCGGATCTTGGGGGCTATATCAAGGATATAGTTGTCATATAGACCGATCCGCCGATTTAGGGTCTTGCGCCCATAAAAGGCGCATTTATTGTCCGATGTCGCCAAAATTTGGGACAGTGAGTTAAGTTAATCCCCTCGACATATTTCTGCAATTTGGCCTAGATCGATCAAGATTTGCATATTGCTGCCATAGAGGCCACCGTAGCGCAGAGGTTTGCATGTCCGCCTATGACGCTGAACACCTGGGTTCAAATCCTGGCGAGACCATCATAAAATTTTCAGCGGTTGTTATACCCTCCTAATGCTGGCGACATTCATGAGGTACTATGCCATGTAAAAACTTCTCCTCAAAAGAGGTGTCGCACTGAGGCACGCCGTTCGGACTCGGCTACAAAAAGAAGGTCCCTTTGCCCCTGAGAAATTTGCCCCTGTTCCTTAATTGAATGTTCATGGGCAAATTTGCATTGCATTTGCATTTTTGCCTTATATATCGATTTCTCCATTTAAAGTTTTGGGCCCATAAAAGGCGCATTTATTGTCCGATGTCACCGAAATTTGGGACAGTGAGTTGTATTGGGCCCTTCGATATTCTTCTTCAATTTGGCTCAGATCGGTCCAGAATTGGATATAACTGACATATAGACCGATCTCTCGAAGTCTTGGCCTCATAAAAGACGCATTAATAATCCGATTTTACTGAAATTTAACATAGTGAATTATGTTAGGCATTTCGACATCCGTGTCGTATATGTTTCATATCGGTTTATTTTTTCCATATAGCTACTAAAAAGACCGACATTTTGCTATACACAATTGAAAAATGACTTGTACTTATTAATGTTTGGTCCAAATCGGAACATATTTCGATATAGCTGCTATGGGGCATAAGGTATGCATTTTTCACAGCATTTTGACGAAAGGTGGTTTACGTATATACCCGAGGTGGTGGGTATCCAAAGTTCGGACCGGCCGAACTAAACGCCTTTTTACTTGTTTCAATTGAATGTACGAACTTCTTAATTGAACCTAGTTTTTAATTTTTTCTGTGTGCACATACCTTAACCAACCAAGGATGATTAGGTCCCGTTTGAAAAAGCACTTCTTTTCCCCCGGAACCAGTTGAATCTAAATTAATTAGAGCTCTGAAAATGGATCGTTATTAGCTTTTACGTATGTTTTTTTCCAGTGAGTTCGAACCAAACATTTTTTATCACCTTTTCAACTTTGAGTTTTTCAAACAAATACTTACTTGCAGTTGGTTGCCCATTTGTGTTGGGTAATGAATCCGTGCGCTGCCAAAAAATTACTCTCCTCGGCACCATTCAACAGGAAGACGATTGGATTCTTCAACTCATTTTCAGAGATAGAAATCACTCGTAGAACCTCCAATATAACCACAATCATCACACCTGCATCGGCCGCCGCCGGAGAACCCACTTCAGAATCGAAATGAGAATTCACCAGCAAATACGATTCACTTGTCAATTTCTTGGGCGACAACTTGACAATAATGTTTGTAACGTTGTGGTAGGAAGTGGCCAAGCCCCAAATCCAAAAGTCACCCGACGAATGTTGCACATCTACTTCTATGTCGTACAAATCTTGTCGAGATGCTGATTTGATCTTTTCAATTTCATTTAGTAAAAATCTCACTGCGTATACCTCATTCTCCACAGAGCCGGTTAGTTTAACGCCAATGGAAGACAAGCCCAGTAGTTGCAGCTGCGCTCTCTCTCCTATAAATTCATCGGGATGAGCCTTCTCATCAGATATGCGTAGAGTCTCCGGATAAGAGAAGAAACTTGGAATCACTGTCACATAGAAGAGTAAAAACCAAAAGGCGCAGAAAGCCGGTGCCCAATACCAGTTTATTTTCTTTGATTTATCATCAGGTCCCTTCAGATCCGAATTCACATCGAAACTTTGGAATGCCATTGTCAGCGGAACCTCTTTTCAGGTGGTCACCATAAACCAAACTAAACGGCCAGTTTAAAGTGTAGCTACAGATGTTATCTTCAACAACAATTATGTGCAATAAAAAAACGTATAAACGAGCGATTAGAGGACTACATGTTGATTTGGAAATGTGAGCCGAAATAATAATCTTTCTCTTTCTGGGGTGGGGTGGGTTGGCTAATGGTGATATGACTTAAAGTAAGACAACTCGATAATGCGGACGGTGTTTCGGAGTATGTTTGAAGGGAAAATATTGACTTTTAATGGCTTTAGTCGCAGCTATACAAATAAACCGTTGCGCCCACAATGGACTATGAATTATCCAAGTGGTTTGTGAACAGCCACCATAGCTAATCTCCCCATGTTTAGAAATATTCTCTCTCACTCTCATATTCTCGATGTGAAAACTAGTTGGCAAATTGGACGAGTATCAAACATATTTTGCTTCACTGTGCACCATTAAAAAATCGCTCCAATCTATTTTCTATTTTAAGGAGTTTAATCTACTATTTCTTGTTAAACGGAATTATTATAATCTACACCCCAAATTGTAGTAAATTATTTTAAATTAGGCAATTTGTTGTAACCTCCTTAGACTAATAGAACTAGAATAATTTTCTACTTAAATTTAGCCATGACTGTCGCTCCGGCCACCAGTATCACCGCCTGTCTGCGTGCGAAAGATTACTTGTAGAATACTTAAAGTGACCATCTGTCTCGCTTTTGGCGCGATTATCCCGACAAATTCACATTTCGTAAAAAACTCTCGCTTTTTTTTGGAAAATTTCGACCTTTTTATACTAATTTCGTTATTCTGTTTGTAACTCCTCGAAATATTCGTCTAAGGCCCCATAAAGTATATATATTCTTGATCGTTATGAGATTTTAAGTCGAACTAGCCATGTCCGTCCGTCTGTCCGTCCGCCCGTCCTTCTGTCGAAAGCACGCTAACTTTCGATGGAGTAAAGCTAGCCGCTTGAAAATTTGCAAGAATACTTCTTATTAGTGTAGGTCGGTTGGGATTGTAAATAGGCCATATCGGTCCACGTTTTTATATAGCTGCCATATAAAACGATCTTGGGTCTTGACTTCTTGAGCCTCTAGAGGGCGCAATTCTCATCCGATTTGGCTTACATTTTGCACGTAGTGTTTTGGTATCACATCCAACTACTGCGCTAAGTACGATTCAAATCCGTTCATAATATGGTATAGCTGTCATATAAACCGATCTTGGATTTTGACTTCTTGAGCCAATAGAGCGCCCAATTCTCATCCGGCTTGGCTGAAATTTTGCAAGAGGTGTTTTGTTATGTCTTCCAATAACTGTGCTAAGTATGGCGCAAATCGGTACATAACCTGATATAGCTGCCATATAAACCGATCTGGGGTCTTGACTTCTTGAGCCTCTAGAGGGCGCAATTCTCATCAGATTTGACTTACATTTTGCACGTGGTGTTTTGCCATCACTTCCAATAACTGCGCTAAGTATGGTTCAAATCGGTCTATGTTTTGAGATAGCTGTCATATAAACCGATCTGGGATCTTGACTTTTTGAGCCTCTAGAGGACGCAATTCTCATCCGATTTGGCAGAAATTTTGTACAACGGCTTCTCTCATGACTTTCAACATACGTGTCTAATATGGTCTGAATCGATCATCGATATAGCTTGATACACCTCCCATATAAACCTATCTCCCGATTTTGCTTCTTATACCCCTGCAAGGCGTAATTCTGATCCGAATGAACTGAAATATTACACAATGACTTCTACAATATTCGACATTCATTAATGGTCCGAATCGGACTATAACTTGATATGGCTCCAATAGGATAACAGTTTTTATTCAATATTCCTTGTTTGCCTAAAAAGAGATACCGCGCATAGAACTCGACAAATGCGATCCATGGTGAAGGGTATAAAAGATTCGGCCCGGCCGAACTTAGCACGCTCTTACATCTAAAGTGCGATAATTTTTTGATTTTTTTGGCAAACTTTTTTAAAAATGTGGTTAATTTTGGAACATGAAAGGAACATGAAATTATAATTTGTGTTTAAAAGACTGATTTTTTAAACAAGATTTTGTTGTAGAAAATGAAAGAGTAGCGAAGCGAATTCTCGGTAAAGTACAAGGCGATATTGTATCAGCAAATGACGTTGAACCGTCAGTCGGAGAACTCAACACAGCATTGAGGGAGAGAATGAAAACAAAATTTTTGCTCAAGTTAGTAAATAATGAGATGGACCTATACGATACCGAAAAATATGCTCAAGTCTCAGGAGGACGCAGAAGAAGAGCTAATGGCATTTCCAGAAAACATTTTTCTAAAGAGGATAGCAATGATCTTTTCGACCAAAATAATTAAATAATATTTTCGACCAAATAATAAAGTAATTCGACTCTTTGCCTAACTTTGTCGTAAGTGTTTCGGGTTTACCAGGAACATCAGCACCTTAAGAATTGATTGTTTCGGCAGTTAATAACTTACGGACTAACGAATAATCTGTGCAAAATTATGAAAAGATCGGTTAAGAAATGGACTAGCAAAGACCACAAAATGAAAAATCGGGAATTACGTACATATATATGGAAACTATTTATCTAAATCTTCATTGACTTCTACTAAATTCATCTTTGATTTCATAAACGAAACATTTGCTCCAATCAACAAATCATACAATAATTGCAGTATTGATTAAAATCAGACGAAAAGATCGATTGTTTAATGCGCCTGCAAAGCGTGTTACATACATATATATAAATTCACCATTGATCTCCAGAGTCACAAGAGAAAATTTCGTGGCCGACATATTGCAGTTTAGTCAATTTCGTACTTAAATATATCTGGGAACTACATCTAAATCTGAACCGTTCACAATTAAACTCGGTACACATCAGACAGCTGCAACGAGTATGATTGTGTAGGCGTGATCATCTGTTTTGAAAAACGAGTAAAATCAATCATGTGCACAATCACTTGTGTCTATTCAACACGAAAAACGAATTGATTGAAGCACTAGGTTCCAATCGAACAACTCACACGCTTGTTTTGGTAAGGAGCCTGTGAATGAATCTGCTGAACTGGACGCTCAATTTCAAAGCACGTGCTTGATCTGATTTTTCTGTTTGTTGAATTTACTTTGATTTGTTCAAAGTACAAATGAACAAGTCTGATTGGAATCAAACTATTGTACATGAATAGCCCTTCGCTTCAATAAATTAACACAGATTAAGAAAACAAAAAAAAAAAAAAACTTTAATGTCATTTGGTTTTATGGCTAAATTCTATCATTAGAATTTTAATTTCATTAAATTAACTAAAAATTTTACCTTTTCGATATTTGCGACACCCAATTCATTAAAAAAATATATAAGCTTCTTTTGAATGTTTACACTGATCGACCACTCGAAATCCATTGATTGCATGCCTAACACCAAATCAATAATCTAATGGTATTTTTGATAATGAATTGCCACGCCTAAAAGAATTCCACATGTAGATGGTTGCTGATGCACTTCCTGGACCGTTAGATTTAATTATGTTAGTCAAAATGCTCCACACAAAAGTTAGACCTTTGCGTTGGCTAGACGTTGTATGGTTTCAACTTTCCACATTTTCAGCCATTTCAAACGAAGAAAACAAAAAAAAATCAAACAAGTGTTTGTTTTTATTTTAAGTCCACGTGCACCGAGTTGGATGAATGTGCATAGAACAATCAATTGTGCCGAACAAACTCGAATGGCAACAAAAAGTTTATTTAATTCAAGACAGCTTGTTTGATCATACCTTGTTATTGAATGAAACGAGCGAGTTCGACATTCATGTCTGATAACTATTGAAGTGGTTCGAACTGAATGTTCGGTTCGAGCAAATACGAAAGCAATCATTCGTTCATCCACCCAAACAAAAGCATCAACATAAATCGAGTCGCTGAAAATTTTGCTACTCGCTGCAGTGTTCTGATTCACATGCTTTCGCGGATGGTTGCCAATATGCGCAAATCAGACTACATGACAGAGGTCCTTACGCTTTAAAGGAGGGTTAACGATAACCCTATCCGAAACGACAGTTACATGTAGTATATTCTTTGGGATCCAGTTAACATTAAAACCAAGTTAACATTTATTTGGCTAAAAGATTAACTGTAACCTGCACTAGTACTGTGGGTGTGATGCAATGTCCAGTTCGACTCATATATTCTTCCTTATTCGGTTTAGCCATGTCCGTCTGTCCGCGTATCTTTTTTGTACCGTGTTTGTTCGTGTGTCTTTTATTTGTAATCAACGTGCAACATTATCCAACCCTCCCAGCACCGCAGTACACAGAAAAAAATAAAAATTCGTTTCAATCACGAAATTAATTGATTCAATTAATTTTTTAATTGAAACTGCTTCAATCACGAAATTGAGAATACCAATCACAGTTTTTAAAGAGGCGGTTCAAAAAATTTAAATAAAAAAGTTTCATATTGCAAATGTTGAACATTTTTGAAATTTCCAATTAATTTTTTAATTAACCCAATTAAAAAAAATTATTGAAATATTTAATTCATTTTTTAATTGATACAATTAAAAAAATGATTGAAATTTCCGAAATACCCAATTACATTTTTAATGGATTCAATTAAAAATATGCAAACTTTATATTAATATTTTTGCACAAAGCGCGTCGTATAAAGCGCATTCTCGATTTAAATGCAATATGCTTCACTTATGTATTGGGTTGCCCAAAAAGTAATTGCGGATTTTTTAAAAGAAAGTAAATGCATTTTTAATTAAACTTAGTATGAACTTTAATCAAATATACTTTTTTTTCTAAAGCAAGCTAAAAGTAACAGCTGATAACTGACAGAAGAAAGAATGCAATTACAGAGTCACAATCTGTGAAAAAATTTGTCAACGCCGACTATATGAAAAATCCGCAATTACTTTTTGGGCAACCCAATAAAACTCCTGGAACACGAGTTTGAGGTTTATGTTTGGGTCCATGATCACTCCATAGAAATAAACACCTCCGGGGGTTTTCCCAAAAATGCAGCGGAAAAATTGTTTACCGAATTATAAAAGAAAGAGTGGCGAGGCGAGTTTAGGTCTAGCTGCTGACATAGACATAACAGTAATTAATATATTTTTACAATAACTTTAAGAACTACATACATTTATCTTGAATATGTTATGATTAGATCGATGCTAAAGAAGCCATTATGCCATTAACATGTATCTTTTGATCATAAAATATATTAAAATTGCGTCCAGAAATTTACAACGGTTGTGGAAAGACTGTCTTTTTTATCTTCTATATATGAAATGTATTTGTCAAAATTTTGAGCAGCTAGACTTTTTTAAAAACGGACAGTCATAACAGTGCTTCGGGGTCTAAAAAGCTTCCAATTCAATTTAAAAATGATGAAAAAAACCTACTACCTCGATCACTAACATTTTTTTTCGTCACTCGATGCGTTCGCCAATTCAAGGAAAACAGCTGTTTTCCCTTTAAAAATTGGTGAATGAATCGGGTGACAAATATCCTGACTAATATTTAGGCAACTTTCACTTAAAAAATTAATAGATTCAATAATTTTTATACCCACCATCGAAGGATGGGGGTATATTCATTTTGTCATTCCATTTGCAACGCCGATTTAGGGTCTTAGGCCCATGAAAGCCATATTTATTATCCGATTTTGCTGAAATTTGGGACAGTGAGTTGCGTTGGGCCCTTCGACATCCTTCGTCAATTTGGCCTAGATCGGTCCTAATTTGGATATAGCTGCCACATAGACCGATCCTCCGATTTAGGGTCTTAGGCCCATGAAAGCCACATTTATTATCCGATTTTGCTGAAATTTGGGTCAGTCAGTTATGTTAGGCCCTTCGACATTCTTCGTCAATTTGGCCCAGATCGGTCCAGATTTGGATATAGCTGCCATATAGACCGATCCTCAGATTTAATGTCTTAGGTCCATAAAAGCCGCATTTATTATCCGATTTTGTTGAAATTTGGGTCAGTGAGTTGCCTTAGGCCATTCGACATCTTTCTTCAATTTGGCCCTGATCGGTTCAGATTTGGATATAGCTGTCATATAGACCGATCTCTCGATTTAAGGTTTTGGGCCCATAAAAAGCGCATTAATTGTCCGATGTCGCCGAAATTTGGGACAGTGAATTGTATTGGGCCTTTCGATGTTTGTCTTCAATTTGGCTCAGATCGATTCAGATTTGGATATAGCTACCATATAGACCGATCTCTCGGTTGAACAATGACTTGTACTTATAAGCATTTGGTCTAAATCGGATGATATGTCTATATAGCTGCTATGGGGCATGAGGTATGCATTTTTCACTGGATTTTGACAAAAGATTGTTCACATATATATCCGAGGTGGTGGGTATCCAAAGTTCGGCCCGGCCGAACTTAACGCCTTTTTTTCTTGTTTAAATGTAATTAAAATTGTTGTCATTTTCAATTTAAAAATTTATTGCTTCAATCATTGTTTTAATTGAATATAATCGTGATTGATATTTTCAATTAAAAACTTGCAACATGGTTCACATATATTTGAAACTCCTGCAACATGAATTTAAGGTTTGTGTTTGGGTCCACAATCATTCCTTAGAAACAAAACACTTCCGGGGGTATTTCCAAATATTAAACACAAAATACAGTTTCCCGAATTATAAAGGAAAGAGTGGTTAGACAGTAACTTTATAAATTACATCCATTGGGGCAGTTACAGCAACAGAAAAAGATTTATCTGGAATATGTTATAATAAGATAGATGGTAAAGAAGTCGTTTTGCCATTAATATGCATATTTTCATCACAAATAGAATAGAATTGAATTTAATCGAATCGCATCGAATAGAATAGAAAGACTGTGTGCGGGAAAGTTTTATCTTCTATATCGCAGATTCAATGAAAACATTTGTTTTCACTCTATAAAATCAGCTGTTTTCAATGAATTGGCGAACAAATCGAGTGACAACAAAAAGATAAAACTTAGTGGTCTAAGCAGTAAGTTATTTCTATCACTTTTAAATTGAATCGACAATTTTTTTAGACTCAACAGCACTGTTATGACTGCCCGTTTTTGACTGTCCGGGAATATTTTCGAAAATAAACGCAAAATATTGTTTCCTGAATTATAAAAGAAGGAGAAGCGAACCAGCAACTTTAAGAATTACATGCATATGGGAATAGAAAAACATTTATCTAGAATATGTTATAGTTAGATCGATCCTAAAGAAGTCGTCATGCCATCAATATGCATATTTTCTTCATAAATAAGTTTATTGCGTCTAGAAATTTAAAAAGGTAGACGGAAGACTGTTTATGGAGGAGGTTTATTTTTTATATATACATAGAAAGTATTTACAAAATTTTGAGCGGCCAGAATTTTTCAAAAACGGACAATCATAACAGTGCTGTTGGGTATGAAAAAAATTCCGATTCAATTAAAAAATGATTGCATCAATTAATTTTTTAATTGAAAATTTCAATCACGATCTTAATTGAAAAAATAGTTCAGAATCAATTAAAAAAATTATTGAATAAATTAATTTTTTGACATGACATTTACATATGTTTGAAACGTAAACTGTACAAATAAAAAAAATATTACGAAATGTTTTCAAGTAAAAGTTTAAATGAAAATAAAAATGTTCAGTCATTATTTGGACCAATATTTTTTTCAATTACGATCGTGATTGTTATTTAGGCAACTTTCAATTAAAAAATAATAGATCCAATAATTTTTTTATTGAATCTGAACTTTTTTCAATTGCGATCGTAATTAAAATTGTCATTTTCAATTTAAAAATTTATTGATTCAATCATTGTTTTAATCAAAATCGAGGGTGCGCCGTATATAGTGCGTTTTTCGGAAAAAGTTTAATAAAAAATTTGCATATTTTCAATTAAATTTTAAGTTGATCCAAAGTTCAATCATTGTTTTATTCTATCAATTAAAAGATACAATAAAAAATGATTACACTTTTCGAAATATCCAACTAGTTTTTTAATTGGATCAACTTAAAATTTAATTAAAAATATGCAAATTTTTTATTAAACTTTTTCCGAAAAACGCACTATATACGGCGCAAAAAAATTTCAAAAATTTTAATAATTGGATCAATTAAAACAATAATTAGAAATTTCAAAAATGTTTAATCATCTTTTTAATTTTTTCAACCACCTTAAAAACTGTGATTGATTTAATCATTTTCGTGATTGAAGCATTTTCAATTAAATAATTAATTGGATTCATTAATTTTGTGATTGAAACCGGTTTTTATTTTTTCTGTGTAGGGTTTCAAAAAGAAAAGTTGGTGAGGAATGAATGATATAAATACATATATGTTTATTTCAAAATTAAAAGACAAAATCGTATCAAACATCACTTTATGCTGAATGTTATGAGAAGCAATTTAAGTAATGAGATACAATTCATTGGAGCCTATATCCAAGTTTATTCTGCTGGCAATTAAGAACAAAATGTTCTCTCTAGCACACTGTATGTTGGTATATTTATCGCCCACCCATCCATGGTTTGTTCGAAAAGAAAGATACGATTTGAACTTGCATTTAGGCTTCGACTAGAGGTTACTCATCAGAAATGCCAACTTTCAAAGGATGCAACCCATTTCGTTGGATACACCCAATCCGGAAATGACGATAAAAAGTTTTTATATTCCTGTGTGTACGTATGGGAGTGATATAGGAAGTGGGCCCCCACACCCAAACGGAAAGAGGGTCCTTCTTGAGTAGCAGATTCTCTCTGGAAAAGAGAAATAAAAGCTTACAAACATTTCTTATTGTGATTTAGGTGTCTTACCTCCACTTGTATCCAAAATTGGAATGGCGTATCGTCCATGGAGTAGACATGGTAAGCAAAATAAGGCGGCTTATCGCCTTCGTCCAACATGACCCTATTAAAGGACCAGTCGACAATTTTATTTTTATTATGTGGATCGATGTATATGACCGCTCTGTCTGCAGACCTCAGGCTGAATGAATAGTTTACATGAGTATCATTGATATAGGTCTTGGAGGTTAATTTTAAATCTGTGGCAATTACAAAGTTCGGCCGGGAAGCTGGTACCCATTTCATTGAGTTTCTGTAATAGACAATTTGTTGAACAAAATATGAACCTTACATTTCATATACACTTACTTCCAATCCATCCATCGCGTGTTGTACAAAGGTAACCCACAAAATGTTTCTGAGGCGCATTGCTCATCTGTCCAAGACTGCGGCAAGGCGTCTTTCAATGTAGTGTCATCTAAACTATAAGGCCTAGTGTCTACCGGCTGAATATAAAAGCCAGTGTCATTTTTAACCACCAATCCCGCATAGTCGCGAATTATGCGTTCTGTGTGCTGAAAGAAAAATATCTTCGTTATTGATGTGAAGGGGGGGGAGGGGGCAAGATTCAAGAAGCATTACCAAGACGTAATATCTTTGGGGAGTCACATCCTTGGTGTATGGAAAGCCAGCAGGTGTGGCCGCAATTATAATGAACACCACACATATAACTGCGAATATAGAAGAAATTGTCTTCGATTTGCGAAATTTGTTCAAAAGCGGTAACTGGAATGGGTAAAAAAAGTAAGACACGATACCCCAGCCACACACAACAACAACAACTCACAATGAAACCGCCAAAGTGTAGAATGCATAAAATCGAAAATATTGAGAGTAGCAGCTCAGGTCTGCTAGTGGGACCATCACGGCCTTGCATTGGTATGAAGAAGGTCAAGAACAAAAAGGACAAATAGGTATAAAACCAAAATGGCATCACTTGGCACAGCGAATGGATGACAAAATAATAATCCTCTGCAATAGACAAGAATCATGTTAAATGTTATGTGCCCCACATCCTCATCGTTATGCAAACAAACTTTTTGCGAATTTGTCAACAGCCATATTCAGAATTACGGAAACCGTATAGAAAAAGACTGCTATCATAACACAAAAGGATGAACGTATCCCAAGTCCAGTCATTGTTAGGCAAATAACGGCAAGCAGAAGACAGTGAGCATGCATGAAGCAGGCGATGGTATTATTCAGTCCCATTGTATTCTGAAATCATAAAAATACAAAATTTGTAAATATGTATTCATTTCATTACATGTGAGTCATCCGTCCAAAATGGGGGACCTTAAAATACTAAAACTACCATCTAACATTGAGGCTTTCGAAAAACTGCCTTTCGCATTTTACAGCCTACACTATAGCATGGGGCTTATAACAATCCCTGAATTGATCTTTTTGAAACCTGAGGCCGAATTACAGAATACATGATCGAGTAGGCTTCCGTATCGAATGAAATTTTTTTCTTGTTTTAGTTTTATTTTAAAAATTATTTCTCGACACAGAGTAGTTTTATTGTAATCTCATTGTATTAATAAAAAAAATTAATATCATATTGTATTTAATGCATGTTATACGACTTTCTTACTCACATTAATGTCGATTTTTTTTCATAAATTTGTTAGCTTTAAAAGCATTCGCATTCGTAAATTTCAAAAATTCTCGTTCTATTGAGCAAACACAATACGCACGTTTGCGGTAATTTGGCGCTGATACCTGAAGTACACTGATGGCTTCCACCACCCACGCCACAATCCCATGGCAGCCGGTTGTACGTACCGGATTGACCCGATGGAGTTCTTCATCGGCAAGGGCTGCCGCCTCAGTGTATAACACACTGCTACAACAACAACAACAACCACCCACTCTACATGCGGTCAAGATAGGTCCGATTTGATCCCTTGACCTTCTAGAAGCCTAGATTTTAAAACTATTTCTAATAAAGTTGATATGTGAAATACTCGTGCACCGTCTAGGATCCAGGAATAGATATAGCCGCATTTAAACTGGTCCCGCCAAACGACTTCTTGACGCTTGCAACAGTAGTCTAACTCTGAGGTGGCCCTTAATGTTCATATGTCGTCAAACTTGTCCACTAATCCAAGGTTATGGCCGGACAATCATAATACGTTCTCACTTGCCACGCCATTTTCATAAATAATTACCTTATTTTTCCTCCAATGTATGTATAATCCTGGCCCTAAAGCCAAAACAAAAAACATTGGACAATAATAGAGACCGAATATCATCCATGTCTGGGTGTACCAAGATTGCGTCATGCTCAGAGCTTCGACAATGATAGCTATCAATATCGTCAAGCCCACAGCCACTGCCACTGTGAGTAATTGGAAGCCGAAAATAAGAAAGAATTGCATGTAAACCGGTTTGGCTTCATCTTTTTCATCCGTTCCAGACATTAGGAATACCGACAGAAATATGAAGATAATGGCGCAACAGCACACAATTGAGTTGATAATTATTCCTGTCGTCTCCGTATATGCCACCATGAACCAACCCAGGAAATCGTAGAAGACCACATGTCCTTCAGCATGTTCCTGTAAAACAATTAACAGAGTGCATCATAGCAAAACCAAACTCTATATCATACTCCTACTTACCTCTGGATTGGTTAGTTCCTCGGCGTTTGCTAGGGCCCAGGTTAGAGCCAAAACATTGTCTCCAGTCGTCTGATAGGTTCCTCTCTCCAAATTCTGGAAATTATCGTATTTAGTGTGATAAATGTAACCGTTCAACGCATGAGCCATGTCCAAACCGGGAACACCACGATGATCGCGAAAGATGCGAAAATCCGTATCGGATGGCACGAAATTATTTTGAAACAACTCTTCGGCCAAGGTGGTGGCAAAAGGATGTGGAGCAGATTTTATGTAGTACTAGAATTTTGTATAAAAAGAAAACTATCAGTAAGTTTATACGGGTTCATCGGGGCCGTTTTTGACGTTGCAGTTGAAAATCATGCATAAATGAAAAATTGCAAAAATCGAAAATTATTACGAAAGAAGAATTTAAAAAAAAAAAGTTTATATATGAGCTTCCCCTTCAACTAAATGATGTTTTCGTATGATAAATTTTTAAAAAGTGAATACTACATATTGGTATCCACCGTGGCGCATAGGTTAGCATGCCCGCATATCGTACCCCAACGCCCGAGTTCAAATGTATGTCTCGCTTCTATCACATAAAGACACAAAATAAAAATGTCAAACAACAACACACAACAAAGACAACAGACAACAATTAAAATTGTGCGAAATTGATTCTGATGCAGCGACATGTCGCAACTATTTTTCTCATAGAACTCAGTACCACTTGTACGGAATGTGTTCGCATTATCTTCGTCACCATTTTTTTATAGTGCGTTTTGACAGTTGTTCGTGTGAAAAATCGAAGACAGTACTATGCTTTACGGCGAAGATCTTTAAATTTTACGATTTTTATTTGTTTCTCTTTCAAAACGAGCTCAATGATCGGAGATTTTCTTTGCAAATGGAAAGCCAGAGATTGTAACACACCAACCACTATGGGACGCGTTTTGGCTTTGGTTAGAAGACTTTTCAACCATATTAGGTGAGATGGCTTCAAGGGCCGTGCGTTGGTACGTTGTATTTGAATCGTATTAATTACGAAAACGCCTCTATGATACAATTACCACATTACCAATAGCGAGGGCTGTTGCCGCTGTCTAGCGTTCGAAGCCATCACTACAACTTCCAACAGATGCACAGAATTATGTGTACCACGGAAGAAGTGTAATTGTCAGGTGGCACTGGCTCTTAATTAAATACTGGGTGCCAATGATACTCGAGATGACAAGGCGAGTTATTGGCGCCTTCAAATAACCAATGGCCGACTGGAGGCGAGCGTCGTCTTGGAGCAAGCGGCTCGCCACAACGGGGGATACATGTGCAATACCACAAAATCCATGCGGTTAGGGCGCTGGGCCAGTAACCCGCCCCTGAAAACTATGAGAAACAAAGGAATAGTAAAAATGGATCCCCCAACGTTGACGACCCACGCAAATGACAGGAGGACCATGATTTGCGGATCTGCACCTGGAATGTCCGCACTCTTTATAGAGAAGGTGCAGTATATAACCGCCTTACAGGAAGTGCGATGGACTGGGAATGGCGTCACTACAACACCAAACGGTGACGAACTATACTATAGCTGCCATAACACGAGGCATGAATTTGGCCAGCTTTACTCCGGTGGATGAGAGACTAGCCACAATCCGCACAAACGCCAAATTCTTCAACATCAGCATTATTTGTGCCCATGCCCCGACGGAAGACAAAGACGAGCAGACCAAGGATATTTTCTACGTGCGCCTAGAGAGAGAATATGACCGTTGTCCCGCCCATGATATTGAAATCGTTCTGGGAGGTTTTAATGCGAAGATAGTTTAGTTTAGCCCTCACGAGATAACGTCCAGTAATGGGTTGAGACTGATAGATTTCGCCGCGGCAAAAATCATGGTAGTTAGTAGCAACCCTGCAATCAGTAGCAACGCGCCAGATGAAGGAGAGGTATCGGGAGAAAAGGAGAGAGGAGAAACGTCTATTCCGCGGAAAGAAAAAGGAAATGCAAAGACGGGATTGTGCGAATTGAGATGTACAGGAGTCAGAATGAAGTCCGGAAATTCTACCAAAGAATTAAAGATCAATCCGATGGCTTTTTATGCAGGCACATACTCCTGTAGAGACAAAAAAGGAAATTTGGTAACTGACACCGATAACATGCTGAGGATATGGAAAGAACCCATCAGCTAGTGTCCGACGTTGGCGGCGAAGAGGATACCGCAGGACCAATCAATGATGATGCTATAGAATGTTTACCTCCTAGTCAGAATGAGGTCCAAGTAGCAGTGACCCGACTAAAGAACAACAAGGCAGCAGGAGCCGACGGGTTACCCGCTGAACTATTTAAGACCGGAACCGACACGCTGATAAGGCGTATGCATCAGCTTATCTGCCCGTTATCCGTGTTTAACGCAAGCCCCCAACCCTTCAAGGGGCTGCCGCAACATGCTTCAAACACAACAACAACACGCACAAAACATTTTTGATTTTTATAACTTACATAACCAATTTGTATATAAGAAATCATCTGGAAAAAGGCACTTAAAAGCAAAGGGTTAATTTTTTTTGAAATTTACATATGTTTTAGTACATGTAAGAACTAAAAGAAAGAGCATGACTTTAAGTCCGTGTAATACAGGGTTACCATACTGCCAAGGTTCGTACTTTTTATCAAAATAATTTTCGAACCGCTATAACTTAATATATGACTGGATATAAAAACGCCCAAAAAGTTTCTTCTGCAGAATTTCTTAAAGTTTAGAAATATGTATCAAAAAATACAAAAAAAAAAATACATAACAAAAATTTTAAAAAATATTTAACCCTTTAGCCCCCTTCATTGTTTTTCAAACTTACAACTAAGCCCAACTTTCTCAATGTTCGTTTGCAACAACATAGTCATTGGTTTACAGATTCTCACGAAATTTTACTCGAGGGGTGATTTTATCACTCCCAACACTCTGATGATTTTTTTAGAAATCGATTCAGATTTTAATCGCTCCCATATATAGGTTCAAGGTTCTCTTATGACTCCCTGATGAATTTCATAGATATCGGTTCAACTTTAGATAATGCTCCCATGTACATATATGGTTCATTTTCGTTCGTTCGTTTTATTTTTTATACGGCTCGTACCCGGAGACCCTACGCAAGGCTCAGAACCAGTGGCGATTGTATTTTGGAGTCTTAATATCTATTCATGGGTTCTAATATATTTGATTTGTTTTTCTTGGACTTCATAACACACATGGTTTTGGTTGGTGTTGGTTGGTGTAGACTTACCTTGATCAGCCAAGGATGATCGGGTCCAGTTTGAAAAAGAACTTCCTTTCCACCGGAACCTGTTGAGTCCAAATTTATTAACGCCCTTAAAGAAAAAAGTGGCAAAAGATTTTATTTTAACTTGCAAATGTATAATAAAAGGGATTCTAAAAACACAATTTGAATATGAACAACCAAAAGTTAAAACATATCTCATAGTTGGCAAATCGGTGGCGTTGTGACGCATAACCAGCTTGAAGGCCTGGTTATGCATGCTTTCGTAAATGTAGAAGAACGTGTCAGCTGTGTTGTTTTGTCTTATGAAAACACATGCAACCGATTACCGAACGTCGTTCGACCGTAACATGAAAGTGGAATTCAGTAAAAACAAAATTTTACGTTCCGTTTTCGTGTCGGCTGTAAGAATATGTGAAGTTTGAACAAATTTCAAAACCATAAAATGTGTATTTAGAAAACTGATAGTTCTATTCTCAGATTTCCTTGTGTATTTTAACAATTCATTGTTGATATAAGAAGAAATTTTAATATTATCGCATACGGGAAACGAAATCGTGAGCGCAGAATCTATTCAGAGATTTCAAACACTCCGCCACGCACTTCGGTTTCACTGTCCTCGAACGCAATGCCTTGAGGTCCGCCATACTGTCCACATAAATCCTGAGTTTCGACGACCGTAAATCCCTTACCAGAATATCTTTTGCGGCTGTCGTTTTGACACAGAGCTCTGCCTGAAGGAGTGTCTCGAAGTATACCCTGATTCGTTTCCGGACTCCATATTGGAGCCATCTGTGCTGTAATTTATATCTCCTCAATTCGTTTCTTCGACTGAAATTTCGCTGATCTTCGAGATAAATTTGGGTCGCATCAGCAGTACGACGTCGTCCGCATAAGCGATTATTCTCACGCCATCCCTGAACACACTATCTCCGAATTCCGTATTGATAGTCCTGCTACGTAGCATACAGTCCGACGTGGCGGTGACTATCGACCCTATTTCCACGTTGTTAACCAGACCTTTTAAGAAGGTTTATTTGACAGTTCTATAAAGGAAATTTGACAAATAAACTTAATTGAACTTACTGATGCGTAGACGGTCTCCTAGCCGATCTAGCTAAAGTCAACTCCTTGGCATCCACTACATACAATACAAAAAAATCATATCGGTCCATATATGAGGATATATTGTAGATGCCTTACAGACCGTGATTATAAAAGACTCATTTTTACTCGGTATTACTGAAAGCAGACAAGATTACTGATTTCGCAAACATAAGGCTGTGTTTTAACAAATATTTCGCTCTGTTATGTTAAATAACAAATTAAAACTCATATTATTTTATTCGTTTATTTAATATTTAATTAATTCATAGTAATGAATGAACGCGATCCACATTGGTTCATATGGGATAAAACTCTTATATAATCCGTTTCGGCAATTTGGATTGACTGTGAATATTTTATTCGATTTTTCGGTACGAGGCATTTGAAACAATGTCCAGCGAACACAAACTGACCACACGCCAACTAAAGGGTGATTTTTTTGAGGTTAGGATTTTCATGCATTAGTATTTGACAGATCACGTGGGATTTCAGACATGGTGTCAAAGAGAAAGATGCTCAGTATGCTTTGACATTTCATCATGAATAGACTTACAAACGAGCAACGCTTGCAAATCATTGAATTTTATTACCAAAATCAGTGTTCGGTTCGAAATGTGTTCATTCACCGTAACGTTGCGTCCAACAGCATCTTTGAAAAAATACGGTCCAATGATTCCACCAGCGTACAAACCACACCAAACAGTGCATTTTTCGGGATGCATGGGCAGTTCTTGAACGGCTCCTGGTTGCTCTTCACTCCAAATGCGGCAATTTTGCTTATTTACGTAGCCATTCATCGCTGAACGGTGAATGAACACATTTCGAACCGAACACTGATTTTGGTAATAAAATTCAATGATTTGCAAGCGTTGCTCGTTAGTAAGTCTATTCATGATGAAATGTCAAAGCATACTGAGCATCTTTCTCTTTGACACCATGTCTGAAATCCCACGTGATCTGTCAAATACTAATGCATGAAAATCCTAACCTCAAAAAAATCACCCTTTACTATGCACAACAATTCATTTTTGAATTTTGAAACGAATGTACTGCACAATTTTTTCGACTTGGACTGAATTTGAAGCAATTCACTTCAAATGCTATTTATGGCTTAACGTGATTTTTTTCTAATTTAATTTCTCAAATTTTGACTTACTTGCAATTGGGTGCCCATTTGTGTTGCGTAATAAATCCGTGAGCTGCCAGAAGATTACTTTCCTCCGCACCATTCAACAGAAAGACAATGGGATTCTTTAATTCCTTTTCCGAAATAGAAATTACTCGCAAAACCTCCAACATAACAACAATCATGACACCCGCATCTGCAGCAGCGGGAGAGCCCACTTCTGAATCATAGTGGGAATTCACCAATAAATACGACTCACTACTCGTGTTCTTGGGCGACAACTTGACAATAATGTTGGTGACATTGTGATAGGAAGTGGCCATGCCCCAAAGCATAAAATCCCCCGACGAATGCTGTACATCGACCTCTAAGTCGTACAGATCTTGGCGTGACGCTGATTTAATCTTTTCAATTTCGTTTAGCAAAAACCGAAGTGCATGGACTTCATTCTCCACAGTGCCCGTAAGCTTAACGCCAATGGATGACAAACCCAATAGTTGCATTTGAGCTCTCTCGCCTATAAATTCATCAGGATGAGCTTTTTCATCGCGTATGCGTAGGGTCTCCGGGTACGAAAAGAAACTTGGTATTACAGTAACATAGAAGAGCAAGAACCAAAAGGCACAGAATACAGGTGCCCAATACCAGTTAATCTTTTTCGATTCGGCCGCATCTCCCTTCGGATCTGGGTTAACATCGAAACTATGTAACTTCATTGCCACCGGCTACACCTTGATACTACTTGCATGCAGTAGTACACCACAATCGAAACTGAGTTGCCTCTTCGAAGCGAGGGGAGCATAGGCCAACTGATAGATGTTATCTTAAACTACAACAATTAGCCTATTCGCACGATTGTTACAATAATAAAAGTAAAAATAGGCGATTAGAGGCGTCCATATCGATTGGGGGAAAATAAGCCAAAATGAACTTCCACTGCCGCACTGTGGCATAACATTTCCCAAAAGAACTGGGCTCTTCACGAAATTAATTACATTAATACAACAAACCCTTGAAACTTTTTAAATATGTGATTCATTAGTTCTCAAACCTAATAAAAGACGCATTCAAAATGTATATTAGAATTAAAGTCGGTTGCTGGCAAACTTGTCTTTCCTTTCCATTTTCGCCGAAAATATTTTATGCGGCTGAAGTGTGTTTCAACGCAATCATAGGCAGGAACTTTGGGTTCCGACCTTCGTAGTCTTGATCTTTGTCATGAGAAGCTCAGCTGAGAGCTAGGGAGTGAATCTACAGGTTTCGACTAGTAGAATGCTCCGTACGAAGTAGCTGCAAATGCAGTCGCGGATAATCAGCGGTATCAAGGGGAGAGTCTCGGTGAGAGGCCAGGCGGCACTGGCTCTGAGTGTCTCGATATGAAAAGACGAATTGTATGCGCCTTTAAATAACCAATGGCCAACACGTTGCCGCAACGTGCTTGCCCACCTTTAGGAGCTTGACGCGGATCGCTACTTCTACGTGCAATTATAAGACTACAACAGCAACGCTGATTATTTTCATTTAGTCGTTTCACCCCACTGTGCAACTCCAAATGCTCGCGCATTAATAATGCCTAATATACCAGTAATTAAAAAGCGAAATGGTAAAAAAAGATTACTATGTCAGGTTTATAGCAATTATAATCAATTGCTACTCAATTCCTCAATTGGGCGCCTTGAAATATCCGGTCAATTTTAAATTTCTCTTCATTCCCAAAACCATGTTTAGCAGTTTCGAAAGAAAAAGTAATGGATAGTAAAGTTTCCTATCAACATACTAAAACGTTTTATGGAAAATTTGTAATCCCCAAAATCCGGGGGTGATATGAGCTGTGGGGTCAGCCATGATCGACTACTTGACATTTTTTTGTAATTTTTAAATTATTTTCCGACTTAGCTGGACCGGGCGACACAAATTTCATGCGTTTACAGGTTGCGGGTAGTGGAATTCTCCATACGGATTAGCTGAAACTGCAATGAGAGGCCGGATGGCACCAGCTCTTGCTTAACTACTGAGTGCCTTTTTAATAACAAATTTGATCTTTTTTTTAATTTACAATATTTTTGCCTCTACCGTTATTTTTGGATTAAGAACTTTATCCTTTATCTACGACTGATAGTGCAATAGCAGCTGTTTTATAAAGCTGCTATTGCACGATCAGTCATGTCATTCATATAAGCTTTCACTTTCTGTTTTCATAAGACTTAAAGCCGAAACAGAATGAGCGCGTTGAGCTTTGTTTTTGAGTGTTGCGTGTGTGCAACTCTGCACGCAAATTCCGCCAAAGCAACGCGGTAAAGTTATAAAATTTTTAACTTTTACACTTGAAAATGAGCGTCATTCAGTGCTGCCACATTTAGATGTTTTTAGTCGTCAAAGTTAAAAATTGTTCAACTTGGGCGTGTTGATTTTTTCTCATTTAATTGCAAAGTTGCATTTTTCAACACGACGTCCCTCAACGGCCTTTAGGGTTGGTATTCTAGTCTGCTTTCGTAATAGTCACGGAAATTTTTAATTGTTCCGCGAGCGGAATTAGACAGCAATCAAATGTTTTTGTTTCCATACCAAAACACGTTTTTTTTTCAGCACTTTTTGTTTTCTCTAATTAATTTATTATTTTTGCAAATAAATAAAGTAAAATGAAACATTAAAGTCAATAAAAAATAAAAAAAAATTAAGCCGTCAATGGTTTTAAGGTTGCCACTTTGCTTTTTTGTCATTTTCCTCACAATAGGAAGAGTACTACTTTTTCGGCTATTTTTAGCCTACGTTTCGCCGACTTTTTTTATATGGATCTTAAAAGCATTCCGCCTGAAAAGCTGAACAGAATACTCAGCTTTGCTTTACATTTACGAGAGCATAACCAGGCCCTAAGAGAAATTTTAATTGAAAATATTTCTATATATACATAGATAAATTATATATAGATAAATAATTTTAACTTCGCACATAGACTGGTTGATGGCGCATGTGAATATAGATAAATGAGAATTATCTAAGAATATGCCGCAAGCAGAATTCTGCCCTCAATGGTATGCATTTTGCATCGTTTGCATTTTCTAAATAACCAATATTTCCCTTTCCGTGAAGGAAACTAAGGCATAATGCACGTATATAGGGCTTCGGCAGCATTAGCTTCCAATATCAGTATCTTTCTTTCTTTTATTATTATTTTTTTTTTCTTTTTGTTATAAATTAGATTTTTTAATTTTTTCGTCAGAGCTATAAGCTTGACATTTACTGTCAAATTTTGAGAGCACAAAAATTTCTGTTATTTCAATCCTCTTTCTATTTATTCTAATATCCATTTGTCATATTAAATTTTTCGTACGCTCCTGTTCAAATAGGAAAGAATCTCGCCGAGCCGTTCAATACCAAACGAAGCTTCAGACAAGGGGACAGCCATCGTGTGATTTCTTTAATGTCCTGCTCGAGAAGATTATAAGAGCAGCAGGTGTAATAGGCACGGCACACTACTCACAAGAGAACAATCGACGACATCGATGTAATGAGTCGGTCACCGGAAGAATCAATTACAGCCTTTGAAAGTATTGAAGTGGGTTTGGCCGTAAATGGAGATAAGACAAAGTGGGTGATATCAACTTCTACAAAGCCTTGTAAACCCGAGCAGTTAAAGAAAAAAGGAGAAAGTTGGGAACTGCAACTTTGAGATAGCAAATTTATCTTCCTCGGCATCACCGTAAGCGAAACAAATGACACCAGATTTTGAATAAAACTAATGATAATATTGGCTAACATATGTCACTTTGAATTAAGCAAACAGATGAGGAGCAAAGCCACCTCTCGGCAGACGAAAATTACATTATACTACTCGTCTTGTTATATAGCTCCGAAGCATAAAATTTTCAGTAATGGTCAATTACAAAAAAAAAAAACACGCAATGTATAACAACTTGCAGAATCGCTATTATTGAAATTACAAATCACATTGATCGTGTAATAGCAGTTTAAGGAAGGTGAGTTTTGACTAAACCTATACATACATGTGTAATGGCTAGACATAAATCGATGTTACATAGTAGGAAAATATGAAATTTTAAAAAAAAAAACGCATTTCTTACAAACATTTTCTGTCTATAACTAGTGAAACTTTTATTAAAAAAAGAACAAAAATCTTCTTATTATTTAGCCTATAAATTGAATTTAAACACACAACTTATGAAGTAAAATGTCATGGAAGTTTGGGCTTTTGTTTACAGCACATTAATTGTTTTAAAAGATCCATGTGTCATACGTAGCTGGCCATGCTGTAACATCGACGTACTTGGGAAAACTGGCAAGGAACTTTTTGAAATCGGCTGTTTGTACTTCTTTCTGATGATTCCAATGACCACCTATGCCGATTTCCACATTAGGTGTACTCCAGTTTCCATCTTTTTTCTGCAAAGAAATATTGTGTTTTTAATACCTTTAACTAACTAATCATAATTTTTCAAAGTATGTATTAAGAAAATCATTTAATTTCAGGTGTCCTTCAAAAACAAACTTCCTGTTTAATCTTTCAAACTTAAAAATTATCTTTAATTAAATTAGTTTATTCAATGCAAGTTAAGGTTTTTCTACACTACTTACCTCAATTTCTAGCCAAAATTTCAAAGGATCCCCATTAATGCCATATGAGAAATATACAAAGAATGGTGGTTCCCATTCCATACGCAACGGCGTCCAATGGAAGGACCAGTTGAGTACCTTTCCTCCATTCAAAGGCCTTATAAATATACCCATGTGATCCGGTCCGGTCAATTCAAAGTCATAACGTATTTTGTTTTTACTTATTTGATTTTTGGAAGTTACTTGCAAGGATGGCAATTTATCAAAAGAAGGAACAGGTCCTGGTATCCATAGACTAGAACCTCTGTAAAAACAAAACGGTCGAATAGCGTTAAAAAGTAAGACACAAATTCTGTCGTTAAGATTGTATAATCGTAATCACTAAGCTTTTGTGGTAATTGACGCAAATTAGGTTGCTCAATATCTCAAGCAACACTGATTTGAAAAGATCTAATGCCATATAAATAGTAGAGCCGTGCATGTATGCCTTAACTTGTGATTATCCGGACTCACCTAGCTTTGTGCCATCTATGATTATACAATGGCAGTCCACACAACATTTCCTTTTCACAATCATTCATAATGGGTTGAGCTAATGTCATATTGATAGCATGTTCTACAAGAATCGAAATGATGAAGATTAAAAATTTGATAAAAACTTTCGTCGCATTTAATATACTTTTGACTGAATATGTTCGTCTGTCCTGGGGTAAAATATAATAGCCAGTGTCCACACGACGTATGTCATTATGGGCATCGCGAAAGGTTCTGCGTGTATGCAATATTGAAAATCTTTGCACATTAGTTTCTGGTCGATAAGGGAATCCTAGCGGAGTGGCAGCGATAATAATGCAAATTAATGTGATACCAAGCAAAGAGCAAATTATGGTCTTCGATTTACGGAATAGATTTAAAGCAGGAATCTGAAAAAGACAAAAAAGTTTTTTTTTTTTGAAAAGTTCAAAATGTGCCATTCATTCGCTACTCACCATAAAACCACCAGTCAAAACGCCAACACCAACCGTGAAGGCACAAATAATCAAATCCGGATTGACAGAAGCGCCAAAACGGCCCGTCATAGGAATGAATGTGACAAAGAATCCATGCGACAGATAAGCATAAAAAATAAACGGAGGGATACCGCAGATAATGTGTGGTATCAACCAAGGTAAAGCTGAAAAAACAGACGAACATACGTGTATATATTTTACGTGGGGTTGAGATAATGGAAAGTCTTACATTTATTATGAAGTTTTGTCGCCAAATTGACAATCAAGGCTGTTGTGTAGAACAGAATCGAAATCATGAACATAAATGCCGATCGTATTTTACAAATAGTCATTATTAAAGTTAAGAATGACAAGAACAGGCAATGGCAGTGCAGAAGTAGCTGTACGCGGGACCCAATTGGTAAACGATCCTGCAGTGTTAAAAAAAAAAAAAAAAACATATGATACAATTTTGAGTCTACATGTTTCAAATACATACGTCTTTGCTATATTGAAAATACAGGGCGGGTACTATGGCTAAACCGAAAAACAGAGGACAGAAGTATAAACCCAAAATCAACCACGAGTGAGTGAACCTAAAAAGAAACGCATTTAAATTAAATTCCCATTTGATAAATCAATGGTACCCACCAAGCCATTGGTAAATGTATTAGATCCATAAAAATGCCCACTAAGAAACAAAGCGTAGTGGCCGCTATCACAGCAAGTACTTGAAGCAGAAACGTTTGCAATGATCTTCTTAGGACATGTCGTAATTTGATGCCCGCATTGTTGGCCATTTGGAAAAAGGAGTAGCCACAAGCAGCAAAAGCAGCCAAACACACAACAACGTTCAAAATAGTACCTTCGGTCTCAGTGTAAAATACTAAAAAGGAACCCATAACATCGAAGAAAATAGTATGTCCTTCGGCGTATTTCTATATATGGGAAAATAAGAGGCCAACATTTTACGATTGTCTATGCATTTAACAACTATTTACCGAAGTGTCTTCCAACTCGGGAGCATTTGCAATTTCTCTTACTAGGGCCAGAACATTATCGCCAGTGTTTTGAAAACTTCCTCTTGGAATAATCTCAGGACGATCAAAACGGGTGTGGTATACATAACCATTGTATTGATGCGCCATATCAAGACCTCAAATAATAAATTTCTTATGAACACTCTTCAATTAAACTATGAACAAAAGGACTCACCAGGCACTTTGCCGTGATCTCTGAAAATACGAAAATCGGTATCGGAGGGTATAAAATGTCTCTGAAACATTTCCTCGGCCACTGTTGAGGCGTAAGGATGCACAATTGAGTTTCTATAATGCTGCAATGAAGAACAAAAATAAGACAGAGCAAAGAATAAGGGATTTTTCCGTTTATTTTGTACCTTCATAAGCCAAGGATGGTTCGGACCAGATTGGAACAGAATTTCTCGGCCTCCACTTCCGGCAGAGTCCAGATTTATCAAAGCCCTATTTAAAAAAATTTATTTGATAACCATTACCGCTTATTATTATTTAGCATACGAGTGCTTACTTGCAGTTTTTCGCCCATTTGTGTTGCGTAATAAAAGCGTGGGAAGCTTGTAAGGGATTCTCTTCGGCGCCGTTAAAGAGAAATACCACGGGATTTTTTAACGACTTGTCGGATTTTGACAGCACACGTATAGTCTCTAACATAACGGCCACCATCACACCGTCATCACCCGCTCCAGGGCCTCCGGGCACAGAATCGTAATGACTATTCACCAACAAATACGAGGAGCCATTGTAATTCTTGGGACCAATCTTAATAATGAAATTCTGAATGCTTTGATACATGTTGATCATTTCCCAATGGATGTAACTGCCCGACGCTATTTGGACATCGGCCTCAATTTCATAGATATCCTTAGCCTCACTTTTCAACTTTTGAACCATGTTCTTAAAGTATTTGATGGAACCTTGTTCATTGGAGGAACTGCCCACAACGCGTGGTCCGAGATCAATAAGTTTTTGTAAATTCAACTCGGCCCTTTCGGCAATAAATCTGTCTGGATATTTTGCCTCATCTTTTATATTTAGAGGCTTTGGAAGGCGATGATATGCCGGTATGGCCACAGTGTAGTAAAGAATTATCCATAAACCCAGGAATACAGGAGCCCACTGCCATTTGATTTTACTGCCCTCCACAAAAAATCTTTTCAGGCCAACATTCTGCAAGTATAAAATTTGTTAACCGTCTCATATCACAAACAGTAGCAATCTAGATAGAAGTTTGTACATAGGTACCTACATAGATGTATTTATGTATTTGTATTTAAGTGATTAATTTTTGACTATGGACAACGAAATTCCATAGCCTTTCTAGTTGGTAGGAATACCGTGACTAGTATGGGGTATCTTATCGTTTCACCACATTTCCTCTGCACGGTCATACAGACATGTATGTATGTATGTATGTATGATTTTAAGCATGTACTCATGGACATGAAAGCTCAAAAACCTGTTGAAAATGAAATTTATGGAAATGTTCTAACCTCTTCGGTATGCCTTTGGCGCAATAGTGGGTCGGTTGTGCTTTGATCTGCATTCGGTGTATTGACCCTCCTTCTAACGTTTTTATTCCTATCGTCCATAGTGGTGATAACTACGGCGTCTTTTCTAGTTCCGTGATAGCTGCTTTCACCGTCTTCTATTGGCTCCAATCTAACCCAGCAGCGCAATGTTAATCGACTGACCACCTGTACCTGCTTCGCAACTGGCAACCGAATGTGTACTTATTGATTATTTCGAAAATAAACATTTTTATGGAATGCGTATCTTATCTGTTGGATTTCCTATCCATTATACTCATACACGTCGTTTGTTTATAAATAGTTGTTGTTGCTGTTTGTCGTTTAGTGCTTTAAAGAAATGTGAGTATTTGTTTGGTGGGTACTCGCAAAGAATTGTACCATTAAGCAGAGCATTCTGTTCAGATTTTCGAGCGGTCAACTCCATATAAAAAGAACGTCGGCGGAGAAGTAGTACTCTGCTTATTGTGAGGAAAATAGCGAAAAGAAATTGTAGTGGCAACCTTTGAAACCATTGCCGTCACTATTCTTGTTTGTTTTAATTTTTGAATTTAATTTGCTCATTTATTAGTCAAGTCGTTAGACCTGTTCGTTACTGGTTTCAATGGTCAATTTTTCTTTATTTATTTGCGAACAAAAAAATTAAACCGGAAATTGTTTATTCAGATAAAAAAAAGAGTGTTTTGGAATTGTAACAAAAACATTTGGTTGTTGCCAAATTTCGCTGGCGAAACAATCAAAAAATTTCGTGACTATTCCGAAAGCAACACTTAAAGGCTGATACTATGTTCGTTTTTCACCGTTGAAACCTCATTTTTTCGCTATAACTTTTTTGAAACACTACACAAATAACCATGGTACAATGAAGAGGTAGTGTCATTACTACAAAAACAAAACTCTACCCCCAAAGAAACTACCTTCAGCGACAAATCTACCCACAACGAAAATACCGTGAGTGGCAAATGCTGAAATTGAAATGTCAAAGTGGTTCCAGAAATAAACTCTGTTTTATAACTTATATTCTTCAAATGTGTTTTTTATTTATGTTTTCATCATTGTAACACTGTTTTGTTGCTTATGTTTGGAATATCGGATCAAATAGAACATCTTTTTAAGATATTAAAAAAAATCACAGCTGTGTTATCAAGCCTTTGACATTTAGATTTAATACAAAACAAAAATAAAAAAGATTACGTATGACCTCACCTTATAAGTGCACCGTGAGTGCAATCAGGGTTCACTAACTAAGGTTAAAACATTTGCCCAGCTGATGAAATATTGCAATTTCAGAGTTGTATCCAAATACACTCTTATGTCAAATGGTTCCTTTAGATTTTAAAGATTTTTTTTTGTTTATTGACCCACATTTTAATTCTTAATCTATACGTTTGTAGTAAAAAATCTATAAATTTTTTGACTGCTGCACCTGGCAATACAAATAAAAACTTGTATACCAACTTGTTTTTAGTAGTGTACAATGGGAGTGTAGAGTCGGAATTTCTACCCCGATCCCCAGAGATTGTATCGTTGATTTTGTGGTTGTTGGGCAAGTGACGCTACCTTCTATACTTGCACAATGAGTGAAATTCTGTTTCTTTCAAAAAGAAAGAAATGTAAAACAAAAAAATTAAACTTTTAAATCAATGGTGTGCTGGCTATGCAGGCTTATTTTTTTTTTTTTTTTTTTTTTTTGGGTTGATTCAAATTGTTCTATGCCTTCGGAACTTCGTCACACCAAGGCTATACAATCGTATGTTAAGAATATATGTAATTCAACAAGTTACCAAATTGAAAGAGATTGGCGCGAAAAGTTTTGTCTTTTGACCAAAATGTGAAAAAACTTATAAATGTCTGGCTGCCGGCATAGTTTTGTGGAATTTAGAAATGTTGGAAAAGCCGTATCGCGATCATAGAGGAAAATATCAAAGTAGCAACACTGAAATCATTGCCGGCATCATTTTTGTATGTTTTATTGGACACAATGGTTCGTGTTTCTTTATTTATTTGGGAAAGAATAAATTAAACAGAGAAAACCATAAGCGCTGTCATGAACCCAAGGGTCCCTTGCTATCGGTGTGAGGAGTCGGACTGGTGGGCGCTGGTTGCTCGGTTCTTTTGCCAATCCAACAAACTGGAAGACATCACAACTGTGGAATTCCCTGGCGCATAAAATACCTTCACGGCGCCACAGGACATTGCCCAACCCAACCGTGGCACCCTTCGTCGTGGAATATTAAGGGTACCCCGTGATCTATCATGTGGCAACTTCTCTTTTCTTCATAAAAAAAAACAACTTTTTAAACAGAAATAAAACTGTTCGATAGTCGTTCGTAGGTATGGCTGTCGGTTTATAGTCAGGAGAAATGCTTTGGACTACCTTATCCGTTTTGTGTCTTTTTAATAACCTTTCCTTTTCAGGTATTATAATAACTTTATTTACTTTAGTGTTCCTTTAAATTGTTTTATTGCCTCTTTCATTTGTAGACCTTTTAAAATGTTTATTACTTTAACAGTTCAGTGTTTCTTTTTTTAAATTGCTCATTTGTTCACTTTTCATGTTTGTTTTTTTAAAGTTCGTTTCTTTTAAAAAACATTCTTTAAATAGGTCTATGTTATTTGTTTACACTTTCAGCCTTTTTTTAACATTGTGATTGTTTTTAATCACATTCATTTTCATTAAGAAGCAAAGCTCAATAACACAATTTTTAAAAATTCCTGACTTGCGTTTGACATTCAGCGGGCACCAACAAAATATACAGCGGTCAAAAAAAGTATTCATCATTAGCAAAATTGATAATAAATTCACTTATTTTGGGTAATTGAAGAAAATTTAAAGTAAACAAATAATGCAGTTTTATGCAATAGTTTATTTTTCGTAATATGTTTTAAAATAAATTCAAAAAATAAATTTAATTAGCGCAAAAAATGCAATTTTATATAATAACACCAAAAACAGAACAAAAAAAGTATTCATCATTGATGTGCTATCATCAAAGTCAAATTCAAATATTATTTGGGAATCCCCCTTTTCTGTTTTATTTAGTAAAGGAGGCTTTGCCCTTGACAGCAAATATTTAATTTCATTGAAAATATAGTTTTTGTCAAAATGGGTCGTAAGCAAAACGAGGTTTCTGATGAGGTAAAAGTTTTGATAATAAAACACCACAGGAATGGTTTAACTCAAAAAACTATCAGTGAAATATTAAATAGACCACGATCTACTATACAATCCATCATCAGAAAGTGGACAGAAACGAAAACTGTTGACAATAAACCAAGATCTGGTCGACCAAAAGCACTTTCAGTTGGAGATGTGCGTTGGCTAGTGCGGCAAGTTCAGAAAACTCCGAAGACAAATGCGACCATTCTTCGTAAAAACACTATGGAATATTTAGGGAAGGAAGTTACTACACAAACAATTCGAAATACACTCAAAAGGCATAGTTACAGAAGAAGAACTGCACGTAAGAAGCCCTTTATAAATAAAATAAACCGAGTGAAAAGGCTAAACTTCGCAAAAATGTATGTAAAACAGCCCGAATCATTTTGGAAAACAGTCATTTTTGCAGATGAGAGCAAGTTTAATCTTTTTGGGTGCGATGGAAAGGTCATAGTGTACAGAAAACCAAATACAGAGCTTGAAGAACGAAACACAGTTGCTACTGTAAAACATGGTGGAGGTGGTTTAATGGTTTGGGGGTGTATGGCGGCTTCAGGAGCGGGAAATCTTGAAATTATTAATGGAGTAATGGATCATAAGTATTACATTGACATTTTAAAGAGGAATTTAAAAGATAGTGCTGTAAAACTTGGGCTTGGTAATAACTTTCAATATTATCAAGATAATGACCCCAAACATTCTGCTTTAAATACCAAGATGTGGATGCTGTATAACTGCCCCAAAGTCATTAAAACTCCTCCTCAAAGTCCCGACTTGAACCCAATTGAACATCTTTGGGAACATCTCGAACGCAAATTGAGAACGCGCAATTTTTCGAGCAAGAGTCAAATGCAACAGGTGATAATGGAGGAATGGACTAATATAGACCAAAATATAACCGCTAAATTAGTCCAATCGATGTCAAACCGTTTAAAAGAAGTTATAAGACGCGGTGGTCGAATAACAAAGTATTAATTTTTTTAAATTATGTTATTTATTTTTTTGTTTTTTTGCAATGATGAATACTTTTTTTGTTTAATTTTTTGTGTTCAGCTGTAAAATGGCCCTTTTTGTTCCAATAAATACTATTTTTTTCTTTAAAAACAATGAAATTGTGTACATATATATCACACAAGCACTACTGCATCATTAGTTTAATATGTTTTTATTCCAATTGTCTTTTGTAGACTTATTAAAAAAAAAACATTGAATGATGAATACTTTTTTTGACCGCTGTATGATGTTAGCCATAGTTGTTAGTAGGTGTCAGCTGGATGCCTCTTTCGTCGACAGAGGCGAATTCTAGCCATCGCGTGCTCAAAAGCCTGGTACTATTTTCGCTTTTAGGCTGGTACTATATTTTTTTTTCGCGATATTTTTCGCCAATTATTTTTTCTAGATAATAGATTTTAAAGCATAAAAACTTGCTGATTTCATTCAGTAGGATGTTCCCTCAATACTTATCGTAAAATTTTAATAAAATTGTTTTTAATCACTGTTATTTTTGTAATGCTTAAAAAAATCGCGAAAAAAGAGTTTTCAACGGTGGAGAAGAGAAAGATTTACCATCTGTAGGAGAGAGAGTGTGAGAGCAAAAAACGTTTGAAGAGATTTGTAAATGATAGGTTTCAAATTTCTGCTGGATGTTTTTTCCCCTGCAGAAGTTTTTTACTCCTTCACAAATTTTTATTGGCAAATTGTTACTGGATAATTACCCGAACACACCGTTATATTTTGCAGCGATCGGTAAACAAAACACAGCAGCTATTAATCGGGACGATAAGTCACCCATTTGCCGGTTAAGATTTTTAGTTAGGATAAGCAATAAGCATATATTCAGAAAAACAAATTCCTGTGCCTTAAAGCACATTTACATTCATTGACATTTTTGTAATCTGAATTTAACTAATTCCCAAAACAAATCCTGTCCATTTACACTACGTTTCAGGATTCACTTATAGAAGGTTAGGTCACTTGAAAAACATAAAGCGGATAGGCCCCATTAAGGACCTAACTGCCGATTGAAAATGTCACTAAATAGGAGAAATCGTAAACAAAGAAAGAATGTAAAAAGAGAACAAGTTGACATCCTCAATGCTCAAGTACTGCCAAAAATAAAAAAAAAATGTATGTCGGCAGATCGCATGCCCTAACCTTATTCAATGAATCCTGACTACGTTTTTGGGGAATAAGGTGACATATACAAGCGTACATGCGTATACATGAATGTGCATATCATACACATTTCTTGAGAACAGTAGCATATTTTTGTAATTTTGTCGATTACTCAGCCATGAAATCGGGTTTATTTAGGATTTAAAACTAAATCTTGCAAAAATGGGGTTTATTTTGTATGGTCAAACGTGCAAAAAAAACACAGAACTAAGCACATAATTCTCGAATAGGCCATAAATCCGGATTTAGTGGGCGTACTTTTAAGGTTCGAATCCTATTCTGCCCCTGCCCCTGTTCCTTAGTGGAATGTTCATGGGCTAAATTTGCATTTGCATCCTATTCTGCTTTCGGAATAGTCGCTGAAATGTTTAATTGTTTCGCGACCGAAATTTGACAGTTATTATTTGCTTTTATTTTCATACCAAAATACATTTTTATCCGCACTTGTGGTATTTTTTTTTTTTTTTTTGCAAATAAACAAAATAACAAAAAGAAAAAAAACGAATCATTGAAACCAATAAAACAAACTAAAATAATGCCGACAATGGTTTCAGGTTTGCCACTAACATTTATTTTTTCCATTTTTCTCACTATAAAAAGTAGTATGCACCTCTGGCGAAACTTTCGTTGTCAGCACCGTTACCCAAAATTTCGTGTGCAGGTACGCAGCTCAAATGAAATTTTCTTTGCGTAACAGGGTGACATAATTGGAATTGGTGAATTTTTTTTTTGGAACTACTACATATTAGGTCTCCCTGTTACACGAAGAAAATTGCATTTGAGCTGCGTGCATTTCATAAGGTACTATATTAGCTTTTCGCGATGAATTTCCATGTAAAAGAAAAATAAGAGGAAAATATTGATGAAAAGTATTCGTTTCGCTACAACTTCTTTTTTCATCTAGGGAAAATTTACATTTCACGACGCATAAGATGACCACAACCACAGTCGCTGCGCAACAAGTCGTTTTCTTACGTAAAATAAACGCGTTGGCCAAACTTCTAATTGTAACTAAGTGTTTGTTAGTGATCTTGCTCACATGTACTTACTCGGATTGTTTGTTATTTGTGGATGCATAAATAAGAAAGAATTTGTATAAAAATATAATTAAATATACTTCTACGGGTGGGTTTTGGTTGAAATTTCAACAACATATATGAATTTATGAAGAGTCCACACACTCACACTAATGTGTACACTGCACGTAAGCAGCTAACACATTGATTGTTACCATATTAATTTTTATATATAAATGGCAACATTTTGGCCAAAGAGACCCAAAAAAATCACATGTGGTAACCTTGTCAAACCACTGAAAGAACGATTTTGGGAACACGTTGAGCAGCAGCAACGTGTACACCTTTAAGAAAAATCTTGTCAGTCATTTCAATGTTTAATTTTTTTATCGTTAAATCTTTTTTTTATTTTATCAAACTTTTATTTTTTAACAATATAAATTTTATTTCATTTTTTTATATTTTATATCATCTAACATTCTTTTTTCAACACATCTTTGTCAAAATACCCAAATTTTTTCAACTATAAATTTTGTTAAGATTTCTTTGTTAACTTTTTTATATTTTAAACCATTTTTATAATAATTATTCTTTATATCATTTATTGTTCTTTTTGTTAAGAGGGATATTTTATTACATTTATATAACTGTAACTATAAGATTTTAGTCTTGTTGTGTAGGTATTTATCTAAGAAAAATCTAACAATTAGCTACACTTCCACACTCCCGAAATGAGTTTACGAGTATGTGAGGAGGAATTTCTAAGCGATCGTGGAAGGCACATTGCGTAGCAAAAAGTGAGCGACCGTCAGAAAAGAAGCTCTTGACGCGAAGACCCGCTGCTTTCTAGACCAGAGAATGATGGCAACTGAATGGAGAGAGAAACATACTTGGGACTTCTCCCCCCAGATGCACTCCCTCTCGACCCCCTCCCCGCCACCTAAGTTTCTTTGGCGACCCCGTACGCATATCCAAATACATCCATTCTTGCTGCAATTGTCTTGAGTTACACGAAAGTTGGACTTGGAGATCGACAAACAGGCCATAACTTCCTTTGGACCTACATATCACTTATTGCGAAACTGGTCACCGCGGCATACGAAATAAAATATAAATGAATAATTGCACTTTTGTACTTTACACTATTTAACACAGAATGGTCGCACTATTTACGTATTTAACACAGAATGGTCGCATTCCGACGCAATATTTTGAACACGACAACGTTGTAGAACTTTTCTTGTACAAATAAGACCAACTTATTATTGAACAATGAGCAGTTGATGTTTGGACGGCGCATAACAATATAAGGTACATTGACTATAATTACCATTTTAAAACACATATGTATATATGTGCCGTTTTATATCGGCTGATACACTATTAAATGTTCACTTGTAAAACGCTATATCGAATATGTTATACGATAAGTATGTGCGCGATGTAATTCCCTTTTATTAAATGGCAAGATATTTTCGTTCATAAAATACCTTTGGCATGTATAAGACATATGTACATACATACTCGTATATATGGTATTTATGCCTGCTTTTTAGTTTTTGTTTACTTTGTTTAAGTGTTTAGTAAAAATTCTTGTTTATAGACTAATCCATAAATACGGAGGGAAATCACTCTTGAATTGGCAAATAAAACTAATGGATATTCATAAAAAAGGTAAAGCCCAAAACATTGTTAAGCGCCACAAGCACATTGTCATTTACTTATAAGTGCACAGAAAAAAATAAACAATTAAATCAAATGAAAAACAACTCAAAAACGTTTATAATTAAAAAAGACATTTTTATTTATATGCAAAGACGAATATGCCCACGAATATTTCATCAAATAACATGAGGCAAACTTTACGCTTACCAATGAGTGCTGTCCGGTTCAGTTTTTTTAAGAACAATGATAAGAGACTTTACCTTTTACAGTCGAGTCGGAATGGGATGTCGCATTCGAAGCACAAGATAAAGCAATTGAGTCCGGTTTATTTGACTTATCCAATTTATCTGAAGTTTGGTTTTTTGTCATAAAACAATACAAAAGAGAGATAGATACGTCATTCCCTCCACTATCGGTTTAAACTTTACAGCACCAAAAGGATCCAGTTTACACAAGGAAGACTTTTGACAGTGCGCCAAAAAACATATATGCTCATTAATCACTTAAATTCTTAATTACTTTAAATTTCCAACTTATTTAATTCTAGATTTTCTAAAATTAATCATTTAAGAAGTTTTTGGAAAGATAACTTTTTACTCGTCACCATAGCATGGGGGTATACTAATCTAATCATTCTGTTTTGTTAGATCTCGAAAAAGCGAAAAGATAAACATTGAATCAATTAAAAAAATATTTGAAAAAACTAATTTTATACCCATCATCATAATGGGGGTATACTAATATGGTCATTCCCTTTGTAATAACTCAAGAAAGTAAATTTGAAGTCTATCTAACAACGTCTGGCAGCCGTATAAAAATGCAAGGACCAAAGTTTACTATATTAAACGTTTATCCACTCACGCCGCACTAGGCTTCGGAAAAAAACAAGAAAAATTGTCGTTTCCATTATGAACCTCTCCTCATTCCAAGACACACACGCCAAATATTGAAGTGGATTAATGAATTGGCATGCCGACTTTTTCTTCTTTAAAATATTTCATATCCTTTTTAATTTTTAGCAAAATCAATACCTTAAATTCGGTCAGGGTAAACTAGCGCGTTTATTATTATGCATATATTTGAAAATTGTTTAAAGTTAATTTTATTGAACTACAACGATGTCGATTAGTTTACCGCCAAACAGCGGTCACATGGCAACTCCGTTATAACAATCCTGTCCAATGTCGATTCCTTTCAATAAATAACGGTTACTCTTTAGCTTTCACAATTTACAATAGAGAGCATTAGATTGCGCTCGAATTCATAGCAAACGTTAGTTAGTTACAAGGCTTTGGCGTGAACGGTCGGTAAAGAATTGTGGAAAAGACGTACGGTACTCGTCGGTGGTAAAATAAAAAAAGTGAGTGGTGATTCAAAAAAAAAAGTACAAAAAAAGAAGATAAATGAGGAAGGCCTGGCTCATCTTAGATACCACCATTCAATTCGACTTTTTGACACAATCCCTCGTATAAAGTGCTTTTTAATATTGTATGTAACAAATACATGTGCATGTGTATGTCGCTGTAAATAAAGTTACAACGCTCTCCCAAAAATTGTTTTATATATATAAAAAATAATAATTCATTTATACATACATGCATACCTGTCCATTGGGGTGACCATAAACATTTCTATGCGTGAGTGCATTCAAGCTGTAGCTTTTACTATTGGAAATTAAGAATAGCAAATGCGTACATGCACACATGTAGGACTTACAATTTATGTACATACACATACACATAGCCATGCGTTTATTTATTCCTTGCCCACTTAAGTCATCAATATATCATTTCGAGGTGCTTCGTAGGTGTTGATGGAGTATTCTATTGTTTTTATATAACCAAGCTAACCATTGATGATGGACGGATTTATTGTATCTTTGCCAAAACTTGGCTATAGCAAATTCTAGCGCAGGGTGCATACTTTTTCAGTTTTGAAAATTGGGTCAAAGACCATCGTATCTCCTCCCCCATGAAGTTCCTGCGCCCATACACTATACTTATAATCAAGTAGGAGTTCATAACGTACATACGTATGTATGGATTAAACATCAATGTTTTCAATAAAACTTTGGGCTTTGGTTAAGCAACTATTCTAATCGGAATCGTAAAACTAAACTACCAAGGATTATTGTGGGAAGCATTTCGTTGAATATGCATGCCCACACTGTAAACCGTTGTTGGCCGACGGCATGAACATGGCTAAAATACAAACCCTACCGGCGTCTAGATTTCAAAGCACACGCTGAGTGGAGATGGGAGCTTTTACTAGCTCATCATTGATTTTTCGACCCCTTGAAAAAGTACACATTGCAAGAAAGTAACCTTATGATTGGGTCTTTGTAATTACTTTTTGTGTTTTGTTTTGATTTCGAAGTTTACGAATAGTGTTTGCAAAGTTTGAACAATAAATCAGACCGAGCAAACACATATACAAACGTGACAATGTATGTATATGTGTGAAAATTGACATGTGTATGTGAGATTCTCAAATGACTTTGTTGTCACGGTTTTTTTTGCTATGTTCGGGGATGCCAACTATAAATAAGAAAACAATCTATACTAACAAAAAGTTGTTGCGACGCTTGAGGCCTGAAATGGAAGTAATTCAGCTGATGTAGAATTAATAAACTCTGCAATTCGTCGACGATTTCGGTCCGATTTCTTGACGAATATCTTATAAATGCGAACGATTTTGCAGACGAATCGGTCGAATTTCGTGCCCATTTCTTGACGAATGTCTTACAACTGATCAAACAAAAAAAAAAAAAAAAAACAAAACACAAAAAACATTCATTCGACACGTTGTACAGAAATAGTAAAGAAAAAATCCCTCAGACTTTGCGAACCGATTTCTTTCCGGATTTGGTACGAATTGTCGGACGTCAGTCAAAGTCGGATCATCTTGTTAGCTGGGTTTTCTCACGATTGACTAACATTCACTATGAAAATAATGATAGCGTTGAGTTATTGTTCAAGTTCTTCTGAACATTTGCATTGTGATTTCTGAATATTTACATTGTGACAAATTGAGGACATGGTTCTCATTTAAATTAAATCAAATCAAAATAACAGAGTAGGTATTTAAAATTTCGGGTTAGGCTTAATTTCTTTTTTTTATTTTTAATTTTATTTTCTCATTTATTAGTCAAGTAGTTAGACCATATATGACTAAAACACTACAAAATCAACAATTCATAAAAATTTTCTTAAAAATAAATAAGGAATTAAATACTACTCAAAAACAGTAAATCTCATAAATTTAACAAATATTACCAATAATAATTTATAATACATATAATAAAAGTTAACATTAAAAATTTTCTTAAAAAATAAATCAGGAATTAAATACTACTCAATACAAAAATAAAACAAAAAATAAAATATACACTCTTTGTTTCGCAAATTGTGCACAATGTAGGTAGCACAGAAGATGAACAAAACCCTTGCAATCGTGAGGTTGATTGTTCAAGGCCCAGCCAGGGAGAATCGACTTTTTGATGAGGCACCAAATTCAATTTTCTTCTCTTAGTCCCTATTTCGTCTCGTGTCGTCGAGATATATCGCCAAGCGACATAATTACCTCCAAACGGGGACAATAATTGGACGAAAAAGCCAGATCCTCTGCAATTGTTTTGAACTTCCTTTTATCATAATCTTGAGACGCGCGATATAAAATGTTTTCCAAGTAGTTAGCAAAATTTGCATTTGTGTTTCTCAAAAAAAAATCTTTGTTAGTAGTGGGCAACCCTATTGGGATTACAGTTGTGAGCTACGACTGATTTCCCTTTTGGTATTCGTTTCCCTTGGCTTTGCTTGCTTCGTTTTGTTTTGTTTAGTATTTCATGGAATTTCCATTTACACTGCCATGCAAACGCACTTACCCGAACGTACACATACACATAAACTCGCACTTGCAAGAAGTAGGTCAGTAAGATTTCACGAGTACTTAGAAGAGGCAGTGAAAGTGACAGGGTAACGTTTAGATGGCAATATAACACCTTCAACTGTTTCCGGCTGCTTCCGCCGCAATGTTTTTCGCCGATGTTTTCGCACGCACACACAATACACGAAGGATCTCTTCTTTTCAACTTGCGAATAAGTTTTTTTGCAATTCATTACAACTGCATATTGTAAATATTGTTCACCGTCGGCTTTGTGGTTTGGAATTCCCAGTGTTTTACATCAAACACAGTCTTTTCATCATTGTTAAAAAGTCATCGAGTTGGATGGGTTTCGTCAACTACATGTTTTATGGTGAACTGATGCAGCGTTTTTTTTATATACCGATGTAAAAAAAAGAAAAGAACCGATGAAAATCCTGAAAAACAATAAATTAAAAAGAAAGAAACGGTGTTGAAAAGTGGTATTAATTTCAGTTTATTATAAATTAGTGAAAGAAGCCTTTAGTTACTTGCACACGACTTTCTGCTATTTTCTTTAAAATCAAATTTCTTAGTATGTAGAGCGAATGTAATGTTTAATTAAAAAAATGGTTATAATGTAATTTTGTAAAAATGTCCGAATGAGGTGGTTCAATCCTACCAACCACACAAAAAGGAAAAACAATTAACGAATATTGGAAGGGCAGCCGGCGGCGAAAAGGTGGTTTATTCTTGAACGCAGCGTTTTCCCTCCATACCAATTGAAGAACTCAAACTGTTTTGTGGATGTATTTTATTTGGAAGGGGGCCCGATAACACAAATACGGAAGGTCTAAGGAGTGCTTTAGCCCGTCTACGCAATAGAACGGGCCCCTCAATTCCACAACCATCTCCACCTACCTCACCTCATCCCTCCTCCGTAGTTGTCAGCTGTGGACGTGAGCTGACCACAACAGGAAGGAAGACACCCACTAACACAACCTACTCAACAAACAGCAATGGATCAACTCGAGATGTAAGTAACTATATATAATATGTATTAGCTACTATTATCCTCAATTGATATTTTAATTATCCTCAGCTGCTATTTTTACAAGTCTTTTCGAAAATGTGGTCATAATTTCAATCCATTCATTCCGTTTGCTTCTATAGTAGAGAAGCGGGATTTGGCGGACGAACTATTCTAAAATATTGAAAATTATTTTTTTTTTTTCATAAATTCTGAAATAACTATTCAACTCAAAAACTATTCATAAAATTTATAAAAGTTAAAATCACGTATGAAATGGAATCAATTATTTCCCTATTTGCATTTGCGCAATATATCTCATAGCAATGTAGACTATGATTTTAAAATCGATACAAATCTCAGCATGAAAAGTTGATGTTACACTTCTGTACCCTTCACCATATGATGGAGCTATACTAACTTCGTCATTCCGTCTGTAATATCTCGAAATACTGGCCTAAGACCCGATTAAGTACATATGTATTTGATCTTCGTTCGTCTGTGGGACTAAACTTTCATTACGATTTCTTACAGTCAAGAGAAACACGGCCCATAACGGTTCATACATTGATGTGGCTTCTATTTAAACAGGTCACTTGATTTGGAGAATCATAAGGTGACATGCATAGACCTATATAAGATTCGGTCCGGCCGAAATTATATGTACCTGGTGATGTTCCTTGTAAACCCGAAACATATTCAACAATTCTAAGCAATGAGTCGAAAGTTGAAAAGACCATTGCTATCTTTCAATAAAATCCATTCAAATTTTGAAATTTGAAAAATTATTTTATTCAGCTAGTATTCGATTGGAATTGTTTCATAATATTGTGTATCTCAATTTATGCAAAAATCTTGTACCCATTCTTTATTGTAATTGAGACCACACGAATTTATTTGCAGAAATTTATTGGACTTGAATATCCAAAAGAAAATATTTGTTTTATTCAATATAGGGGTTTGAACTGACAAGTTTTTCAAATTATAAAAACTTTGTACAAAGACAATGTTTGCTTCGAAATGTAAATATTGTAATTGATTATAGGAAGTGTGACAATATTCTTTCCCTCAATGCTGTGATTAGTTCTTCGCTTGTCGATTCAACTTATTTTAAAATTGGCCGTTGAACCCCAAATTATATTCTTAAATTCCCCTTTAAGCACGTTTTTGAAAAAGGCTATTAAAAATTAAATCGCGGGAAATATTCCGGGGATAATCCCGCCAAAAGCGGGAAAGATGATCACTTTTATAATAATTCATTTCTATCAGCCTATTCAGTATTTTCATTATGAAATGGCAAACCATACTGCGCACGAATCAACTGACAGCAGTCCGACAAAAGACAAGCACCGAAAAAAGTATTGCCAGATTGAAAACCACGCGTTTAGTTATTAAATGAGGTATAATCATCAAATAGCAAAGAAGTAAGATATATGTATACGTAGATTGATCCTACAATGGAAAGAGCTATTACCTATACTTACATTAATTGGCTATGACAGAATATTTGTTCCACTAGCCGAATGTAGAATAGCGTTCCAAGCGCCTCGATCTTCTGCGCTCATTCTAAAATCTCTGACACCAAGTTTCGAGGTGTCTCCCACAACTTGATCTTTCCATCGGGCTTTTGGTCTTCCCGGTTTGCGTGTACCACCGTGTTTGTCTTCAAAAGACTTCTTTGCTGGAGCTTCTTCATCCATTCTGACAGCATGACCTAGCCAACGCAGCCGTTGTATTTTGATGCGTGTAACTATGCAATCGTCGTCATACAGCTCGTGGTTCATACGTCGCCTATATTCTCCGTTAACGCAAACTGGTCCATATATTTTACGAAGAATTTTTCTCTCAAATACAAGTACCCATGCTTCAGAATCATACAACAGCATGGGTAGTATCAGTGTCTTGTAAATAATGTCTGGTATTACCTATAAGCAGTGCTTTAATTTTAAACATTTTTTTATGTAAGTCAAAATTAGCGTCAAAGGAAAAGGAAGAATCATAATAATAAATTATGATGGACAGTTCTTTAGAATACCCACTTGAATCAGTAGGGTGGTTTATATGATGGCTATATCTTGACTTATTACAACCTTGTTAAACATGTGTACAATTCTGTACGATAGTAAATGTAATTATGCATACAAAGAAGATAAAGGATAGTTGTTACAACAATGGTCATATGAACGTACACTAATGACACAGAAACTTTTAAAAAGTATTGATCATTTTTAAGTGATGTGCTTTGTCGCTAATTGGGCATGCGTTTCATCTATTGCACGTACCTAGATGAATAAAAACGTCTTTATATGGAAAGAGGCATTTTGTAACAAAAAACTCTGCATTCGGTTGACCAATCTGTCAAACTTTTCTTGCTCATAAAGAACGCATTTATAAATCCATTACGTGATGCCAAAAATGATGCAAGCAATAGTTTTATTACAATGAAACTAAAAACAACAAATGAAAGCGTGCTAAGTACGGCCGGGCCGAATCTTTTATACCCTCCACCATGGATCAAATTTGTCGAATTACCGGGAAAAGGGTAACTCTGTTGTGCTGTTTCAGGTTATAGACCGATTTGACACGTATGGTGAAGGTCATGGGAAAAAAAAGTTGTACAAAAGTTCAGCCAAATCAGATAGTAATTGAAGTCAAGATCCCAGATCGGTTTATATTACAGCTTAATCAGATTATGTACCGATTTGCGCCATACGGAAGACAGTTTTTGGAAGTTATAACAAAACACCTCATGCAAAATTTCAGCCAAATCGGATAGGAATTGCGCCCTCTAGAGGCTCAAGATGTAAAATAGGGCGATCGGTTTATATGGGAGCTGTATTAGGCTATAGACCGCATTTGACACGTACCTTGGAGGTTATTGGAGAAGCCGTTGTTCATAATTTCAGCCAAATTGGATAATAATTACGCCTTCTATAGGCTCAAGAAGTCAAGATCCCAGATCGGTTTATATGACAGCTATATTAGGTTATGTACCGATTTGAACCATACTTAGTACATTTGTTGGAAGTCATAACGAAACACGTCATGCCAAATTTCAGCCAAATCGGATGAGAATTGCGCCCTCTAAAGGCTCAAGAAGTCAAGATCCAAAATCGTTGTACAAAATTTCAGCCAAATCAGATAGTAACTGAAGTCAAGATCCCAGATCGGTTTATATTCCATCTATATCAGATAATGTACCGATTTGCGCCGTACGGAACACAGTTTTTGGAAGTTATAACAAAATACCTCATGCAAAATTTCAGCCAAATCGGATAGGAATTGCGCCCTCTAGAGGCTCAAGATGTAAAATAGGGAGATCGGTTTATGTGGGAGCTGTATCAGGCTATAGACTGATTTTGACCGCATTTGACACGTACCTTGGAGGTTATTGGAGAAGCCGTTGTTCAAATTTTCAGCCAAATTGGATAATAATTACGCTCTCTAGAGACTCAAGAAGTCCAGACCAAAGATCGGTTTATATGGCAGCTACATCAGGTTATAGACCGATTTCCACCATACATCGCACAGTTGTTGGAAGTCATACAGAAACACGTCATGCCAAATCGGATGAGAATTGCGCCCTCTAAAGGCTCAAGAAGTCAAGATCCAAGATCAGTGCTACTTACAAAATCCTTTATTGTTTTCCATACCACTCCCCTAAGTAGGTTCATGTCTGGTATCGTGTCCCCAACTAAGTACTGGGGTCTGTTACCCACGAAAGCCGGGAAATGCTCTAACGCCTCATCATCTTCTCCACATATCCTACACATGCTGTCACTTGCCGCACCGATTTTGCATAGTCCTATGTGTCCCATTATGACACCAAAAGCTATACTGACCTCCTTCTTACTTCCTTTCAGTCTCGTCTTCTCATGATCTGTATCATCTCAAAGGATTTCGCCGTCCTACTGACCGTTTCGCTGTTCCACAGTGTTGCATGTATGTGTTTGAACAGGGCTTTGTCGCCCACGTTCTTAAATCGGACTGTGTCGACCCGAAAGGCTTCGAGTTAACCAAGTTTATCGAAGGCAGTTCTATGGCCTTCACTGCCAAATCGTCCGCCCTTTCATTCCCTCGATTGGCACGATGCGGATTGTGACATGTTTGTGATCTTCTGGTTGTTATTGCCGTCCTGGTTGTTGTTGCCCTTATGGCAATTTTACTGTCTGTTAAGAAGTTCTCACTCGACGTCCTCGCGTTAGCACCACACCACCTCAGGCATTTCGTGATAGCCGGGATTTCCGCCTGTAGGAAACAGATCTCAGTTCCTGGGTTCTCAATGTAGACCCCCTGGCCCACTCTGTCCCCTAACTTTGATCCACCCTAGTATTGCCGTCTGGAAAATGGATTAAGGAGTGAGAAAAAGCTAAATCAAGTCATACCCATACTAACACTTTTAAATAAAGTAGGATGCCACCGCAGCGAAGAGGTTAGCATGCCCGCTTATGACGCTGAACGCCTGGGAGGTTTTCCCCTCCTAATACTGGCGACATTTGTGAGCTACTGTACCATCTGGTATGGCAGCCATGTAAAAACTTTAACACAAAGAAGTGCCGCACTGTGGCACGCCGTTCGGACTCGGCCATAAAAAGGAGGTCCCTTGTCTTTGAGCTTAAACTTGCGTCCGATGACTGCACTCATTGATATGTGAGGAGTTTGCCCCTGTTCCTTTATGTTCGTGGTCAAATTCACAATTTGCAAATTAAATAGGCCAAACCTATAGGAACTTGAGTTTGGTCGTGACTATCTTTGCACCATGCGCCCAGACCTAATCTTAAATGGGTTTGCATAGTTGATGTAAATGCTGCATAATTTAATTTAATGTATTCAGTAGATGTTACTGCGGGTAAGCCAGAGTTAAATTTTTCCAGTAGGCTTATGTTAAGGACTACATTAAACCAAGCTTTCCTTGTAGTAGTTTATAAACTGTATTTAAAAGGAGGAAAATGATGGCGATCATTTCGATATTAGGTATCCTATTATAATTTGTTACACCAGATAACTTATTTTATTACGTTGAGATACCTCGGTTTTTAAGTTGAAGCGATAGGCCAAAGCTTCTGGTAGGAATCAAACCCGCAGTACTTGCAAAGCTAATCGAGGTACTCTACCAAATCGGCTACCATTTAAGACCCTATTAAATTATATGTCTTTATCGTTTGTATATTTCCGTCCAGCTGTCTTCGTTATTCCGTTTATAACATTACGAAATATTGATCTGAGACCCAACAGAGTATTTGTATATATTCTTCATCGTTTTAATATTTTTAGAAGAATTAGCCGTGTCCGTCCACCTGTACGTCTTTCGAAAGCTCGCTAACTTTCGAAGTCGTTTAAAATTTCGCACACGTACTTCCTATTAGTGTAGGTCGGTTGAGACTGTTAATGGGCCATATTGGTCCATGTTTTGATATAGCTCCCATATAAACCGGTATCGGATTAATTATCAGATTTAGCTGACATTTTGCATGAAGTGTTTTGTTTTGACTTGCAATAACTGTGCTAAGTATGATCCAAACCGGTTTATAACCTGATATAGCTGTCATATATACCGATATAGGATCTTAACTTCTTGACCCTCTAGAGTGCGCAAGTTTTATCCGATTTGGTTGAAAATTTTATGTACACGAAACTTTTAGATGTTTTCTAATTAGTATGCAATTGGAGACCCTAGTGGCTTCAGAGGCTGATCTATGGAGCTTGAAAATTGGCCACCTTGAGTATGTCAAATTTTGCATTGCTTGTCATTTACGGACCTTTTAAAGCATAGAGCTCGTAAAACTGTACAAAAAAGATACAGAAATGTTCAGTATATCTCTAATAGTTTATCAGTTATTGGACTTATAACGATTTTTTTTTTGAAAATTTTTGTCAAAGTATCTTCGGTATTTCCGAAATTATGGGACTGTTTGTAAACCGATTGAAAATTTTCACATCGCTAGAAAGGTTACAAAATTCTATTCAAATTAATCAAAATTGTCCCTTCCTATTAAACGTTATTCGATTCAGAATCTAAAATTTCCGAAAAAAATCAAAATTTTGCATTTTTTGCAAAGTAGCATCATTATTTCCTTCATAAAATTTTTGTTTCTGCCAGTAGGTGTTATTTTCATTTATATGTTTTAAAGAGGGCTAAATGTAGATGCGATTAATGCTGCGGAAGTCCCGATTTGACCAACTAATGTTAAGGCCGTCCAAAAATGGACAATTTTCAAACAACAATTTTTTGTTTGTTTTTGCGCAACATTAATTTGGTTGTTTCATTTTGTTGTTGGATTTATTTGTCCAGCTGAAACCAATATAGGGTTCGTTTTGTTTCTATTTCAATAGAAAGCAAAATAAAAACCCTTTTTCTCCTCAAACTTCTCAAATCGCTCAGCACAGATTCCAAAGTTCTTAACACTTGTAAAAAGTTTCTACATCTTAGCTATAAACGTACTAAAAACCACTAGTTTACTAAAGAGGCTCATTTTAGCTAGGTTCGTACCTTATTTTGGTCAGTTGGAACGCTTTTTAAAACATATTGGTAGATTTATTAATTTTTTTTTTTCTTTAAAATACTATATTATATTAACAGTGAAAAAATCATCATAATTTCTTTATGTATTCTGATTTTATAGCTCCTCAAGGATACACGTCACTTTAAAAAAAAATATATTTTAATTTTTTTTCGATTTCGCGTCAAATATATATTTAATGTTCGGAATTTTTAGAATACGAGAAGTCTGATCAAAAAGATAACTGTGATTTTAAACGCAAAACGCATTTCTTTATTCATCAATAACTATCTTGTCCCCTTCAAAGTAATACTAACATCGTTCTTCCGTTTCTAACTCATCGAATTAATAATCTGAGATCCAAAAAGTATAAGAGGTCTGATCAAAAAATAATAAAATAAAATAAAAATGGGCCACCGTAGCCCCTATTCCTTAGTGGAACATTCATGGGAAAAATTTGTTTGTATTTTTGTAATAAAAAATTATTTTTTCAAAAAATATTTTTTATTCATCGATAACTATCTTCTACCCTTCAAAGTAATACCCTTCAGAACACGTCCGAAATAAACTGACAATCCAAAATGACTGATACTGATCGTGTGTAATTAAATCCAATCCAATCCAAAAATTGAAAATGCCATTACACACTACAAGCAATTGTCCTTTCTATTTATATTTCAAAAAATGTGGCCAAATTTGTTGTTATTGTAGTAAAAAATTTGAGCCCCAAAATAGTAAAATAAGGCCCACAGTAAAATGAAAATATATCCTAATATTCCTTAAACCCCAATTTAATTTGAAAAATATGGATTTTCTTGAGGAAAACCCAAATTGGCCCCAATGGCTGGTTGAAAAGTCCCAAAAAGGCGAAAATAGGTCGCAAAAGTTTATTTTTGTTGTTCTCTTCATACCTGTTTGGGGCATATTTTCGTTTTGGGTTTGGGGTGCAATTTCATTGGTCCAACCTTCATATCGCCTACTTAACAATGAGTCTAGCTCGTCTCTTAGGCAAGCCAACCAGGCCAGCTAGCTCTTATGTATAAAAGCCAATGTGTGTTCGAATGTCTGTTTGTTTATGTATTAGTTGAATGTAATAGATTAAAAGTCTGAAGGGAAACATATTGATTGACTAAAGCTTGCAGTTAATGATATAATAATCTTTGTCGGGGTAAGCTTAGCGGGTTCCAAAGATCAAAGCAAAAGTAGTTTCATAAGGGTATTTAACAATTTTATTTAAGTCAGGCTTACAAATTACTAAAAATGTATTCTGCAAAACTTTAAAGAGACCAGGCAAGTTACAACAAAATACAGCAGACACGAATCAAACAGTTAACATGAGGTCCAGAATAGAATGCCTCCTTCCCAAAAAGGAAGGTTGCCTTCATGGTAAATTATGGATAAGTTGGTGTAATTCAAATGTGTGTAATCTATGACTGCATCATACCAGTAGACTCCCTGTACACTACAATTATGGTGCCTGTGATCTATGGCCGTTAAGAACCAGTAGCATTCCTCTGCCTACACGTGTCTGGGTACTATGGCTGTATCAAACCAGTAGAATCCTACTACTTGAGTCGAGCTAGGCTGCGTTAGTGTGGCTGTCACCGTAGCTGTCGCATACTTGCAGTGGCTGTCCACACACGACGGCAGCCTAAGCCCAACTGAAGTAGGGGTGATCACTCGAAGAGTAGAACGTGCTATCGGTTCCTGAGTATCTGTGACGTCGAAGTATGAGTATCTGTGACGTAGGAGTGTACAACCAACCATTGTTTTAGTGATGTTATGAGCAAGTTTAAGTGAGTATCATCTCTCAGTATAAGAGTGTTAGATATTATTGCAAAAAACAGGTTTTGAGCGTAGCAGATGGCAGCTAATTGGTGGTTGTTATAATTATCAGTGAATTGTGGTTGTTATAATTATCTGTGAATATAAACTCAGAAGAAATATAATTAAATGGGATTAATAGAAATGCAATTTATATAAATTGAAATAATATACAATTGTATATTTCATATAAATGTAAAAATAGAAATAGATTAGAGTGATGAATGTATGTAACGATAGCTTCGGTACAATGAAGTGAGCTATTACTTAGTTGCTGCGTCATGCACCGCACTAGTTCTTGAAAAAATTGCACTTTAGGCTCTCATTTCTTTAAAGACTTGTCCTCATTACCCAGCAAAAACTCTCATTAGTAAATAGCTAGAAAGGTAAGCGCATTCAAGAAGTAATAATTATTTATTTGTAGGCATCGTTTCTAATTACTTTTACATTGCGATTTCCTAGGAGGAAAGTCCTTTCGCACAAGCACACCAATAGTTTAAAAATAAGTACATACGACTAAGCGTAAAAGTTGTCAAAAAAATAACGACATATTATCTTAGTTTAACGTTGCTAAGAAATAACTACTTAGACTCAAACATGTTCGCGCCTTTCTCCACCACCACGTTCTCAATACTCAATTTCTTTGAAGAAGACAATTTTTATATGAATAATACAAATTATAAGTGAAATTAAAATTTAACTTCATCGCAGCCGAGAGTTGAACCAAGAACCCTCTGTTTTCAAAGCAGACGCTCTACGCACTCATCCACTTTACTATTGTTTGACACAAAAGCAAACTTTAATTCTATTTCATCAAAGATGGTCATGCCTTTGAGTTTATGTTTGACATATTCTATTTATAGACACAATATTCTAACACATGGGAGTGATTTTAGTAGTTTTGTGGAACATAGCTTACATCAGAAGATTTACAATGCAAAGGTCCCGAGTTCCAATACAAAGTTGAGTTAATCTCGTAACGGACAGCAACCATGGGTATGAGATAATTTTGCCCGCAGTTTCTTAATGGTATTTTTGTCAATACCAAGGTTATAACAACGATTTTTTTCTATTATTACAACTACTACAAAGAAGTGCTTATTCTAGAGCTTCATCGAATGTTGTATGTAATGACATTTGTACCACCGGTAATACAGATGTTGATAACTCGTTATATTTTAGCAGCTAGTGATTCTAAGGATAATGAGTAATCCATTATTTGTACATGCCAAAAATAATGACATGGACTTACCAAGTTTTTGCCAGGTAGCGGATGTACATTCTTGTTGCGGATTTTTTAAAGCGGTCGTGTAGGTTCACTTTGCCTTAGTAAGGCTGATAGCAGACTGCAGATCGCAAACTTAACCCAACCTAACCAATATTGCAGTTGGTACAGCCATCTTTAAGATATTCACAATTTTTTTCCAATTCGTAATTAGCAAAAAATATGTACATTTCCAAAATTCTACACCAACAAGCTCAAAAGGCTTTAAATCTAATTCTATATTTTTAAGCAGCAAATAGAAGAGGAGAGTCTTTTGCATTTCATTACAGCAAAGATGCTATTCAACCTCTCTTTCGAAGGTACTTAGGCTCATATAAGAGTACTTACTACAATAGGACTGACTACTCCTTATCGATATGAATAATTACATTTCATTCGCCATTACCATAAAAACTCATTTCTTCTATTGAATTTACGCACAATAATAGTCATTAAGGAACAATTCACAGTTAGATTCGGAGTTCGAGTTTGGAAGGAGTGCCAGGACTTGGGCAAGTTTTTGGCATATATAGTCACCTTGCCCCCAGCATCTTGGTAATGGGCCGCACTGATCTCTCCTTTACGGGTCTAATTAGGAGAATAAATTTAATGTTATTAAAAAATAATTGCTTGACAAATACAACTTCGAGAGCCAAATCGACGGCCAGTCATTTGACTTCGGCTGTTAGGCATCGTTTTATTTATTCAAATGTTAACGAAGACGCTGCCTATGATGATGATGATGATAGCTGAAATTGAGTTTGCCATTGAGTATTTGTGAGTAAAGTGGTGGAGAAATATATGCTTGATAATGCGCCGTTATTCAAAATCGAATTGTTTCCTTTGGCAATGGGAGCTTTTCTCTTTTTTAATAGGGCCAAATACATTGAATCCTTCTACCGACTCGAACGTCCTTGCCTATCCTCGCTATAATACACAACGTTCACACTCTTACACGTCCATCCATTCATACATAGCTAGCAGCTCGTATCTATGTATCTAAATAAGTATGCAAGCAAACATATTTATTTATGATGTTGTTATACTTGAACAATATATGGGCAAATGGATGTATGCCTTATTTACTGGAGGATACTCAAGGGTGTATAATGTATCTGTGCCAATGCTTCTGCGATTGTGTATGGACGGATGGATGAGTGTGTGTGTGTGTATGTGAGACTGAGAGTGTGTAGAAGTTTAATTTAATTTTATACCCAATTAAGTACAAAATTCGTTTGATGTCTCTTTGTGTGGAGAGATACGATGTATTTTTTGCATTTTCCTCCTCTATTGTTTGTTCGCCAGAAGGAGGGGGAAGAGCCAGTGGCAGCGAGCAAGGACTGTTGAGAATGTGCCACTGCGACAAGGGATGACTGCGAGTGCTCGGAGATATTAATAAGAAAAGGGTGAGCTAACAGCTAGACGACGAATAAATCAATGACTAAATGAGGGCGAAAATAGACCAAACTGATTGATTATACGCACTGAGGGGTAGATAAGTGGCACAAGATAGCAGATGCTCGAAGCAGGTGATACGCTTGAAAATGACGATGCCTTAATTTACATCATATTACACACCGTGTTAATATATGTCTAATTAAGGCACACTTTTCCTACGCCAACGCTCTTAGCAACCAACCAGTAAGAAGGCGATTTGTTGAATCTTTGATTTTATTTTTTATAGGAACTCCGCTACACAAGTATGTAGATCTCTTGCTACTGGCATGTTTCATTGTTATCAGAGAAGTTTCCCTTATTTTTTTATGGGAAATTTGGTCCATTAGCCGGCTTGCTTGCATTGGTTCATGTCTTAGTATCTTCCCGAGAGTAAAAATAACTATTTGTTTTTCTTTAGGCCCAGTATGCAGCTCAAGCAAAATTTTCGGTAGCAAACACATGGTGACAAAAAAACTATACATTCGTTTGACCAAACTGCCAAAGTATGCATTTATCAAAATTAAGCATTGTATTTATTGTACAAATAAATCCGAAAAATACCCCAAGCTTTCAATGTCATCCTGGAACACAGAGCAAAGAAAGATCCAAATTACCTATCAGCTGTACCTTAAAACGTCATCAGAACAGCCATGGTCTCCTCACATAGTATGGCAGAAATGTGTAGTATGTCTACGGTTAGGGCCACCCATTTAAAATAATCCCCCACAGTGGCACAGGATATTATAATTTAATGCATTTGCTTGTAATACCCAGAAGGAAGGGAGATAGACCCATTGATAAGAATACTGATCGACTCAGAATCACTTTCTGATTCGATTTAGCTGTGACCGTCTCTCCATGGTATTTAATTTGTGTACAAACTACAGTTCGCCCGAACGTCTTCAAGTTTGGCACATACATTTTTTTGGCGTAGAGACGAAGCCTGTTGAAAATGGAAAAGCCGGTTGTTAACCGATTCTATCGAAATTTAGCAGGAAGGATTTTCCTTTAGAAATCGGTTAAGATTTATATTCATCTGCCATATAAATATGAAGATTGCCCGATTTTCACATCTAGAGCCACTGCAAGCGCATTTATTGACCAACCTGTCCAACATTGTGCACAACGCGTTCGTCGACGACTACCACAATATCTAAGAAGATTGGTCGAAATCGGTTCAAATTTAGATATAGCTCCCGTCAGATTTTGGGTTATTTACAATAATATTGTCGTTTGTTAACCGTAGTTATTACAATTTGAAAATATTTTCTCGAAATTTGATACCGATTGTTTAATAACCCATCTGAAAACATCAGCCGAGGTCCATCATAATTGGTTCAGAAGTCACAAGTATTAAATCTAATTGTGATCACCTCTTCCAGAAATAACACTGCTTGGAGACTTTCCCGTAAAAGAATAATGGTTTCGTTGCTTGTGTGACACGAAGCCGTCTTGTTGAAATTAAACATTGTCCAGATTAATAGCATCCATATCCGACCAAAAAATCATCTCTCGATAGCGCAATCCATTCACCGTTACTGCTGATCCAACCTACCTACCCAACAACCTAGAGGCATATTTGAAATTTATTTTCTTTTGTAATAAATCCCGTAAAGTTTGTTGGCCTATATCATATTTTTCTGAAAAGAAACCAACTGAGATGTGTGTATACTGTGATCTTTATCCTGTCTAAATTTTTCTTGTATTGAAAGAACGAACAAACACCTTGACCGGTTAGCTTTCAATTACAGACTGAATGTAATTTGATACTCAACTTTAGCTCAAAATAAAACAGGTAATCCCTGAATTTTACATCCAAAAATGTGAGTGGTGCATGGGTAATAGAGGAAAGCCCGGTTAATAAAGGTAGCATTTTTGACGCAACGGTTAAAAGAGGTACAAAATCAAAAGCACAGCATATCGGTTAATAGAGGCCTGGATAATCGAAGTTCAACTGTATTTTACTTCCAGGCTTCTCTTCATTATACCTATTCCTATGTAAAATACAGTGTGCAAGGGCGTCATAATGGAACAGTTAACACGTCTTGCGAGTAACTTTCGAAGTTGGACACTGTCATATCTACTATTTCCTGTAGTAAATAGGACATACTACCGATGAGTTTTACCCGAGCATCTTCTATTAATGCCTTCGAGGTAAATAGTGCCAAAGGCCATCCTTATTCTATATTTCTACTAACCAGAATAATACCAAATTTTAACCACCAGATATCGGTGGGTTAAGTGATGTACGTAATTTTTGTTTGAACCCTTGTCGAAACCTGCGAACATGGGTTTTAAGTCCACGCTAGTTTTTGAACACAGAAGACCGAGCATTCGAATATCATAGGGATCATAATATTAAATAATATAATACACATAAATATTCTATTTATGATATTCTGTATTCTCATAGTTATATCCCGGCCGAACTGAACGCATTTTTGCTTGTTAATTATCGTCTGGATATCAAAGCCTTTAAAACCAGATTAACATCCCATTCAAATCTTTTTTTTCTGAGCTAAGTTTTGTGTTTTAACGTTTGTTGATATATTTGAAGTATAAAATAATTTTTTGTCAATAAGCATCAAGCGATACAATGGCATATTCCTCGCCAGCAGGTGATTTGTTGTTGCTAATTCCTAGGCTTCCCTTTAATAATCATATTGGAAGCAGCACCAACATTAGGATCGCCACTCGCAATAGGCTGCTTGCCATCCGAATCATTGCATAACTCCGAAATGCAGGAACGATAATAGGTTTTGTATGTCGAATCAGTTACCACAGAGTTATATTCCTAGAAAGAAGCCCGAAAACAGATTACATCATGTTTGGAGCAATGAACACATCGCTATTTACATCGAGTTTATCCTCACAGCCACGTAGGAATGTTGCAACCTTTCCATGCTCGTGCTGCAAAAGAAAAGGGGACAAGGGTAAAAATCGCACTCAGTTACAATGAATGCACAGACAGCATATCTCTCTGGTAATGTCAATAAATACCACCAATTCCTGGCGCACTATCGTGCAGTATTTCTTGGTACAATTAGTTTGGAGTTTCGGTTTAACGATACATGAGTCATCCGGACTTCCCCATGTGTAACTGCAGGTATAGCAGAGTAAGGCTACAAAGAGAGACAAGTAAAACAGAACACACAAAATGCACACAACATCAACACAAACAACCAATCAGACCACTTAACTAAATAAGTTTTGGAAGCAGACATAGGAATTCAATGGAAAAACAAGTCAAAGCGCCATAAGTTCGGGCCGGGCCGAATCTTCTATACCCTCCACCATGGATCGCATTTGTCAAGTTCTATGCCCGGTATCTCTTTCAATTTGCCATGCTATTGGTGTTATATTAGGCAATGGACCGATTCGGACAGTACAGAATATAAGAGATGGAATTGGAGCAGTGAGTGGCTTCTGCGCTTTTCGACAGATATGACAATTATTTGCATTTGAAAAAGATGCTTATGGTGGTGGCACAACAATTATTGGTTTCAAATCCCGGCGTGAACATCAAAAAATTCTCAGCGGTGGTTATCCCCTTAAAAAAAGGACACCCCTTATCAATAAGCTTTAACTTTAATCGGACTGCACTCGGTGATATGGGAGAACTATCCCCTGTTCCTTAATTAAATGTTCATGGCAAATTTATTAGATGATGATGACATTAAGAGCAACAGCCATCCAAGCAACAATGATAGAAAAAACAGCTTTTTAAAATTTTATTTCATAAAACAAAAATTCAAACTTCGATCCAATTTCATCATGGAGTTAAGTTTCAACATATTTCTCATAAGATATAACACACATGTGTCAATGATTCGAATTGTAATAACCCAAACACCATAAAAGCCATTTTAAATATGCGTACCGTCATCAAAGGGATGCCACCGTGGTGCAGAGTTTAGCATGTCCGTCTATGACGCTGAACCCCTGGGGTTCGAATCCTGGCGAGACCATCAGAAAAAATTTTCAGTAGTGGTTTTCCCCTCCTAATGCTGGCAACATTTTTTTAAGTACTATGCCATGTAAAACTTCTCTCCAAAGAGGTGTCGCACTGCGGCACGCCGTTCGGACTCGGCTATAAAAAGGAGGCCCCTTATCATAGAGCTTAAAACTTGAATCGGACTGCACTCGTTAATATGTGAGCAGTTTGAACCTGTTCCTTAGTGGCATGTTCATGGGCAAAATTTGCAATTTTATATAAAAGTTGTTTAGGCACGCATAATACAAATTTGCGACTTTGGGGTCAATTGAATTCACCGCACGATTAACCGATTTTGACGGTAAACGATTTCCCCATATGTCCAATAGACCCCCTTGGCATTTATGTAGGACGAATATGTGAAGAGATGTGGCTTGGCATTCGTGTGTCATAATAATATGCTATGGACATTTCGTTACATCGTTCACTAATGAAACCATATTAACCAATAGCCGTGGCAGAACAAACATAATTTCTGGGAATCACAATGAAAATGGAATTATTCACTTGAAAATACTACGAACACAAATTGGTTGCAATAAATAAACTTGCCATGTAGATATTTCTGCGCTCAATAAATCCATTGTTTGTTTACAACACAAATAAGACGAGGACGAGCGCTTTGTCCATTTATTACAAGCGAGAAAATGTTCCTCCCTCTCTCTCTCTCTCTCTCGTATACACAATCACTCATACCCATAACAAAAAGCACATGTATGTATCTAAGTGTGTATGGTTGTATGAATGAAGGCTTTTACGTCGACCATAACCCATCGACATCACCTCTATGCTTAACCGCAAATTTCTCCTTGTGCACAATCATGTAGTGTCGCACATAGCATTGGGTGTGTGTCTACACGGAGAAAAAGATTTTTTCAAAATCACTAAGCTATCCGCTTGAATTGTGCACACACGCAAAAATAAAAACTATTTAGCCATAAACGAAATTTTCGTCAGACAAACTTCTTTTGTTAAAAACGTGGGGATGTTGTTAACGAAAAAATTGCATGAGATTTTCAACTGGTTCACAAATGGGCCCACAATTTCAAAATTACCGACGATACCTAGACTAAAACTTTCAAACAAAATTTGTTTTAGTCCAATAAAACATAAACAGTTAGAGATGTTCAAAACATTTCAGCATGTTTTTGTAGAGTTTTACGAGCTCTATCTGAAAAAAAATGAATAAGCTATTGGGTTGCCTAAAAAGTAATTGCGGATTTTTTAAAAGAAAGTAAATGCATTTTTAATAAAACTTAGAATGAACTTTAATCAAATATATAATTGCCATTTTGTTCGATAACTTTTTGCCATCTTCCTGGCAAATTTAGTATTCCACGCTCATAGAACTTCTGGCCTATATCTGCATAAAACTGAACCAAGTGCGATTTTATAGCCTCATCATTGCCGAAAGTTTTACCATTTAAGGAGTTCTGCAAAGATCGAAATAAATGGTAGTCTGATGGTGCAAGGTCAGGGCTGTATGGTGGATGCATCAAAAGTTCCCAGCCAAGCTCACTCAGTTTTTGGCGAGTGACCAAAGATGTGTGCGGTCTAGCGTTGTCCTGGTGGAATATGACACATCCGAATTAATCGTTTGGTTCCTTGGAAGCAGCTCAAAATATACCACACCCTTCCAATCCCACCAAACAGACAGCATAACCTTCTTTTGGTGGATTTCAGCCTTTGAAGTGGTTTGAGCTGGTTCTACATGCTTGGACCATGATCGTTTTCGACTAACGTTGTTGTAAACAATCCATTTTTCATCTCCAGTTATGATTCGTTTTAAAAACGGATCGAATTCATTGCGTTTAAGGTGCATATCACAAGCGTTGATTCAGTTTGCTAAATGAATTTCTTTCAATACATGTGGTACCCATATTAAAATTGACGCTAAACAAACAAATGTAAACAAAATTTCGCGCACTTTTTTTCTAAAGCAAGCTAAAAGTAACAGCTGATAACTAACAGAAGAAAGAATGCAATTACAGAGTCACAAGCCGTTGAAAAAATTTGTCAACGCCGACTATATTACTACTATATAACCGACAATTACTTTTTGGGCAACCCAATATAAATGACTATTTGGCAAGCAAATCAAAATCTGGACCCTCGGGATCCCCAAATTTTGCACACTTATTGGAAAATACCTCAACATTGACTATGTTAAGTTTCGTGTACATATTTGTGTCTGTTCAAAAGTTCCAGATTTATTTCCAACATTTTTGGATTTGGTAACACTGTGCGATGTAGTTCAAACAAAGTAAACGAATCATTATTTCGTGCAACAAAACAGTTCTTAAAGGTTTTACCCTAAACAAATATATGACTAACGCTCAACCGGGGAAAATGTCATACATTTACTATAAAAAGCATACCCATATAAAACAGATTGATATCAAGATATATTCATTTACAGGTAGTGGCAGTTGCTCAACAACAAAATATTGAGTTCACTATCTGTCAAAACCTATGATTAGTGCAACTCTGATTTTGAGTATTTTCCTAGTTCGCACGATTTTTCCTTGTTTGTGTGTGTTATACTTCTTAACTGTAATATACACACACAACAAAAGCTCGTTGACAGATAGTGCACTTCGCGAGAAAAAATTGTACTCAGCTGTTTACGGTACACTACCTGGTAATTCTGTCATGGATTTATATATCGGAAAAATATTCCAAACCTTTGTTTTTTGCGATCAGATATTTGACATTGTTGTAAATTGTTCGAGATGTTTAGTGGTACGTATCGGTTCAAATTAAGATATACAGTCGGACCTCGGTTATCCGGCAATCGGTTATTCAGGAACCTCCATTATCCGGGATAGAAAAGATATTTTTGTCTTTTTTCTATTAACTCGATTATCCGTGATTACCTCTATAAGCCGGGAGTATATATACGTTTTACAACTGCAAATTTACAAATTTTGCCACGCACATTACATTAAGGAACGTGAGGCAAACTTCTCACATTTCAATGAGTGATGTCCGATTCAAGTTTAAGCTTAATTATAAGGGACCGCTTTTTAAAGCCGAGTTCGAACTGGGTGTCCTAGTGCTACACCTCCTTGGGTAGAAGTTTTTACATGGCTGTTATTTCACAAATGTCGCCTGTATTAGGAGATAATAACCACATTCGAAATTTTGCTGATGTACTCGCCAGGAGAAGGCCACCGTAGCGCAGAGGTTAGCATGTCCGCCTATGACGCTGAATGCCTAGGTTCGAATCCTGGCGAGACCATCAGAAAAATTTTTCAAAAGTGGTTTTCCCCTCCTAATACTAGCAACATTTTTGAGGTACTATGCCATGTAAAAAAATCTCTCCAAAGCCTTTCGGACTCGGCTATAAAAAGGAGGCCCCTTAACATTGAGCTTAAACTTAAATCGGACTGCACTTATTGATATGTGAGAAGTTTCCTTGGTGGAATTTTCATGGCCAATATTTGCATTTTTACTCCCCAGGATTCGAACAAGAGCTTTCAGCGTCATAGGTGAACGTGCTATCCCCTTAGCTACGGTGGCTCCAGTTTATCGATTACGTTTGGAAAATTTAACAAAAAGAAACCGGATGTTTGGTGTTTGGTATGCAGAAGCACTCGTAGATGGGCATAAGGTGCGAAAGATTAACCAACAGCTTTATTATGCGTACAACTGCAAGGCTATAGTTATTAGAAAAAGTACTGGACCAAGAGACCTATAATAAATATTAAAAAAAACATTGTAGTTTATTATTTTTACATAAGATTCTAAACCAATGTGTAATTTTCACTAAAAAAAATGTGTGAAAACTGCAAAAAAATTTACTCGGTTACCCTGGAAAATCGATTATCCGTAATGTCTCCGGTCCCGAGGATCCCCGATAATCGAGGTCCAACTGTATTTTTCACACAAGCCTCAAACTCCCATAGAAATACAATATATAAAAATAGCCCATTTGTAAACCGATCCCGCCAGTTTAGGAATTTGCCACGAAGCTTATTGTAAAGGGGCTATCGATCAGACTGACATAAGAATGTATTGTAATTAAATACACCCGATACACTAATTGGACCAAAAACTACAATTTTAAATTTCATATCATACAAATAAATACATGTTCGAACTTAAGAATCAAACTTTGACAATGTCCCCTTCCTATAAAATGTTAGTTTTAAATTACAACTTTTTTCGGTGTAGTCATTGAAGTACACAATAGAACAGAACGATATATAAGTCTCGGACATAAGTACACCACTTTACAATGTAAATGGCAAGTGAATGAACTTTAATAATGGCCTTTGTTTGCCAATATTAATAATAACAATAGTGTTAATAGTGTTGGGGACAGCACTTAAAATAATCCGTCCTCAGGGATGGATATGGAGACGTTGTCACGTTTATGAAAACGGCTTGTTGAATTTACTCTAAGTGTATTGGCCAAATGTTTGATTTTTCCAATGAATTCTATTTCAGGGATTTTACTGAAAACCGATTAAAAGCGAAACATCAATTTAGTTTCGGCGAAATTGAAACATCTGTATATTTCGACTAAAATTTGGCGTCTTCGCGCGAAACCTCAAAAAAATGATTTTTTCTCAATTCAATCTCTTTTCTGCCATTCTTCTTCTTCTCCCAAGTGATCACTTTAAGGGGGACATTGTCACAATTTACGCACCTATCCACCCACCCGCTATGACAGAATCATGAACGTCATCACTAGAAAAAACACATAAACTAAGAAACACTTGCACAAAAATAGTCTTAGTAGTATTTCACTGATGTTTGTATTTAGTGAGTGACGATTATATTTGTTGGCCATGGAAACGAAAAAATAGTTCTAGGACTGCTAGGAATAGCTATGATGCTTGTGGTATATATATCTACCATTCGAACTGCATATCATCCACAATAGAGTTGCACCAAGAAGAGCCACAATTGTCCGATACCCCTCCATTGCGGTAGGTAAGTGTGTTGCTTAAAACTTTTCGTAAAACTGATTTCATAGATGGAACTCGTGCCATATATTTGTCTTCCATTAATCGATGACTAGGCACATTCACACACACACACACTACATGCATATTCGTACGTCCCACTAATTGGACCTGCAACACCTTGTGAATGTTATCACAATGTTTGTTTATTCTTCATATCTTAATGATTAATTTGTTATAAATTCTACACTCGAAAAAACTTATCTGACAAATTGCAAATAGAAAAATGAAGGATTTAAAATTTTAAAATATGATAAAATGAAAAATTGATTGCACTTATAGTTTCTAGGGCTTTATTTTCAAATCCGGAAACAGAGGTCTTATTTTCGCATGCGTAACGATCGTAATTTGTTTTTGCCCGCAAGATTCATCTATCATATACAACCAATTTCCGTCTATTTTTAGGCAATTAAAATAGGATGTAGAAGTATTTTTACAAAATATGTAATACAATAATTATTACATATTGATTCATATTTGATTAATAAATTTGAATTAAAATTAACTTGACGCAATAGAGAAAATGATCAAATTGCCTGCAAGCAAGAGCAAAGCAAAAGCATTGCGTCACTAAACCACTAAATTAAATGCGGTTGGATATAGATAGATACAGTAATACCTCGATTAACGTCGTCGCGGATAACGCCGTTTCTATTTCCGTCGTAAAAAAATTGTTCCTAGTAACTTCGATTTACGTGGTCATTTGATTTACATCGGCTCAGTAGTTTCGAAGAAAAAATCGGTCGATCTGCCTTTTTGGTTGTACTCGTTGTTCATTTCGGGAAATCCCAATGGTGGTCCATGTGCGCTAAAACTTTTATCGGATTGCACTCATTGATAAGAGAGAAGTGTCCCCGTTTCCTTAATGGAATGTTCGTGGGAAATTTAGTAGGAATAATGACTTAAATCGATGTATTACTGTATTTCCATAAGATCGATGTATGTATTACTGTATTTCCATAATGTATTACTGTATTTCCATAATCGAAAAATAAACATCGAAGTTTAACCGTTGAGCCTAGTACTTCATTCGGATCGAAAATGCCTATTAAAATATTGCGAACTCCAACGGACTCTATTCTTAGTCAGCACATAAACAATAGTCAAACATTAACACACAACAAATTAGCGTTTAATTACATTTGTAATTTTTTAAAGGGAAATTTATTCGAAATCAGTACTACTTCTACGGAATGTGTTCGCATTTTCTTCGTCACCATTTTCTTATAATGGGTTTTTGGAGCGAAAAGTTAAAGTCAGTACACTGAAAGGAAAAGCTTTGTGATAGAAATGAAGTCTCACGTTGTATCTTAAAAAGCGTGTAGAAAGCACGTTTAAAAAAAATTCGTAAGGAAACACATATTTTTTAAGTCGAATTTTCTTAAATATGTTTGATGAAAAAAACAAAAATTTTCCCGGCGGTAGAATTCGAACCTGGGCTTCCAGATAAGACAGTGTCATTCAATATATTACTTCACAGCAATAAGTTTTTCAAATAAATTTAAAAATGTGTAGAAAACACATTTGAAAAAATTGTTTAATAAGAAATATATATTTTTTGCACCGAATTTTCTAAAAAAATACAAAAAAATTGACCGGCGAGGGGATTCGAACCTGAGGTTCAGTGGAAGGTCATATTACTGCAAAACAATAAGTTTCTAAATTAAATTTAAAAATATTTTGAAACCACAAATATACAATCGAACCTGGTTTTGCAAATTTTCGTTAAGTGATGCAAATTTCGTTAAGTAAATGAAACGTTGCATTAAGTTTATGAAACTTATTTAATGTACTTGTGGCGCAAATATTAAATTTAACAAATCTTATATTTTTCCGTCAAATTTCATATTCATTTGTTGCGTAAAAGTTTTAAATGCTAGTTAAAGGCATTTAAAACTTTTTACAATTATTTTATTTTCTCATATTTAACAATTGTTTTAGAAATAAAGTGTTTCATGCTATCAATGAAATCTGGTTTATTAATTTAATGAAGCCAGAAATTATTAAGTATGGAACATTTCATTATGTTAATGCAACTTTTCATCAATGCATCAATGAAAAAAAATAAATAAAACCCGTTTATTGATACAATGAAGCATTTTTCTTTCAGTGTACTAGACCATAAGGAAGATGTAAATTCCACGTATTTTTATGACTTATTTCTCTTCGAACACTAACATAGTATTGTTTGTAGTGTTTAACACTTTGTCAAAAAAAAAACCACATTACATTATAGATGTATTTCTATATCTTTGATTCCAAGTAATTTCCTTTGAACTAACCAAGAATTCCATTGATAACATTTCAAATGAGACATTGAGATTTAAGGCGACCGTAGCGCAGAGGTTGGCATGTCCGCCTATGACGCTAATCGCTTGAATTCAGAAAAAAATGTCAGCGATGGTTACCCCTCCTAATGCTGGCGACATTTGTGACGTACTATGCCATGTAAAAACTTCTCGACTATAAAAATGAGGCACTCATTGCTATAGTTCTTTAATGAAATGTTCATGACAAATTTGCCTTTGCATTTACATTTGAGATAGAGGTCGCTCCAGTAGCCGATCGTGCTCGGATTACCAGTGCGGGGTCGTGGATTCAATTCCCACTAGAGGCCTCGTCTTATTTGGTACAATGGACTAAAATAGTCTGTGTAGAAAATAGACTGACACTCGAACCTAATCCAACCTACATTTGGGATGGTTACATATTTCCAATTACATAATCAGCTCAGCTCCGACAAAATAAAAATCTTCAATATACAAATTTTTTGGTCTACGGACTTGTTATTTTGGCGAATTAAAACTAAAATTTAGAATTATTACATTAACGTGCGATAACAAGTGAAAACGAGCTAATTGCGGTAGGGACGAATCTTGTATACCATCCACCATTGATCGCATTTGTCACGTTCTTTTTATAAAAACTAAAAAGCATCAATGGATTTTTATATCCATAGGAAAGGAGATATATTAATTTAGTTATTCCATTTGCAACATATCGAAACACCCATTTCCGACCCTACAAAAATATATATTTTGGATCGTCGTAAAATTCTAAGATGATTTAACGATGCATGTGTGTCCAACTTTATTTATTTTCTAGATCTATTGGCTGATCTACACTCTACAGAGTTAAAAAATTGAGATATCGAGCTAAAGTTTGGCACAGTTTCGTATTTCATCTATTCGCAGACTATGTTCTTGAACGAGCAAAATCAGATCATATTTATATATAGCTGTCATATAGACCGATTACCCGGTTTAGGGTCCCAAGCCCATAAAAGCCACATTTTATATCCGATTTCGTTGAAATTATAAACCTCGAGTTTTTCTAAGGCCCCCGATATCCGAACCGAAAATGGTCCATGTCGGGCCATAATTGGATATAGCTGCCATATAGATCAATCTGCCAATTAAGGGTCTTAAACCCATAAAAGCCTCATTTGATACCCGATTTCGCTAAAATCTGGAAAAGTGATTTACTCTCGTTGTCCGACCTGCTGCCATATAGACCAATCTCCCGGTTTTGGGTTTTAAGCCCATAAAAGAAAATGGGTCTTTTACCCGATTTCACTGAAATTTGAAAGAGTGTTTCGCAGTGGCCTCTCATTGTCCGACCTGTCGGACATATTCCACATGCGACCAATTTTGGATATAACTACCATATATACCGATCTACCGATTAAGGGTCTTAAGCCCATAAAAATGCTTATTTTCCTATTTCACTAAAATTTAGAGCAGTGTGTTGGACTAGATTTCCCGTTATCTGAACCATATTTGATTCAGATCGGACCATACTTGGATATAAATTTGGAACATGGAGTTACACTAGGCCACCCGGTATCCGAACCGCGTATGGTACATATCAGACCATATTTGGTAAAACGGCCATATAGACCGATCTGCAGATCTGGGATCTTAAGCAATAAAATCCTCTTTATAACCTGATTTTTCTAAAGTTTTACGCTGTGACTTTTATACATCTACCGGTACTTGAACCAAACATGATCCAAATCGGCCCAAACTTGGATATCAATATAGATAGAGTAGATTTACAATAAAATAGAATAATAGACATATCCATGGTGGTAGGTATCCAAAGTTCGGCCGTGCCGAACATAATGTGTTTTTACTTGTTTTTTAAAATTTAGTTTTAAATTACTTCCGGTATATGCTTAAAAAGTAAAGTCGGATGATCTGTTTATATAGGAGCAACAGACAGCATGGATATTGGAGGATATATTAGAAATCATTATGCTCAATTTCGGTCAAATGCACACTCTAGATGCTTGGGAAGTAAAAGTTGAAACCACATATCAGTCAAGCTCTTTAATTTTAGGCAAAAAAAAGTTGAATATCATCTCACGATAGCGCTCGCCATTCACAGTTACACTACTGTTCGCATCGTCTTTGAAAAAGTACGGTCCAATGATGCCACCAGCCCATAAACCGCATCAAACTGTAACTTTTCTGGGTGCATTGGTAGCTCTTGCCATGCTAAGGGCTGATCTTCACTCCCAAATTGACAATTCTGCTTATTTACGTAGCGTGAGCTGTTTAAACCAGTATTGCCAAAAAGATATTTGTAAATTATGAAATTCATCAAATTCACTCCTTTTCAATTGGATGGAATTGGATGTTTTTTGGTGTTAATAATTGCATTAATCGCACTAGAAGAAGGAAAATTCTCTTCTTCGGATGAATCCATTGTCGTGTGCAGCAAAAGCAAAACACATAGAATAAACCGAATTTCAGCGCTGATTCTCGCATTCACTGTGTTAGAGACAAATTTTCTTCTCTTCATAAAAATAAGTGTCACAAAGCTTGGTTCGGTTCCACTCGGCATCAGCGCGCACACTGTTCTCATCCTTAACGTTTGTAACACCCATGGTTTGGCGTGAACCTCTGGCACAGTACTATTTATTTACAATAAACATATTGAATATGGGTGCAATGCGCACATACACCACACGTCATACGCTCAATCCCATTGCAGCCAGTTGTACGTACCGAATTGACCCGATAGAGTCCTTCATCGGCAAGGGCTGCCACCTCAACAACAACACGTCATACGCTACCTTGGTCACTCATTTCCCATATAAAAATATTTGGCAAACAATTATTTGCAAAGCAATTCTGCAACTCCTTTTTAAGTGCCAGTCATTTTGAGGAACCCATGGCTTATGCTGATGACGTAATCTGTACTGTTAAAATGCAATTTTGGCAAAGTCGCTACATATGTATGTACCAGCGCTTTGATTTTTTAAATTTTTTTCTCATCTCATTTGATTTTTAAAATTTTTTTTCTCCTGTTGCACGAATGAATGAACTTTTGCCTATAAATGACTAAAATAACGTTTATTCCCTAAAAATATTGAAAAGGTCATACACAAACCTCTTTCAAACGATATTTTTGTGAAAAAATTTAAATTTTTCTTTTTTTTAATCATGTAACTCCAAAACGCAAAGAAAATTAGCGAGGAGCACTACCACCACAACCGTTTTGAAGTAAAGCATAGAATAATACTGGCAAACTTTGGATTGAATGAGCAGTTTAGAAACAAAGCCATCTCTTGACAGACGAAATCACGCTAAACAAGACACTGATACTACCCGTATTGTTATAAGGATCCGAGGCATGGGCATTTGTAAAAGCAGACGAGGCACTGCTTGGAGTGTTTAAGAGAAACATTCTTCGTAAAATTTATGGACTAGTTTGCATTGATGAAGAGTATTGAACCACGAACTGTATGAGCTGTATGACGACGTTAGCATAGTTAAACGTATCAAAATACCAGAATGCGTTAGCTATGTCATGTAGTCAGAATAAATGAAGAAGCTCCAGCGAAGAAGTATTTTGAAGGCGAACCCGATAATTTACGTATACCGGGACGTTCATTAGCCCGATGGAAAGATCAAGTAATGAGAGTCAGATCGAAACTGGGTGTCAGAGATTAGGAAAGTGCATTTGTTTTATTGTTGTGTGTTTTTCCGTTGGCCTAAAATGACAACCTATTTAACTTATATAGCCAAATTGCAAAATTGAATGGTGCAAAATTAATGTTATGCAACCGAATATTTCCAAATGAAAATAATGCGACAGCAAATTTATACACTTTTTTATTACGTTGCAACTTTTTACTTTTTTTATTATAACATAATATACAACAAATTATTCATTTCGTCGTATATGGTATCAATTTAACAAGTTCTATACTATCAAAAACCTATCTGAGAATCGAGATACATTAAAAGAGAGACATTATATTGCATTTAAGCAGCTAGATTTCATATTATGTTATATAATAAGATTTATGTATGTAAATAGGAGTCTGTAAGGATATTTGTTATCTATAGACTTAATAAAAATAAAAGTAAAAAAAAAACTAACAAAACTTCTGGATACTACTAGCGCTGCAGTACAAAACAAAACTTTGATTTATTTAAGGAACAGTTTGACATGACCAAGGTAGTAAGCTGTATTTATGTGTGATGGTAAAATGTGGTAATATCGAGCAAAAGTGAATGGATTCAAAAATGTAGCTTACTTCCACACATTATTGCACTTTGAATCAAATAAAATATTTTCACACGAAAATGTGGTCTTTTGAATTGGAAACACACAAATTTCGATACGACAGTGTCTGAGTGCACGACTTTCGATACGTGTCGAAATCTCATTCGATACAAATGCGTACTCGATCACGTATGCGGCAATACGTACTTTGACGCCAAACAGCTTGACAGTTTTGAACACCAGGCAGAAGCCCCCAAGAATGAATTTAAAGAATTTATGTTGACAGCGCTTAAATTACACAAAAGGGTCCAAGAAGGGTTCAAAAATATGTTAGATGAATTCGTCATGTGGGAATCAATTGTGAAGACTGTTGCCGATACAACAAGCGCAAATAGCAGCAAAAAGACAGGCTTTGTAGTTCGATTTGATAAGAAATTATGGTCAATTGAAAGCAACTTTCAGCAATGGTAAAATCGACATTAAGGAAACAGGCAGATGGAGAGATGACATGAAGTTTTTCTTCCACCTCACTCAAGTCATTCGTCACTTCACTGAGGAGAGTGAGATCGGGCATGAGCATCTCACGCTCCAAGTCAAAGTCATGCAAGACCTATAGGATTTGCGCTGCAACAAGGACAAGGATCCTCTGACATCCAATGACAACGTGAATATTTAACTTGCTTGTGTATTTGATGATCCCATGAAATGTTACATATATGTGCCATTAAAGCTGGTGTTCAATTATATATCTGCTTACAGTGAGTTCAAAAAATTTCCCAAAATGTTGGTAAATAGAAATTTGAAAATCATGACGTGCGTGAGGATTTTTATTGAATCACGTTATGTGTAAGATTTTATCTAATCTTAAATAAAAACTCATCACCCTAATGTATATAAAAAAATATTTTGACGAAGCACACAACATCTTCTCTTCGAATTCATATCGAAAAATAACTAGACGAAAATCTGGCTAAAAATCGTAAAATAGGGCCTAAGCTTTATCTCAAATACAAGATTTGGTGCAGTAAGCTGTATTAGACATCTAGGTTTAACGAAATCTTAAATAAATTGGCTTTTTAAGGCCTCAAGGCCGTACGTTGTTTTTAGCATGCAGTTTGGATTCGGTTGTTAATGGAGCTACTAAATGTGAAAAGTCGTCACGCTCTATGTTAAATGGGGCATTCGTGGGGAATTTTTCATTGTTTTGTTTGTACTAAAATTTTGTTCGTATTTAGTTACTCCACCAGTATTTAACCAATATGATTTTGTAGAATAACAAAAGCATTTATTTGCTTATTTATTTAGTTACTCCGCCAGTATTTAACCCAGTATGATTTTGTAGAATAACAAAAGCATTTATTTGCTGAATGTTTTCATATTGGTTTTGTAAAATAATTTGGCATCAACTTGCTATTCCCCAATTTTTGGAGTTTTAAATATATTTAATTTTGGATTTTTAGAAAATAAGGAAAATTGAAACTTTCACGAACTGCACATTATTGGACTGGGTCTTAATAAATGTGACTCATACTCCAGTGTCCTGTCTGGAAAATCAATTTCGCAGTCATTTTAATAAAAACTTTAATTTTAATTTGACAGTCGAGTTTTTCGCTACAATTTGAGTTTTTTTTCTATGTCTATGCAAATGATTATTACAAATTACACGCAGCACTATCCAAATTTAAACGATGGCCTTCAGAATTCTCATTTTTCTCGCTATGCTCATTTCACTGTAACTATGGCTCATTGATGAAGTCACAATTGTGGGAAATTACCACGACTGCAAGGTATTACTCTCACCTTTGGAAAAATAAATCGAAGCTGACAGTTTCAGGAACTTAAACAAATTAGTTGTGACCCACATCCCAAACACACACACACACACACCCATATATGATAAATGGGTTTAATCGCAAAAAGGAAATAAATTATTTCGCCATCCCACTAATGAGTGGGAGTTTGACAGGACAATACACCGCTACTAGTTAAAAATACCACACACATAAATGTGATAGGAAGCGTAAACCAGAATGAAAATTGCATTCCATGACTAATCCAACGCAGCCTTCTTACTATCTGAGTTATGGCAATGGGCATCGCTCGTTCTTTTTTGTATACCCTCCACCATAGGATGGGGGTATACTAGTTTCGTCATTCTGTTTGTAACACCTCGAAATATGCGTCTAAGACCCCATAAGGTATATATATTCTTAATCGTCATGACATTTTAAGTCGATCTAGACAGTTCCGTCCGTCCGTCTATCAGTCGAAAGCACGCTAACTTTCGAAGGAGTAAATCTAGGCGCTTGAAATTTTGCACAAATACTTTTTATTAGTGTAGGTCAGGATTGTGGGATTGTAAATGGGCCAAATCGGTCCATGTTTTGATACAGCTGCCATATCAAAACATGGACCGCCGCCATATCAAAACATGGACCGCTGCGGAGGCCACCGTATCGCATAGGTTAGCATGTCCGCCTATGACGCTAAACGCCTGGGTTCGAATCCTGGCGAGACCATCAGAAAAAATATTCACAGGTGGTTTTCCCCTCTTGATGCTGGCTACATTTGTAAGGTACTATGTCATGTAAAAATTCTCTTCAAAGAGGTGTCGCGCTGCGGCAAGCCGTTCGGACTCGGCTATAAAAAGGAGGCCCCTTACCATTGAGCTTAAAACTTGAATCGGACTGCACTCATTGATATGTGAGAAGTTTGCCCCTGTTCCTTAGTGGAATGCTCATGGGCAAAATTTGCATTTGCCATATAAACCGATCTTGGGTCTTGACTTCTTGAGCCTCTAGAGGGCGCAATTCTCGTCCGATTTGACTGAAATTTTGCACGTGGTGTTTTGGTATCACTCCTAATAACTTTGCTAAGTATGGTTCAAATCGTTTCATAACAGGATGTAGCTGCTATATAAACCTATCTTGGGTCTTGACTTCTTCAGCTTTTAGAGGGCGCACTTCTTATCCGATTTGGCTGTAATTTTACATGTGGTGTTTTGTTATCACTTCCAACAACTATGCTAAGTATGGTTCAAATCGGTCTAAAACATGGTAAGCTGCCACATAAAGCAATCTTAGGTCTTGACTTCCTGAGCCGCTAGAAGGCTCAATTCTCATCCGATTTGGCTGAAAATTTGAATGAGGTGTATTGTTATGACTTCTTACAACTATGGTAAATATGGTGCAATTCAGTGCATAACCTGATATAGCTGCCATATAAACGGATCTAGGATCTTGATTTCTTGAGCCTCTAGGAAGCGCAATTCTCATCCGATTTGGCTGAAATTTTGTACAACGGCTTCTCTCATGACCTTCAACATACGTGTCCAATATGGTCTGAATCGTTCTATAGCTTGATATAGCTCCCATATAAACTGATCTCCCAATTTTGCTTCTTGAGCCCCTATAAGGCACAAATCTTATCCGAATGGACAGAAATATAACACAATGACTTCTACAATGTTCAGCATTCAATTGTTTGCCTAAAGCATTGTTTACCTAAAAACAGATACCGCGCAAAGAACTCGACAAATGCAATCCATGGTAGAGGGTATATAAGATTCGGCCCGGCCGAACGCTCTATTTTTTTTTTTTTTTTGCTGCGTTGTACCATTATCTCCTATTTTTTTGTTTCTGTGTGATTCATCGAGAATTGTGCCAAAAGTAATAGCCCATTTATTTGTTCGTCTGTCCGTACTCAGACGTTGACTATGTAGGGCATAATACATATATACAAGCAAGCATACATATATACAATCTGCATATGCTTTGCTTGTCACATTGCATTTTAAATATGTCCAACATTTCTAGAGATTATTAAGGCCAAAAGCACTTGGACCCAAAACAAAATAGCAGTGAAGATTAACATAAATTTATGGGCCAATATGTTTAACTTGAAGCAAACCGACTGATTCGACCAAGCCCTTTTAATTATCTAAAGAAGTTAGTTTATTTAATTTTATAAGACATTGGCTTTTGTATGCGCATTATCATATTAAAAATTCAAATACAAAATACGTTAGTCTTAAAAATTTGTCAATGATATTTAATTTTTTCGTCGCAAATTTATAAAAAATTCCTTCGACATTTGTTTTCCTCTAAAACAAATCAATATTTCTCTGTTATAGTGATTTACATATATACTCGTATACGTTACCCATATCAACTAAGTGTCTTTTTTTCTCTTTTTAGATTGATAAGATCGCAATTAGTACAGCGGCTTCAGATGTATCAATTCAGCAATTACCGATAACATCCAGCCACAACGGGAAAGGTATGTAAACTGTAGCGATATAAAAGTATACATACACAATTTAGATACCAACGGAAAGACCCGTAGATCTGTATGCTTATAAAATTAAATTTAAATTTATTTTACCGAGAATTTTTGAGCGCCTCGGTAGCCCGGCAGGTTGGAGGCGTGCTCGCATTGCCTTAGGTCGTGGTTGGACTAGATTCCTACCGCAGGCTTTGGTCTGACACTACTGTCGTGTCACAATGGACTAAACTTGTCTTAGGGCTCTATTACACGGCATGTAGTTGTCGTGTGATACAAACGAAACTTACATATGAAAATCACTTTTCAAAATAGCACATGTAATTTTTTTCATTTACAGCGTGATCTATTCCTTCCGGAAAAAACATAAAGAAATCGGCTGTTTTTTTTTGTCAGTCGAATGAATGCACCCCCAAATTAAATGGTTTTCACAAATTTAATAATTTAACCAGTTTTCTCACAACTTTAACAATTATTACACATAAAAAAAAAGATTTTTAGGTCATACGAAAATAACATACAGGTGTGAAAGCAAAAATGTTGAATCGTATGTAAATTTTCATAAAAAATTTTAAATACACGTGAATACAAAAAGTGGCCTATTCAATTTATAAACTGCATATTGTCGACACAACGTCATAACGACCGACGCACCGTGTTTTTCACTACACAAAAGAAAAAACAAATCTCGTTGTCAACTACATTACTACTTTAGGGGATACCAAGGTCTTGGGGTTTATGGCTGCTAAGGCCTATATGTATATCGTCATCTACGTAAGGTTAGATTTTGTCCTTTTTAATGGCATAGTACCGACAGACCAAAGTCTTTGGTGGGAACCGAAACCACGAACTCACAACCAAGTCAACTACCATAGCGCTCGTATGTATATCGTAATCTATCTCTAGTGCAAAACTAAAATAGGCATATATATTACGTATATGTTTGTATTGATGTTTTCAACATTTAAGCCCCTATTTTAAAAAATAAGTTAATGTCGGTCTTAAACCCGTTACACAGCTTAAACGTTACAGAAATATATGTAAATATTGGAAAGTTTTCGGGTTAGCTAAATCGTGTATGCCCTCTATCGTTGGTGCAAAGTTCTCTGGCCCAGGTCTTGAAATGTATGTTGGAAGTCATACTGAAATTCATATGCGAAATTTCATTTAAATCGCAATAAACAATCCTTTTAAATCAAATCGAAATATCAGCTAATTTAAAGCTAATTTGGTGTGGGTTAGAAACTAAAATAGAAATTTAAATGCTAAATTCAAGCGAATTGGGATAAAAATGTGCCTGGCATGGATATTGGAACCAAAACTTTGAAAATAGCAAAATTATTGGATATTCTGAATTTTCAATTTTCATAGATAAGAAAAATCGAAAAACTAAAATAATCTGTGGAGAGATTTTAAAATAAATCCACTTTGAACATTCTAGCGCCCGAGGTACGATTAAATTTCTGTCCTTTTTGGCAACACTGGTTTAAACAGCTAACACAAGCTTCGTGTTTTGTTTCACTGTGAAACGTCTTTAGTTTAGCCTATAATTTAACCATGAATCGTCTCACAAACGAACAACGCTTGCAAATTATTGAATTTTATTATCAAAGAGCGTGCTCTGTTAAGAAAGTTCATCGCTCGCTCTACTTTGCTCATTTTTGGCTCAATGGGTACGTAAATAAGCAGAATCGTCAATTTTGGAGTGAAGATCAGCCAGTAGCATTGCGGTTTATGGACTGGTGGCATCATTGGGCCGTACTTCTTCAAAGATAATGTGAATCGTAACGTAACGTAATGTGAGATGATATCCAACTTTTTATGCCCAAAATGCAAGAGCTTGACTTGCATGAGATGTGTTTTCAACAAGACGATGCCACATGCCACACAGCACGCGTAACTATGGATTTATTGAGAGCGGAGTTCGGTGAACATTTTATTTTACGTTCGGGACCGGTTAATTGGTCACCTAGATCGTGTGATTTAACGCTCGATTTTTTGTGGGGCTATGTAAAAGCTCATGTCTATACAGACAAATCCGCTTCAATTCACGCATTTGAAGACAACATTGAAGCATTTTTTCGTGAGATACCGGCCGAAATGTTGGAAAAAGTAAGCCAAAATTTTACTAAGCGGATGGACCAATAGAGACGTACTTACGGTCAACATTTATATGAAATAATCTTAAAACATTTAATTATTAATAATTTGAATCGATTCAAATGAAGATTTCATGCATTTAACTGAATTTTTTTGTTTTATGTGTTTGTTTTTTTTTTTTGAAAAACTTTCCCATAGCTCTTAACAAATCACCGTTTACTACATCCAACATAAGACATCGCACAGTGGGATAGAATCGAAAAAACTTACAAAAAACTGCCGTTGCGACAGTTTTGAGTAAATAGTATGGTTAGAGCTGAGGTGTTAACGGGATCGTATGCATAATTTAAAGGCCTCAATTGGTCCAGGCGCCTCTAGTTTCGAAGATTTTCGACTTTTGATTTTTTTTTTGAAGAATTTTTTCCCGAGATATTCTTTTTATTTTGCAATTAACGAAAGCATTTGTAGTTCGATTTTAATGCTAATGTACAATTTGGTTTGGTGATTAAATTAACAACGACTTTGCCGCTAAAATGCGATTATTGCGTTAAAAGTTAGACAGTTCGAAAGTAAAAAAATATGAAAAAATTAGATTTTTTGCATTTTTGGTCAAAAAACGTATTTTCATTGTTAGGCTCTATTTAAATATGTTACTTTAATTTTTTCTTTTTGTTTGTCGAAAAATAATATGAAAAAAATCGTTTTTCGCGTTTTCGGTCAAAAAACGTATTCTCACTGTTAGGATCTATTTAAATATGTTACTTTAATACTTTTATGTTTTCTTTTTGTTTAAAAATTAAAACAGGAAAATTTTAACGACATCTGTCGACTTAAACTGATGTTATATTTATTTCAAAATTGACACATTTTTATCGAAAAATTGGGAAATTGGTACGAGTTCTTTTTTGCAATTTGCAAAATTTTTTGCACAAACAATTTGTAGCCTCCACAGCCAATTTAATAAAAAATGCGGATTTCAAAATCATCTTTGCCCAAAATGAATATTTGGGATATTTCTGTGAAAAAATCGGCCTGTATTTATTTTTTAATTTTTTAAGACACTTTTATCTGTAAAACTCCAAGAAAATATTTAAAATGTATACATTCGTTTTTTCTTATAATTTTTTCAATTTGTGTTTGAGTTTCAAAAAAAAAAAAACAACAAAATTAATCGTACTTCGTGCACACAAAACATGAAGTAACTTATTATAATGTCATCTGACCTGAGAAGGAAACCTACCTTAAGGATCGACAGTCCTACACAGAAAAAAAATATTACTAACATTTTTTTAACTAAAAATTTATTTAGGTATGGTAGAAAACAGGGTGCGGATATTAATCCGCCCCATGCCACTATGGACATACACCTAAGCCAGTAATCGGCTTATTGTGTGCTCTAAAATTGAAAATAAAAAGGTTTTCAATTAAAAAATTAATGGAATCAATAATTTTTTAATAGAATTCGGATTTTTCAATTACCATCGTGATTGAAATGTTGGCAATTTTCAAATAAAAAATTAATTAATTCAACCCTTTTTTTAATTGAATCTGAACTTTTGTTTTCAATTACGATCGTGATTGAAATTTTTGTCATTTTCAATTAAAAAGTTAATTGATTCAATCTATTTTTGAATTGAAACTGAACTTTTTTTTTCAATTACGAGCGATCGAAAATTTTTAATTAAAAAATTAATTGATTCAATATTTTTTTTAATTGAATCTTAAAAATTTTTAAATATAAAATTTGTGATAAACAATAACGATCAAGACCACTAAATTTCTTCTTTTTATCATTCAATTCGTTCGCCAACTGATTTAATAATGGGGAAACAACGGTTGTCATTGAATTGGTGAACGATTCGAGTGAAAAAAAGAAAAAAAGTGTTAGTGATATTGGCAGTTAGTTCTTCCAATCTTTTTTTTGTGAAATCTGAAACTTTTTAAGACCCGACAGAAACAACAACAACCGTCCGTTTTTAAAAAATCTAGCCGCTCCAAATTTTGATAAAAACCCTTAATATATAGAAGGTAAATCTCCCCAACAAACAAAATATGCATATTATTGGCATAACGGCTTCCTTAGCATCGATGTAATTATAAAATATTCTAGATAAATGTTTTTCTGTTGGGTTTTCTTTCCCAGTGCTAGTAATTCATAAAGTTTCTGTCTCGCTACTCTATCTTTAATAATTCGAAAAACAATATTTTCCGTTTCATTATTGGAAAAAGCTCCGGAGGAGGTTTGTTCGAAAATAGTGATCATGGACCCAAACAAAAACTCAAATTCGTGTTCTAGGCGTTTTACATATGTGAACCATGTTGCATCGCAATCGAGGGTGTGCCTCATATGGAGCGCTCTTCGCAAACATTTTAAAACTTGAATATTTTTAATACTTTAAGTAACAAATTAATTGAAATTTTGAAAAAATTCAATCTCTTTCCAAATTGGATCAATTAAAAAATTAATTGGAAATTTTAAAAATTTTCAATAATTTTTTTATTTGAAACAATTTTCAATCACCTTTTTCAAAAACTGTGATTGATATAATCATTTTCGTGATGTAATATATGGTTTTGCTACTGGTTTAATACCTTACTCTCTCAAAAGTCGTAAAAAAATGCGAAGGCCGAAATCGGATGCGCTAAAGGCTGATAACGCTTAAAGGATCATGATTTGAGAATCCGCACTTGGAAAGTTCGGACTCTCCATAGATATACCTCTTATCTAAACCACACTAAAAAATGACGTAGCAAAGCCTCGGTCGGCCTCGAATCGTAGATTCTGCCATGGCCACATAAGTTAAGGTGATTTAAATTGTCAAAAATATTTAGGATTTCGTCGTCATTCGATTTACGTCTTCCCTTTAGGTTCAAAACAAAGCCCTTGAAACAATTTCAATCGAAACATGTAATAAGGCAATAAGTTCGTCCGCCCTTGTTCTTCAGTAGCGGATATAGAAAGCGACGCATGATTAATGTCGGGATTGTGAGGAACAAATAGAAGTATTACTGAATACACTGCCACTTACTTGAATAGAACATATCTAATCTTAATTGTTTTCCTTAAAACTGTAGTAAAAAGTGGAAGTATAGTATCGTTATCTTTTAAAACTTGTCTAATTCCAAAATGAGATATTAAACATCTATATCCTTTCATACAAGTAAGGGTAATACAACAAAAACAAAGTCAAAAATTCAAGTAAAATATTTGGGTCATTTGAATAGAACATGCTAATTTAAATTAGTAAAGACATTAAAGTTAAAGTCAAATATTATTATGGTATTCTAAATTGAAAACGAAGGTTTTTCAACATATTCCATAAGTAATATCTCTATCCTGTTTAAGGATGCATAGCATTATCCTGCTTGATTTCAAATTTTTTACATCCTTAGAAAATTGGTTTCAACGAGTAATTTGTTTAAAAAAGACTGTTTTCCGAGTTGAAAAATGTATGTGCCAACCATCCGTATACTATTTCTATAATATTTAAATCCGGAAAACATGGTGGTCACTTGAATATCTCAACTTTTGGTATTAAATCAGGATTCACTAATAGAAGGTTAGGTCACATGCAAAAACACAAAGTGGATAGGCCCCATAAACATCATTAAGGATGTCAAATCTGACGATTGAAAATGTCATCATATAGGAGAAAACGTAAACAAAGAATGAATGTAAAAAGAGAACAAGTTGACATCCTCAATGCCAAGTACTGCCAAATATTAAAAAAAAAGTATATCGGCTGATCGATTGGCTTAACCTTATTCAGTGAATCCTGGTATTAAATCAAAAATTTGACAATTAAAGTCAGATGCCAAGAAGCTAAACTGTTTGTGAATCAGAAAAAGTACTTCCCTAGAGCCCCTTGTATGCTGCCGCGTTTAATTTTGATGTCAGAAATAGAGCTCAACTGCTCCTAAAAAATTTAATGGCTTCCTACAACATGACAATATCTTATAGACAATTTAAACGATTACTAAAGTGCTTTTTCCTATCGACAACAGCGGATGTAATAATTAAAGTCAACAAGGCTCTTTAATTTAAATTTATAGGGCCAAATATATAAACAGTTAACATCCTTTTCTCCAAATCTTTTTGATAAGACACCAAATCTGAGACGATCGATGCAAAGATGATCTAAGGATGATTTATCATTTATTTAATTTCGTTTCTAATGCGACGCATCAGAGAAAAAGCGTTTGCTGTCAGTACACAAAAATTTATTCTAAAATTTTTATTCATTTCGGCAGCTAAATCAAGGATATTTAAGGCTTGCTTACGAATAGTGGCGTTGTCAGCATTTGTTAATGCAATTCAGTTTTGGAATTTTGACGTCTCTTAAAATTTCAGCAATTACTTTTCGAACTCAACTTGCCCTCTTCAACTATATAGCGAATTGAAAGTCCAAAATCTTTTTAGGTCATAGTTTGGCTCCTTCTATAACACTCAAGAACAAAGCTCGACCCATTTTCTTATGTTTTGGGTTTCTTTAAATTTTATTTAGTTTAAACTACAATTTTGTGAACGTTCATCAATAAATTTTCATCAAAAAACTGATAAAAAAATTTAGGATGTTCTATTCAAATATTTGTTTTGTTTTTGTAGTATTGTC